>NW_027507789.1:128943642-129338642 GCF_037356315.1 Lithobates pipiens | reverse complement strand
ATACAAACAATGAATGCAGAGCATGGAATGTAGACTGTCATGCCTCTTTTTAGTCCTTAGCAAGAGCACTTTCACAGGTAGCATGGCCGAGCGGTCTAAGGCGCTGGATTTAGGCTCCAGTCTCTTTGGAGGCGTGGGTTCAAATCCCACTGCTGCCAAGCTCTTTTAACAAATGCCTATCCTTGATTGCTCAAGCGTCTCTGAAGTTTCTGCTGCACTTTGCTGGCATTCCTTTGCTCAACACACTGGAATCTCAGAACAGCAGCATTAGGAAATTGCATGCTTTGGTTGAAAAGTCTTCCAAAAGGGCACACTTTTGATGAGATGACTAGTGAAATCTTGTCAACGTTACAAAACAAGTCCAACTGAACGTGATTACCTCTCCTGTAAGCTAGATTCCACATTAACACTTTAAGTGTGCACACCAAAAAACAAGCAGTACTAATGAAAAGCTGGCACACTTTTCAGCAGAGTGCCAAGTGAACTTGCCACAGAATGCTGCACCCAAAGTCCACTCTCAAGTGTAAAGTGACCACCACCTGCTGCCTCAGAAAGAGGACTGAAACACATAAGGTGGCATCTTGGCCATCTCCGTGAAACTTCAACTACCTTTTATAATGGATAAAGTGGTGAATACTTGTAGTTTAGAGTTCTGAGGCCTCCAGCTCAAGCAATGAATGCAGAGCATGGAATGTCCCACCCGATTTTAGTCGATAACGTGTTCACTTTTATGGGTAGCATGGCCGAGCGGTCTAAGGCGCTGGATTAAGGCTCCAGTCTCTTTGGAGGCGTGGGTTCGAATCCCACTGCTGCCAAACTCCTTTTAACAAAATCCCTACCCTCTAGGGCTCAAGCTTCTCTGATCTTGCTCCTGCAATTTACTGCAGTTCCTTTCCCAACTCACTGGAATCTCAAAAAACACTTACCTCTCTGCTTTAGCAGCATTAGAAAAGCTGCAATCATTGCATGTTTTGTTTGATACATGATACATACATATAATATGCATGTTGTGCACATATTACATACATGCTACACACACTACACACATATGACATACATGTTACACACATGTGACACACGTGCTACTTACATATTACACACATAGTTCACACATATTACACAAATGTTACATACATATGATATACATGTTGCATGCATGTTACATACATGTCACACTCATGTTACACACCATTTAGACACAATTTTACACACATGTCACATGCATGTTACACATATTACACACATATAACATACATGTCATACACATCACATACATGCTACACACATATGCCATGCATGTCACACACATGTTACATTAATATGACACACATATGGGGGCGTAGCGACCGCCGAACATGATGGCCGCAAGTGCTTAGAGCTCCGCTCGGCCGACGGGGAACCATCGAAATATCGACGCTTGGTCGCACGCCGGAATCGCCGCCTCGGCTTGACAATCCGCCGTAGAAGCGAGCGGTCCCGGGGACATGAAGAAAAAGCTCCGCGCGGCGGAGAAAATGCTTAAATTACCGGATTTTTTTCCGGCTGTCTCCCGCGGACCACAGGAAAATGGCGACGAGAGACATAATCACAGGCCAGCCTCAAGCGCTCCAGTGCCACCTTCCGGTCCGGAAGTGCTGCGGAAGGAGAAGGAGAGGAACGCGGATGTCGAACAAACTATGCAAGCCACACGGAGCAGTGGCAGTTCCTCTCCATGTGACTCTCCCACAACGAGAAGCCCGGCGAAATCCAAGCCCAGGCTTGATCCAGATATCCCCGCACATCGCAATAAGTACTCGGCCCTGGACATGGAGGTGAGTGGTGCCCATGACAAGGACCCAGGCTCAAACTCCCCAGTGGATCCAATCGCCATGTTTCCAACTACAGGGCAATCGATATCGGATATTACACTCAAAGAAATGCTCATGTCGCTTAGATCATCGCTACAGTCTGATATGTTGTCGTGCCTCCAACAATGTAGAGCTGAAATCACTGAATTGGGAGGCAGGGTGCATCAAGTTGAAACACAGATGAGTGATGTTACGGTATCTTTCAATGCACTTGTTGACTCCCATATGTCCCAGCAGGACTCTATTTCTAAAATACAAGCGAAATTAGCAGACCTCGAGGACCGTTCCCGCAGGAACAATTTGAAAATAAGGGGCATACCGGAAACTGTCACGACGCAACAGCTTCAGTCCTATGCCACAGACCTATTCCATGCTGTAGCACCATCATTGTCCCCATTAGATCTGAAGATAGATAGGATTCACAGAGTTCCCAAACCCTCCTTCTTGCCGCAAGAAGTCCCGAGAGATGTACTCCTGCGAATCCATTTCTTCCAGACTAAGGAACTACTTTTGGATGCCTTCCGCAAAGCGGAGAACATTCCAGAACAAGCTGCAAACTTACAAGTGCTCCCGGACCTTTCGCAATACACACTGCAACTGCGACGTAACATGGCGACAGTCACCAAAGCGCTTAGAAACCACAAAATAATGTATAAATGGAAATATCCGGCTAAATTGATTGTTTCTCATCAGGGCACCACTCACTTGATTACCTCATTGGAAGATGGCATACGCCTTATCCGCCAGTGGCAAATCCTACCGCCTGACACAAGTGAAGATTCACCTCCGCTGCACAAGACCCCACCTGGTAAAGTACACCAAGAATGGCAATTACAACAGCGCAGAAGACCCAATTCGAGGCGTACCTGATTAACCCAGCATAACGCGACCTACTACGCACAGTAGGGCTCCCCGAAGGCCTAAGGTACCGTACACCGTACCGCAGCTCCCTACAGTTGGGCGGCCAGTCTGTCTGGTCCGTCTGGACTTATTTGTATGTTTTTGAAAGTTTTCCGTTTGTTTTCTTTTTGTTTTTTCTTGACATTTTGGAGATTATACTTGGCTACTATGCTCGCAGCTGTCAATTTCCCAACATCTCCGAAGACAGTTCTGGACATTACCCTGTTTCTGATTGTTTGCCTTCCTCACCGCTACTCTTGGCAGTCATCCTGGATATTGACTGTCACGAAGTTCTACCTATGCTTTGATTTTGCTCCATGCCTAACTAAACATTTATTGGAGGACATACTGACTGTTACATCTGAACCCTTTCCAACTACGAAACTATTATGCCAACTACCCACGACCAAGGTCACCATCGACTGCCTTATCGCCCCACAAATTTGAATGTCATTTAAGATCTTGACGATCAACGCACGGGGCCTTAACCACCCGGCTAAAAGAAGATCCCTACGGAGAGAGGCTATCCAGCACAAAGCAGACATTCTAGCAGTCCAAGAGACTCACTTTAATATTGCAGCTACGCCTAGATGTTCTCACCCGAACTTCCCGCATGTGTTCCTGTCATCTGCTTCGGCGAAGAAGAGAGGAGTGATGCTCGCAGTGAGAGATACGGTGGTATTTGAACTGAAAGACTCCTTTTGCGACCCAGATGGTCGATACATTATTCTGGTTTGTACCATAAATAAGCTCCCTATCACATTATCATGTATATATGCTCCCAACTCGCATCAACTCCAATTTGTAAAACGTGTCACCAAAAAAATATCAGAGATGCGAGTTGGGAGTATATTAATTTGTGGTGACTTCAATATGGTAGTAGATGATAATCTAGACTCTTCCTCCCGCACCACAAATCGTAACCCAAATTTTCGGGACCTTCTTATCAAAGAAGATTTGTATGATGCGTGGCGCTGTTTAAATGCAAACGATAGAATGTATACTTATTACTCTCCCCGACACAACTCATATTCCAGGTTGGATATGTTCTTAGTAGATAAGTTGCTGTTGCAGAGAATCTCCCACTCTGCAATTTATGATATCACGTGGTCAGACCACGCCCCAGTGCTTCTCCAAATAGATGGTGGGAGTGCTTTTGCCGCAGCCCGGTTATGGCATTGCAATGACTATATTATACAGGATCCTAAACTACAAAAAGACATCGCCAACCAGTTGAAAGAATTCTTTCACTTTAATACCCCCGCTGACACGAACCCCTTTACAAATTGGAATGCCCACAAGGCTTATATCCGGGGAATCCTTATCAAATTGAACACAATAGCCCACAAGGCCTGCTCGGCTAAGATTACAGAACTCACAGCCGCACTACGTAAGCTTGAAAAAGAGAACCAACTCACTCCTACAACTGCCACTGCCTCGAACCTAGCCAACACTCGCTCACAACTCAGGGAACTATTTTGCACTCAACACGACCAATATATGAACAAGCTAAAATTAAACTACTATGCTAATAACAACAAGGCAGGTAAACTTCTAGCGAATAGACTAAAACAAAGAAGATCCAAAACGGTAATCCCCCATTTGTACTACCCAGACGTATCCAAGAAAATAGAAAACCCACAGAAAATCGCTAATGCATTCGCGGACTACTACTCGTCACTATATAACTTAAGAAACGACCCCAATGTCACCCAACCTAATAGAGAGGATATAGCCAAATTTTTAGCTACTATCAATCTACCCTCACTATCAGAGTCCCAGCTTCAAACTTTGAATGACCCGTTCTCAATTCCAGAATTAGAAAAAGCCATAGCATCCCTCCCCCTTAATAAAGCTCCTGGCCCAGACGGTTTATCCAATGGATATTACAAAACCTTTATCAAGATTTTGACCCCAAACCTCATATCATTATTCAACGAAGCCAGGAAAAAAGGTTCCTTCCCACCTGAAATGTTAAAAGCTTATGTAATCACACTACCAAAACCAGGCAAAACCCCCGACATGCCTGCAAATTTCCGCCCCATCTCTCTTCTCAATGGAGATGTAAAAATTTACGCAAAGATGCTCGCTAACAGATTATATGATCTTATCCCAGACTTGGTGAAGCCAGATCAGACGGGCTTCACCAAAGGCCGTCAGGCATCAGATGCCACAAGACGCCTTTTGAATATCATTGATCAAGCTGAGACCCGGGGAACGCCTTCTCTGCTCCTGTCAGTGGACGCAGAGAAGGCGTTCGATAGGGTCCACTGGGGCTATATGGAGGCAGTCTTGCGGAAATTCGGTTTTCAAGGAGAATCTCTATCAGCTATTATGGCCCTTTATTCAAACCCAATAGCGCAGGTCTACACTTCAGGACTATTATCAAAGGAATTTAAAATAACGAATGGAACCCGCCAGGGGTGCCCATTATCGCCATCAATTTTTAATCTAATGATGGAGCCCTTGGCGGAGACCATTCGTGCCCATCCCCATATATCAGGCTTTAAGTTCAATAGGGTTAACCATGTCATAAGTCTCTTTGCGGATGACGTTATACTATTGCTCACCAACCCCTCTCTCTCACTCCAATTCGCCCACAACATTCTCAATGAATTTGGTAAACTATCTTACTATAAAGTAAATTTCAATAAGTCCCTAATATTAGATTTAGGCGTTCATCATCTTACTAAAACTAGTTTAAAATCTGCCTTCCCATATATGTGGGCAGAGAAATCTATTCCATACCTGGGGGTTCAGCTTGCGGCCAATACCTCACGGATAGCCGAGATTAATATTAAACTGTTGACTTCGGAAATTCGGAAATCACTGGACAATATGGCCAAAACTGAACTCTCCTGGGCGGGCAGAATTGCATCCTATAAAATGATCATTCTCTCCAAAATATTGTACGTGTTCAGAACACTTCCCATTCCATTTAAAGCCTCCTATTTCAACGAACTGAACAGATCCCTCAAGTTGTATATCTGGCAAGGGAAAAGAGCTCGCTGCTCACATGCTATTCTTACTAGGCATAAGAAAGGAGGGGGGATGGGGCTCCCGGATCTAAAAGATTATTACTGGGCTTCTCTTCTTGCACAGTCCAAAAGCTGGTTCCAGGAATCGTCTCCCCCATTATGGGTGAATATAGAAGCGTCTGTCAATAAGGCGTATCCTTTAAGTTTACTACTGATAGCAGATTCCTGGAAACAACTGTCGCTTACATCCCTGTCTCCAACCACTAAGGCCACACTTCTTGCGTGGAGGTACCTTATGTCCCAACCTAATCATGCAGATAAACTCACCGCCTTAAAAATTCCACTGCAGACACTAAGTATACTTCTTCCCTATAGTCATATTCACAAATGGATAGATTTAGGAATAGAAACAGTGGAGGATCTTCTTGACAATGGCACTTTGATGCCTTTTAACATTTTACAGAGTAAATATAATCTACCTACCTCTCATATTATGCTGTATAAGCAAGTCTCATCATTCTTAACTAAACATTCCATTCCGGTTATACAAATAAACACCCAGGTATGGCAGTTTCTGACGTCACAACACAGTAAACGAAGAGGCATATCTCTTATCTACAATCTATTACAATCCAAACTAGAGTTCCTCAAAACTCCAAACATACTGTCCTGGGAAAAAGATCTGGACATATCACCCGACCCCGACCATTGGCGGGTTGCCTTGCATTACAATTATAAAGCCACACACTGCATCAATCACTGGGAACTGACCCAAAAAATCCTCACTAAATGGTACAGGACACCCTTTCAATTAGCTAGAATATTCCCTACGCATTCCCAATTATGCTGGAGAAATTGTGAGTCAACCGGAACAATCCTACACATTTTCTGGCAGTGTAAAAATCTAACTAGTTTCTGGAGAAAAATATTCACGGTCTTGGCCGAAATTACCGGCATATTACAGAAACCAAACCCAGCTCTGGCCATTCTCCATTTAGGTTTACATAACTACCCTTATCAATACCGGACGGTTGTGACGCATGTTTTAACCACAGCAAAACTGATAATTGCCAGGCACTGGAAAAATATCCTCTCTCCGAATCCCTCTGAGGTAACGGCTCAAGTGAATATTAACTATCATTACGAAAGGTTATTATCAATTAGAAATAATTCTTGCTTGACTTTTGACAAAAACTGGAATTGTTGGAAGGAATGGTATGGCCGTTGATGTCCCTAAAAACATATTGTCCACGTCATTACTAGGTAGTGGAAGCAAATTGTTCGTTTAGGAAGTCAATTATTTGTTAATCATCTTATAGGCGATCTTCCAGCTGGAATGTATGTTTATTCAACCTCAAACGAGGGACCTCCTCTGGCGCAGTGTGATCCCAATTGGGGCGCTAGAGAGGTTCGGGCATGTCCCTTAGCCGTAAATTCCAGCTGGAGTGATCGCGGTACACTGTTCATTACAAACATCACATGTATGTTTCAATAATAATGTTCTCATTCGAGTTCAATATACTCTATTTTATTTCATTTTATTTTACTTTGAATGTTACAATGTATTATTCAAGTGATCTTGTTCAACACTCTACTTGTAACTGTGAAATTTAATAAAAATTATATTTAAAAAAAAAAAAAAATATGACACACATATGACATGCATGTTGCACATATCTTACATACATGTTACACACATATGGCATGCATATGACATGCATGGTACACACATGTTACATACATGTTACACATATGACACACAATACACATATGGCATACATATCACACATATTACATACGTGTTACACACATATTACACAGATTATGCATACATATGACATACATGTTGAATGCATGTTACATACATGTCATACACTTATGAAATACATGTTACACACGTTACATACATATGACACACATGACATACATGTTACGTACATGTCACATACAAACAATGAATGCAGAGCATGGAAGGTAGACTGTCGTGCCTCTTTTTAGTCCTTAGCAAGAGCACTTTCACAGGTAGCATGGCCGAGCGGTCTAAGGCGCTGGATTTAGGCTCCAGTCTCTTTGGAGGCGTGGGTTCAAATCCCACTGCTGCCAATCTCTTTTAACAAATGCCTATCCTTGATTGCTCAAGCGTCTCTGAAGTTTCTGCTGCACTTTGCTGGCATTCCTTTGCTCAACACACTGGAATCTCAGAACAGCAGCATTAGGAAATTGCATGCTTTGGTTGAGAAGTCTTCCAAAAGGGCACACTTTTGATGAGATGACTAGTGAAATCTTGTCAACGTTACAAAACAAGTCCAACTGAACGTGATTACCTCTCCTGTAAGCTAGATTCCACATTAACACTTTAAGTGTGCACACCAAAAAACAAGCAGTACTAATGAAAAGCTGGCACACTTTTCAGCAGAGTGCCAAGTGAACTTGCCACAGAATGCTGCACCCAAAGTCCACTCTCAAGTGTAAAGTGACCACCACCTGCTGCCTCAGAAAGAGGACTGAAACACATAAGGTGGCATCTTGGCCATCTCCGTGAAACTTCAACTACCTTTTATAATGGATAAAGTGGTGAATACTTGTAGTTTAGAGTTCTGAGGCCTCCAGCTCAAGCAATGAATGCAGAGCATGGAATGTCCCACCCGATTTTAGTCGATAACGTGTTCATTTTTATGGGTAGCATGGCCGAGCGGTCTAAGGCGCTGGATTAAGGCTCCAGTCTCTTTGGGGGCGTGGGTTCGAATCCCACTGCTGCCAAACTCCTTTTAACAAAATCCCTACCCTCTAGGGCTCAAGCTTCTCTGATCTTGCTCCTGCAATTTACTGCAGTTCCTTTCCCAACTCACTGGAATCTCAAAAAACACTTACCTCTCTGCTTTAGCAGCATTAGAAAAGCTGCAATCATTGCATGTTTTGTTTGATACATGATACATACATATAATATGCATGTTGTGCACATATTACATACATGCTACACACACTACACACATATGACATACATGTTACACACATGTGACACACGTGCTACTTACATATTACACACATAGTTCACACATATTACATACGTGTTACACACATATTACACAGATTATACATACATATGACATACATGTTGAATGCATGTTACATACATGTCATACACTTATGAAATACATGTTACACACGTTACATACATATGACACACATGACATACATGTTACGTACATGTCACATACAAACAATGAATGCAGAGCATGGAATGTAGACTGTCATGCCTCTTTTTAGTCCTTAGCAAGAGCACTTTCACAGGTAGCATGGTTTGGGTTAAGGTATCCCCGCGCTGTCGTCAAGGGCCTAAACTATTTAAAAGGATAGGTTGCAGCAAACTACCGACAGGGGTATGAACCCTAACCCCCAGATAATAAAAATGAAAATCAAACAGATGGTGTTGCGCTACCTGAACTAGATATAAATATACAGAGCCTAATACTGGAAGAAATAAAATCTAGCTATAAATCAACTAGCCTATCTTAAATAAAAATTAAGGTGCCTTGTGCTATGAAAAAAAAAAAAAAAAAAAAAAACAGATAGTAACCAGTGTATTATAAAACTTAAATTCCAGAAATCATGTGTTTATATATCAACATAAATAGCTCTAAGTAAAAGGGAAAAATATTCCATAAAGTGCAAATGTCTTATATTAAAACGTGCAATTCATAGTGCATGATTACAAAAAGTTGGTAAAATACAGTCTTTAGTGAAATTAAATGAAGTGCCAGTGATAATTAGTTCCGTAATCTTCTTAATAAAAAAAATTAAATATGTATATAAGACAGTCTATATATAAGCTGAAATAGGTGCTCAGTGACTTGTTCAGTGCTTCTCAAAAAGAAAAAAACAGGTGCCAGCAATCGTGTTGTAATTTCTGTGTCTCCAGTATACACGGCACACTAGGTAAAATGGCCCCTTACCTTACTGCTGTAAGGTAAACAGCAAATCAAGCAGCAAAAACAAGGGTCCAGGGATTCTATCCCAATTCCTAGCAGGTGGATATTGGTCCCCTCAGGTAGGTATTTTTCCTCTCAGATAGTTTCCATATAGATCTTTGGCTTCAGTATAACTCCCAGAGGTCTCTTCCTTGAGATTCTCCTTCTTAGGATAATGTAGTCTCATGCATTCCCTTCTGTCTTGGGCAGGACCAAATGAGAAATTATGGAAAGCAATCCTCCCATATGTTGAATTAAGGAGTGATCTCTTCCTAGTGGAGCGCAGTGGAGGAGTGACTATCACTCCTCCACTGCGCTCCACTAGGAAGAGATCACTCCTTAATTCAACATATGGGAGGATTGCTTTCCATAATTTCTCATTTGGTCCTGCCCAAGACAGAAGGGAATGCATGAGACTACATTATCCTAAGAAGGAGAATCTCAAGGAAGAGACCTCTGGGAGTTATACTGAAGCCAAAGATCTATATGGAAACTATCTGAGAGGAAAAATACCTACCTGAGGGGACCAATATCCACCTGCTAGGAATTGGGATAGAATCCCTGGACCCTTGTTTTTACTGCTTGATTTGCTGTTTACCTTACAGCAGTAAGGTAAGGGGCCATTTCACAGGTAGCATGACCGAGCGGTCTAAGGCGCTGGATTTAGGCTCCAGTCTCTTTGGAGGCGTGGGTTCAAATCCCACTGCTGCCAAGCTCTTTTAACAAATGCCTATCCTTGATTGCTCAAGCGTCTCTGAAGTTTCTGCTGCACTTTGCTGGCATTCCTTTGCTCAACACACTGGAATCTCAGAACAGCAGCATTAGGAAATTGCATGCTTTGGTTGAGAAGTCTTCCAAAAGGGCACACTTTTGATGAGATGACTAGTGAAATCTTGTCAACGTTACAAAACAAGTCCAACTGAACGTGATTACCTCTCCTGTAAGCTAGATTCCACATTAACACTTTAAGTGTGGACACCAAAAAACAAGCAGTACTAATGAAAAGCTGGCACACTTTTCAGCAGAGTGCCAAGTGAACTTGCCACAGAATGCTGCACCCAAAGTCCACTCTCAAGTGTAAAGTGACCACCACCTGCTGCCTCAGAAAGAGGACTGAAACACATAAGGTGGCATCTTGGCCATCTCCGTGAAACTTCAACTACCTTTTATAATGGATAAAGTGGTGAATACTTGTAGTTTAGAGTTCTGAGGCCTCCAGCTCAAGCAATGAATGCAGAGCATGGAATGTCCCACCTGATTTTAGTCAATAACGTGTTCATTTTTTATGGGTAGCATGGCCGAGCGGTCTAAGGCGCTGGATTAAGGCTCCAGTCTCTTTGGGGGCATGGGTTCGAATCCCACTGCTGCCAAACTCCTTTTAACAAAATCCCTACCCTCTAGGGCTCAAGCTTCTCTGATCTTGCTCCTGCAATTTACTGCAGTTCCTTTCCCAACTCACTGGAATCTCAAAAAACACTTACCTCTCTGCTTTAGCAGCATTAGAAAAGCTGCAATCATTGCATGTTTTGTTTGATACATGATACATACATATAATATGCATGTTGTGCACATATTACATACATGCTACACACTACACACATATGACATACATGTTACACACATGTGACACACGTGCTACTTACATATTACACACATAGTTCACACATATTACACAAATGTTACATACATATGATATACATGTTGCATGCATGTTACATACATGTCACACTCATGTTACACACCATTTAGACACAATTTTACACACATGTCACATGCATGTTACACATATTACACACATATAACATACATGTCATACACATCACATACATGCTACACACATATGCCATGCATGTCACACACATGTTACATTAATATGACACACATATGACATGCATGTTGCACATATCTTACATACATGTTACACACATATGGCATGCATATGACATGCATGGTACACACATGTTACATACATGTTACACATATGACACACAATACACATATGGCATACATATCACACATATTACATACGTGTTACACACATATTACACAGATTATACATACATATGACATACATGTTGAATGCATGTTACATACATGTCATACACTTATGAAATACATGTTACACACGTTACATACATATGACACACATGACATACATGTTACGTACATGTCACATACAAACAATGAATGCAGAGCATGGAATGTAGACTGTTGTGCCTCTTTTTAGTCCTTAGCAAGAGCGCTTTCACAGGTAGCATGGCCGAGCGGTCTAAGGCGCTGGATTTAGGCTCCAGTCTCTTTGGAGGCGTGGGTTCAAATCCCACTGCTGCCAAGCTCTTTTAACAAATGCCTATCCTTGATTGCTCAAGCGTCTCTGAAGTTTCTGCTGCACTTTGCTGGCATTCCTTGCTCAACACACTGGAATCTCAGAACAGCAGCATTAGGAAATTGCATGATTTGGTTGAGAAGTCTTCCAAAAGGGCACACTTCTGATGAGATGACTAGTGAAATCTTGTCAACGTTACAAAACAAGTCCAACTGAATGTGATTACCTCTCCTGTAAGCTAGATTCCACATTAACACTTTAAGTGTGGACACCAAAAAACAAGCAGTACTAATGAAAAGCTGGCACACTTTTCAGCAGAGTGCCAAGTGAACTTGCCAAAGAATGCTGCACCTAAAGTCCACTCTCAAGTGTAAAGTGACCACCACCTGCTGCCTCAGAAAGAGGACTGAAACACATAAGGTGGCATCTTGGCCATCTCCGTGAAACTTCAACTACCTTTTATAATGGATAAAGTGGTGAATACTTGTAGTTTAGAGTTCTGAGGCCTCCAGCTCAAGCAATGAATGCAGAGCATGGAATGTCCCACCCGATTTTAGTCAATAACGTGTTCATTTTTTATGGGTAGCATGGCCGAGCGGTCTAAGGCGCAGGATTAAGGCTCCAGTCTCTTTGGGGGCATGGGTTCGAATCCCACTGCTGCCAAACTCCTTTTAACAAAATCCTTACCCTCTAGGGCTCAAGCTTCTCTGATCTTGCTCCTGCAATTTACTGCAGTTCCTTTCCCAACTCACTGGAATCTCAAAAAACACTTACCTCTCTGCTTTAGCAGCATTAGAAAAGCTGCAATCATTTCATGTTTTGTTTGATACATGATACATACATATAATATGCATGTTGTGCACATATTACATACATGCTACACACACTACACACATATGACATACATGTTACACACATGTGACACACGTGCTACTTACATATTACACACATAGTTCACACATATTACACAAATGTTACATACATATGATATACATGTTGCATGCATGTTACATACATGTCACACTCATGTTACACACCATTTAGACACAATTTTACACACATGTCACATGCATGTTACACATATTACACACATATAACATACATGTCATACACATCACATACATGCTACACACATATGCCATGCATGTCACACACATGTTACATTAATATGACACACATATGACATGCATGTTGCACATATCTTACATACATGTTACACACATATGGCATGCATATGACATGCATGGTACACACATGTTACATACATGTTACACATATGACACACAATACACATATGGCATACATATCACACATATTACATACGTGTTACACACATATTACACAGATTATACATACATATGACATACATGTTGAATGCATGTTACATACATGTCATACACTTATGAAATACATGTTACACACGTTACATACATATGACACACATGACATACATGTTACGTACATGTCACGTACATGTCACATACAAACAATGAATGCAGAGCATGGAATGTAGACTGTCATGCCTCTTTTTAGTCCTTAGCAAGAGCACTTTCACAGGTAGCATGGCCGAGCGGTCTAAGGCGCTGGATTTAGGCTCCAGTCTCTTTGGAGGCGTGGGTTCAAATCCCACTGCTGCCAAGCTCTTTTAACAAATGCCTATCCTTGATTGCTCAAGTGTCTCTGAAGTTTCTGCTGCACTTTGCTGGCATTCCTTGCTCAACACACTGGAATCTCAGAACAGCAGCATTAGGAAATTGCATGCTTTGGTTGAGAAGTCTTCCAAAAGGGCACACTTCTGATGAGATGACTAGTGAAATCTTGTCAACGTTACAAAACAAGTCCAACTAACGTGATTACCTCTCCTGTAAGCTAGATTCCACATTAACACTTTAAGTGTGCACACCAAAAAACAAGCAGTACTAATGAAAAGCTGGCACACTTTTCAGCAGAGTGCCAAGTGAACTTGCCACAGAATGCTGCACCCAAAGTCCACTCTCAAGTGTAAAGTGACCACCACCTGCTGCCTCAGAAAGAGGACTGAAACACATAAGGTGGCATCTTGGCCATCTCCGTGAAACTTCAACTACCTTTTATAATGGATAAAGTGGTGAATACTTGTAGTTTAGAGTTCTGAGGCCTCCAGCTCAAGCAATGAATGCAGAGCATGGAATGTCCCACCCGATTTTAGTCGATAACGTGTTCATTTTTATGGGTAGCATGGCCGAGCGGTCTAAGGCGCTGGATTGAGGCTCCAGTCTCTTTGGGGGCGTGGGTTCGAATCCCACTGCTGCCAAACTCCTTTTAACAAAATCCCTACCCTCTAGGGCTCAAGCTTCTCTGATCTTGCTCCTGCAATTTACTGCAGTTCCTTTCCCAACTCACTGGAATCTCAAAAAACACTTACCTCTCTGCTTTAGCAGCATTAGAAAAGCTGCAATCATTGCATGTTTTGTTTGATACATGATACATACATATAATATGCATGTTGTGCACATATTACATACATGCTACACACACTACACACATATGACATACATGTTACACACATGTGACACACGTGCTACTTACATATTACACACATAGTTCACACATATTACACAAATGTTACATACATATGATATACATGTTGCATGCATGTTACATACATGTCACACTCATGTTACACACCATTTAGACACAATTTTACACACATGTCACATGCATGTTACACATATTACACACATATAACATACATTTCATACACATCACATACATGCTACACACATATGCCATGCATGTCACACACATGTTACATTAATATGACACACATATGACATGCATGTTGCACATATCTTACATACATGTTACACACATATGGCATGCATATGACATGCATGGTACACACATGTTACATACATGTTACACATATGACACACAATACACATATGGCATACATATCACACATATTACATACGTGTTACACACATATTACACAGATTATACATACATATGACATACATGTTGAATGCATGTTACATACATGTCATACACTTATGAAATACATGTTACACACGTTACATACATATGACACACATGACATACATGTTACGTACATGTCACATACAAACAATGAATGCAGAGCATGGAATGTAGACTGTCATGCCTCTTTTTAGTCCTTAGCAAGGGCACTTTCACAGGTAGCATGGCCGAGCGGTCTAAGGCGCTGGATTTAGGCTCCAGTCTCTTTGGAGGCGTGGGTTCAAATCCCACTGCTGCCAAGCTCTTTTAACAAATGCCTATCCTTGATTGCTCAAGCGTCTCTGAAGTTTCTGCTGCACTTTGCTGGCATTCCTTTGCTCAACACACTGGAATCTCAGAACAGCAGCATTAGGAAATTGCATGCTTTGGTTGAGAAGTCTTCCAAAAGGGCACACTTTTGATGAGATGACTAGTGAAATCTTGTCAACGTTACAAAACAAGTCCAACTGAACGTGATTACCTCTCCTGTAAGCTAGATTCCACATTAACACTTTAAGTGTGGACACCAAAAAACAAGCAGTACTAATGAAAAGCTGGCACACTTTTCAGCAGAGTGCCAAGTGAACTTGCCACAGAATGCTGCACCCAAAGTCCACTCTCAAGTGTAAAGTGACCACCACCTGCTGCCTCAGAAAGAGGACTGAAACACATAAGGTGGCATCTTGGCCATCTCAGTGAAACTTCAACTACCTTTTATAATGGATAAAGTGGTGAATACTTGTAGTTTAGAGTTCTGAGGCCTCCAGCTCAAGCAATGAATGCAGAGCATGGAATGTCCCACCTGATTTTAGTCAATAACGTGTTCATTTTTTATGGGTAGCATGGCTGAGCGGTCTAAGGCGCTGGATTAAGGCTCCAGTCTCTTTGGGGGCATGGGTTCGAATCCCACTGCTGCCAAACTCCTTTTAACAAAATCCCTACCCTCTAGGGCTCAAGCTTCTCTGATCTTGCTCCTGCAATTTACTGCAGTTCCTTTCCCAACTCACTGGAATCTCAAAAAACACTTACCTCTCTGCTTTAGCAGCATTAGAAAAGCTGCAATCATTGCATGTTTTGTTTGATACATGATACATACATATAATATGCATGTTGTGCACATATTACATACATGCTACACACTACACACATATGACATACATGTTACACACATGTGACACACGTGCTACTTACATATTACACACATAGTTCACACATATTACACAAATGTTACATACATATGATATACATGTTGCATGCATGTTACATACATGTCGCACTCATGTTACACACCATTTAGACACAATTTTACACACATGTCACATGCATGTTACACATATTACACACATATAACATACATGTCATACACATCACATACATGCTACACACATATGCCATGCATGTCACACACATGTTACATTAATATGACACACATATGACATGCATGTTGCACATATCTTACATACATGTTACACACATATGGCATGCATATGACATGCATGGTACACACATGTTACATACATGTTACACATATGACACACAATACACATATGGCATACATATCACACATATTACATACGTGTTACACACATATTACACAGATTATACATACATATGACATACATGTTGAATGCATGTTACATACATGTCATACACTTATGAAATACATGTTACACACGTTACATACATATGACACACATGACATACATGTTACGTACATGTCACATACAAACAATGAATGCAGAGCATGGAATGTAGACTGTTGTGCCTCTTTTTAGTCCTTAGCAAGAGCACTTTCACAGGTAGCATGGCCGAGCGGTCTAAGGCGCTGGATTTAGGCTCCAGTCTCTTTGGAGGCGTGGGTTCAAATCCCACTGCTGCCAAGCTCTTTTAACAAATGCCTATCCTTGATTGCTCAAGCGTCTCTGAAGTTTCTGCTGCACTTTGCTGGCATTCCTTGCTCAACACACTGGAATCTCAGAACAGCAGCATTAGGAAATTGCATGATTTGGTTGAGAAGTCTTCCAAAAGGGCACACTTCTGATGAGATGACTAGTGAAATCTTGTCAACGTTACAAAACAAGTCCAACTGAATGTGATTACCTCTCCTGTAAGCTAGATTCCACATTAACACTTTAAGTGTGGACACCAAAAAACAAGCAGTACTAATGAAAAGCTGGCACACTTTTCAGCAGAGTGCCAAGTGAACTTGCCAAAGAATGCTGCACCTAAAGTCCACTCTCAAGTGTAAAGTGACCACCACCTGCTGCCTCAGAAAGAGGACTGAAACACATAAGGTGGCATCTTGGCCATCTCCGTGAAACTTCAACTACCTTTTATAATGGATAAAGTGGTGAATACTTGTAGTTTAGAGTTCTGAGGCCTCCAGCTCAAGCAATGAATGCAGAGCATGGAATGTCCCACCCGATTTTAGTCAATAACGTGTTCATTTTTTATGGGTAGCATGGCCGAGCGGTCTAAGGCGCTGGATTAAGGCTCCAGTCTCTTTGGGGGCATGGGTTCGAATCCCACTGCTGCCAAACTCCTTTTAACAAAATCCCTACCCTCTAGGGCTCAAGCTTCTCTGATCTTGCTCCTGCAATTTACTGCAGTTCCTTTCCCAACTCACTGGAATCTCAAAAAACACTTACCTCTCTGCTTTAGCAGCATTAGAAAAGCTGCAATCATTGCATGTTTTGTTTGATACATGATACATACATATAATATGCATGTTGTGCACATATTACATACATGCTACACACACTACACACATATGACATACATGTTACACACATGTGACACACGTGCTACTTACATATTACACACATAGTTCACACATATTACACAAATGTTACATACATATGATATACATGTTGCATGCATGTTACATACATGTCACACTCATGTTACACACCATTTAGACACAATTTTACACACATGTCACATGCATGTTACACATATTACACACATATAACATACATTTCATACACATCACATACATGCTACACACATATGCCATGCATGTCACACACATGTTACATTAATATGACACACATATGACATGCATGTTGCACATATCTTACATACATGTTACACACATATGGCATGCATATGACATGCATGGTACACACATGTTACATACATGTTACACATATGACACACAATACACATATGGCATACATATCACACATATTACATACGTGTTACACACATATTACACAGATTATACATACATATGACATACATGTTGAATGCATGTTACATACATGTCATACACTTATGAAATACATGTTACACACGTTACATACATATGACACACATGACATACATGTTACGTACATGTCACATACAAACAATGAATGCAGAGCATGGAATGTAGACTGTCATGCCTCTTTTTAGTCCTTAGCAAGGGCACTTTCACAGGTAGCATGGCCGAGCGGTCTAAGGCGCTGGATTTAGGCTCCAGTCTCTTTGGAGGCGTGGGTTCAAATCCCACTGCTGCCAAGCTCTTTTAACAAATGCCTATCCTTGATTGCTCAAGCGTCTCTGAAGTTTCTGCTGCACTTTGCTGGCATTCCTTTGCTCAACACACTGGAATCTCAGAACAGCAGCATTAGGAAATTGCATGCTTTGGTTGAGAAGTCTTCCAAAAGGGCACACTTTTGATGAGATGACTAGTGAAATCTTGTCAACGTTACAAAACAAGTCCAACTGAACGTGATTACCTCTCCTGTAAGCTAGATTCCACATTAACACTTTAAGTGTGGACACCAAAAAACAAGCAGTACTAATGAAAAGCTGGCACACTTTTCAGCAGAGTGCCAAGTGAACTTGCCACAGAATGCTGCACCCAAAGTCCACTCTCAAGTGTAAAGTGACCACCACCTGCTGCCTCAGAAAGAGGACTGAAACACATAAGGTGGCATCTTGGCCATCTCCGTGAAACTTCAACTACCTTTTATAATGGATAAAGTGGTGAATACTTGTAGTTTAGAGTTCTGAGGCCTCCAGCTCAAGCAATGAATGCAGAGCATGGAATGTCCCACCCGATTTTAGTCGATAACGTGTTCATTTTTATGGGTAGCATGGCCGAGCGGTCTAAGGCGCTGGATTAAGGCTCCAGTCTCTTTGGGGGCGTGGGTTCGAATCCCACTGCTGCCAAACTCCTTTTAACAAAATCCCTACCCTCTAGGGCTCAAGCTTCTCTGATCTTGCTCCTGCAATTTACTGCAGTTCCTTTCCCAACTCACTGGAATCTCAAAAAACACTTACCTCTCTGCTTTAGCAGCATTAGAAAAGCTGCAATCATTGCATGTTTTGTTTGATACATGATACATACATATAATATGCATGTTGTGCACATATTACATACATGCTACACACACTACACACATATGACATACATGTTACACACATGTGACACACGTGCTACTTACATATTACACACATAGTTCACACATATTACACAAATGTTACATACATATGATATACATGTTGCATGCATGTTACATACATGTCGCACTCATGTTACACACCATTTAGACACAATTTTACACACATGTCACATGCATGTTACACATATTACACACATATAACATACATTTCATACACATCACATACATGCTACACACATATGCCATGCATGTCACACACATGTTACATTAATATGACACACATATGACATGCATGTTGCACATATCTTACATACATGTTACACACATATGGCATGCATATGACATGCATGGTACACACATGTTACATACATGTTACACATATGACACACAATACACATATGGCATACATATCACACATATTACATACGTGTTACACACATATTACACAGATTATACATACATATGACATACATGTTGAATGCATGTTACATACATGTCATACACTTATGAAATACATGTTACACACGTTACATACATATGACACACATGACATACATGTTACGTACATGTCACATACAAACAATGAATGCAGAGCATGGAATGTAGACTGTCGTGCCTCTTTTTAGTCCTTAGCAAGGGCACTTTCACAGGTAGCATGGCCGAGCGGTCTAAGGCGCTGGATTTAGGCTCCAGTCTCTTTGGAGGCGTGGGTTCAAATCCCACTGCTGCCAAGCTCTTTTAACAAATGCCTATCCTTGATTGCTCAAGTGTCTCTGAAGTTTCTGCTGCACTTTGCTGGCATTCCTTGCTCAACACACTGGAATCTCAGAACAGCAGCATTAGGAAATTGCATGCTTTGGTTGAGAAGTCTTCCAAAAGGGCACACTTTTGATGAGATGACTAGTGAAATCTTGTCAACGTTACAAAACAAGTCCAACTGAACGTGATTACCTCTCCTGTAAGCTAGATTCCACATTAACACTTTAAGTGTGGACACCAAAAAACAAGCAGTACTAATGAAAAGCTGGCACACTTTTCAGCAGAGTGCCAAGTGAACTTGCCACAGAATGCTGCACCCAAAGTCCACTCTCAAGTGTAAAGTGACCACCACCTGCTGCCTCAGAAAGAGGACTGAAACACATAAGGTGGCATCTTGGCCATCTCCGTGAAACTTCAACTACCTTTTATAATGGATAAAGTGGTGAATACTTGTAGTTTAGAGTTCTGAGGCCTCCAGCTCAAGCAATGAATGCAGAGCATGGAATGTCCCACCCGATTTTAGTCGATAACGTGTTCATTTTTATGGGTAGCATGGCCGAGCGGTCTAAGGCGCTGGATTAAGGCTCCAGTCTCTTTGGGGGCGTGGGTTCGAATCCCACTGCTGCCAAACTCCTTTTAACAAAATCCCTACCCTCTAGGGCTCAAGCTTCTCTGATCTTGCTCCTGCAATTTACTGCAGTTCCTTTCCCAACTCACTGGAATCTCAAAAAACACTTACCTCTCTGCTTTAGCAGCATTAGAAAAGCTGCAATCATTGCATGTTTTGTTTGATACATGATACATACATATAATATGCATGTTGTGCACATATTACATACATGCTACACACACTACACACATATGACATACATGTTACACACATGTGACACACGTGCTACTTACATATTACACACATAGTTCACACATATTACACAAATGTTACATACATATGATATACATGTTGCATGCATGTTACATACATGTCGCACTCATGTTACACACCATTTAGACACAATTTTACACACATGTCACATGCATGTTACACATATTACACACATATAACATACATTTCATACACATCACATACATGCTACACACATATGCCATGCATGTCACACACATGTTACATTAATATGACACACATATGACATGCATGTTGCACATATCTTACATACATGTTACACACATATGGCATGCATATGACATGCATGGTACACACATGTTACATACATGTTACACATATGACACACAATACACATATGGCATACATATCACACATATTACATACGTGTTACACACATATTACACAGATTATACATACATATGACATACATGTTGAATGCATGTTACATACATGTCATACACTTATGAAATACATGTTACACACGTTACATACATATGACACACATGACATACATGTTACGTACATGTCACATACAAACAATGAATGCAGAGCATGGAATGTAGACTGTCGTGCCTCTTTTTAGTCCTTAGCAAGGGCACTTTCACAGGTAGCATGGCCGAGCGGTCTAAGGCGCTGGATTTAGGCTCCAGTCTCTTTGGAGGCGTGGGTTCAAATCCCACTGCTGCCAAGCTCTTTTAACAAATGCCTATCCTTGATTGCTCAAGCGTCTCTGAAGTTTCTGCTGCACTTTGCTGGCATTCCTTTGCTCAACACACTGGAATCTCAGAACAGCAGCATTAGGAAATTGCATGCTTTGGTTGAGAAGTCTTCCAAAAGGGCACACTTTTGATGAGATGACTAGTGAAATCTTGTCAACGTTACAAAACAAGTCCAACTGAACGTGATTACCTCTCCTGTAAGCTAGATTCCACATTAACACTTTAAGTGTGGACACCAAAAAACAAGCAGTACTAATGAAAAGCTGGCACACTTTTCAGCAGAGTGCCAAGTGAACTTGCCACAGAATGCTGCACCCAAAGTCCACTCTCAAGTGTAAAGTGACCACCACCTGCTGCCTCAGAAAGAGGACTGAAACACATAAGGTGGCATCTTGGCCATCTCCGTGAAACTTCAACTACCTTTTATAATGGATAAAGTGGTGAATACTTGTAGTTTAGAGTTCTGAGGCCTCCAGCTCAAGCAATGAATGCAGAGCATGGAATGTCCCACCTGATTTTAGTCAATAACGTGTTCATTTTTTATGGGTAGCATGGCTGAGCGGTCTAAGGCGCTGGATTAAGGCTCCAGTCTCTTTGGGGGCATGGGTTCGAATCCCACTGCTGCCAAACTCCTTTTAACAAAATCCCTACCCTCTAGGGCTCAAGCTTCTCTGATCTTGCTCCTGCAATTTACTGCAGTTCCTTTCCCAACTCACTGGAATCTCAAAAAACACTTACCTCTCTGCTTTAGCAGCATTAGAAAAGCTGCAATCATTGCATGTTTTGTTTGATACATGATACATACATATAATATGCATGTTGTGCACATATTACATACATGCTACACACACTACACACATATGACATACATGTTACACACATGTGACACACGTGCTACTTACATATTACACACATAGTTCACACATATTACACAAATGTTACATACATATGATATACATGTTGCATGCATGTTACATACATGTCGCACTCATGTTACACACCATTTAGACACAATTTTACACACATGTCACATGCATGTTACACATATTACACACATATAACATACATGTCATACACATCACATACATGCTACACACATATGCCATGCATGTCACACACATGTTACATTAATATGACACACATATGACATGCATGTTGCACATATCTTACATACATGTTACACACATATGGCATGCATATGACATGCATGGTACACACATGTTACATACATGTTACACATATGACACACAATACACATATGGCATACATATCACACATATTACATACGTGTTACACACATATTACACAGATTATACATACATATGACATACATGTTGAATGCATGTTACATACATGTCATACACTTATGAAATACATGTTACACACGTTACATACATATGACACACATGACATACATGTTACGTACATGTCACATACAAACAATGAATGCAGAGCATGGAATGTAGACTGTCATGCCTCTTTTTAGTCCTTAGCAAGAGCACTTTCACAGGTAGCATGGCCGAGCGGTCTAAGGCGCTGGATTTAGGCTCCAGTCTCTTTGGAGGCGTGGGTTCAAATTCCACTGCTGCCAAGCTCTTTTAACAAATGCCTATCCTTGATTGCTCAAGCGTCTCTGAAGTTTCTGCTGCACTTTGCTGGCATTCCTTTGCTCAACACACTGGAATCTCAGAACAGCAGCATTAGGAAATTGCATGCTTTGGTTGAGAAGTCTTCCAAAAGGGCACACTTTTGATGAGATGACTAGTGAAATCTTGTCAACGTTACAAAACAAGTCCAACTGAACGTGATTACCTCTCCTGTAAGCTAGATTCCACATTAACACTTTAAGTGTGGACACCAAAAAACAAGCAGTACTAATGAAAAGCTGGCACACTTTTCAGCAGAGTGCCAAGTGAACTTGCCACAGAATGCTGCACCCAAAGTCCACTCTCAAGTGTAAAGTGACCACCACCTGCTGCCTCAGAAAGAGGACTGAAACACATAAGGTGGCATCTTGGCCATCTCCGTGAAACTTTAACTACCTTTTATAATGGATAAAGTGGTGAATACTTGTAGTTTAGAGTTCTGAGGCCTCCAGCTCAAGCAATGAATGCAGAGCATGGAATGTCCCACCCCATTTTAGTCGATAACGTGTTCATTTTTATGGGTAGCATGGCCGAGCGGTCTAAGGCGCTGGATTAAGGCTCCAGTCTCTTTGGGGGCGTGGGTTCGAATCCCACTGCTGCCAAACTCCTTTTAACAAAATCCCTACCCTCTAGGGCTCAAGCTTCTCTGATCTTGCTCCTGCAATTTACTGCAGTTCCTTTCCCAACTCACTGGAATCTCAAAAAACACTTACCTCTCTGCTTTGGCAGCATTAGAAAAGCTGCAATCATTGCATGTTTTGTTTGATACATGATACATACATATAATATGCATGTTGTGCACATATTACATACATGCTACACACACTACACACATATGACATACATGTTACACACATGTGACACACGTGCTACTTACATATTACACACATAGTTCACACATATTACACAAATGTTACATACATATGATATACATGTTGCATGCATGTTACATACATGTCACACTCATGTTACACACCATTTAGACACAATTTTACACACATGTCACATGCATGTTACACATATTACACACATATAGCATACATGTCATACACATCACATACATGCTACACACATATGACGTGCATGTCACACACATGTTACATTAATATGACACACATATGACATGCATGTTGCACATTTCTTACATACATGTTACACACATATGGCATGCATATGACATGCATGGTACACACATGTTACATACATGTTACACATATGACACACAATACACATATGGCATACATATCACACATATTACATACGTGTTACACACATATTACACAGATTATACATACATATGACATACATGTTGAATACATGTTACATACATGTCATACACTTATGAAATACATGTTACACACGTTACATACATATGACACACATGACATACATGTTACGTACATGTCACATACAAACAATGAATGCAGAGCATGGAATGTAGACTGTCATGCCTCTTTTTAGTCCTTAGCAAGAGCACTTTCACAGGTAGCATGGCCGAGCGGTCTAAGGCGCTGGATTTAGGCTCCAGTCTCTTTGGAGGCGTGGGTTCAAATCCCACTGCTGCCAAGCTCTTTTAACAAATGCCTATCCTTGATTGCTCAAGCGTCTCTGAAGTTTCTGCTGCACTTTGCTGGCATTCCTTGCTCAACACACTGGAATCTCAGAACAGCAGCATTAGGAAATTGCATGCTTTGGTTGAGAAGTCTTCCAAAAGGGCACACTTCTGATGAGATGACTAGTGAAATCTTGTCAACGTTACAAAACAAGTCCAACTGAACGTGATTACCTCTCCTGTAAGCTAGATTCCACATTAACACTTTAAGTGTGGACACCAAAAAACAAGCAGTACTAATGAAAAGCTGGCACACTTTTCAGCAGAGTGCCAAGTGAACTTGCCACAGAATGCTGCACCCAAAGTCCACTCTCAAGTGTAAAGTGACCACCACCTGCTGCCTCAGAAAGAGGACTGAAACACATAAGGTGGCATCTTGGCCATCTCCGTGAAACTTTAACTACCTTTTATAATGGATAAAGTGGTGAATACTTGTAGTTTAGAGTTCTGAGGCCTCCAGCTCAAGCAATGAATGCAGAGCATGGAATGTCCCATCCCATTTTAGTCGATAACGTGTTCATTTTTATGGGTAGCATGGCCGAGCGGTCTAAGGCGCTGGATTAAGGCTCCAGTCTCTTTGGGGGCGTGGGTTCGAATCCCACTGCTGCCAAACTCCTTTTAACAAAATCCCTACCCTCTAGGGCTCAAGCTTCTCTGATCTTGCTCCTGCAATTTACTGCAGTTCCTTTCCCAACTCACTGGAATCTCAAAAAACACTTACCTCTCTGCTTTGGCAGCATTAGAAAAGCTGCAATCATTGCATGTTTTGTTTGATACATGATACATACATATAATATGCATGTTGTGCACATATTACATACATGCTACACACACTACACACATATGACATACATGTTACACACATGTGACACACGTGCTACTTACATATTACACACATAGTTCACACATATTACACAAATGTTACATACATATGATATACATGTTGCATGCATGTTACATACATGTCACACTCATGTTACACACCATTTAGACACAATTTTACACACATGTCACATGCATGTTACACATATTACACACATATAGCATACATGTCATACACATCACATACATGCTACACACATATGACATGCATGTCACACACATGTTACATTAATATGACACACATATGACATGCATGTTGCACATATCTTACATACATGTTACACACATATGACATGCATATGACATGCATGGTACACACATGTTACATACATGTTACACATATGACACACAATACACATATGGCATACATATCACACATATTACATACGTGTTACACACATATTACACAGATTATACATACATATGACATACATGTTGAATACATGTTACATACATGTCATACACTTATGAAATACATGTTACACACGTTAAATACATATGACACACATGACATACATGTTACGTACATGTCACATACAAACAATGAATGCAGAGCATGGAATGTAGACTGTCATGCCTCTTTTTAGTCCTTAGCAAGAGCACTTTCACAGGTAGCATGGCCGAGCGGTCTAAGGCGCTGGATTTAGGCTCCAGTCTCTTTGGAGGCGTGGGTTCAAATCCCACTGCTGCCAAGCTCTTTTAACAAATGCCTATCCTTGATTGCTCAAGCGTCTCTGAAGTTTCTGCTGCACTTTGCTGGCATTCCTTGCTCAACACACTGGAATCTCAGAACAGCAGCATTAGGAAATTGCATGCTTTGGTTGAGAAGTCTTCCAAAAGGGCACACTTCTGATGAGATGACTAGTGAAATCTTGTCAACGTTACAAAACAAGTCCAACTGAACGTGATTACCTCTCCTGTAAGCTAGATTCCACATTAACACTTTAAGTGTGGACACCAAAAAACAAGCAGTACTAATGAAAAGCTGGCACGCTTTTCAGCAGAGTGCCAAGTGAACTTGCCACAGAATGCTGCACCCAAAGTCCACTCTCAAGTGTAAAGTGACCACCACCTGCTGCCTCAGAAAGAGGACTGAAACACATAAGGTGGCATCTTGGCCATCTCCGTGAAACTTCAACTACCTTTTATAATGGATAAAGTGGTGAATACTTGTAGTTTAGAGTTCTGAGGCCTCCAGCTCAAGCAATGAATGCAGAGCATGGAATGTCCCACCCCATTTTAGTCGATAACGTGTTCATTTTTATGGGTAGTATGGCCGAGCGGTCTAAGGCGCTGGATTAAGGCTCCAGTCTCTTTGGGGGCGTGGGTTCGAATCCCACTGCTGCCAAACTCCTTTTAACAAAATCCCTACCCTCTAGGGCTCAAGCTTCTCTGATCTTGCTCCTGCAATTTACTGCAGTTCCTTTCCCAACTCACTGGAATCTCAAAAAACACTTACCTCTCTGCTTTAGCAGCATTAGAAAAGCTGCAATCATTGCATGTTTTGTTTGATACATGATACATACATATAATATGCATGTTGTGCACATATTACATACATGCTACACACACTACACACATATGACATACATGTTACACACATGTGACACACGTGCTACTTACATATTACACACATAGTTCACACATATTACACAAATGTTACATACATATGATATACATGTTGCATGCATGTTACATACATGTCACACTCATGTTACACACCATTTAGACACAATTTTACACACATGTCACATGCATGTTACACATATTACACACATATAACATACATGTCATACACATCACATACATGCTACACACATATGCCATGCATGTCACACACATGTTACATTAATATGACACACATATGACATGCATGTTGCACATATCTTACATACATGTTACACACATATGGCATGCATATGACATGCATGGTACACACATGTTACATACATGTTACACATATGACACACAATACACATATGGCATACATATCACACATATTACATACGTGTTACACACATATTACACAGATTATACATACATATGACATACATGTTGAATGCATGTTACATACATGTCATACACTTATGAAATACATGTTACACACGTTACATACATATGACACACATGACATACATGTTACGTACATGTCACATACAAACAATGAATGCAGAGCATGGAATGTAGACTGTCATGCCTCTTTTTAGTCCTTAGCAAGAGCACTTTCACAGGTAGCATGGCCGAGCGGTCTAAGGCGCTGGATTTAGGCTCCAGTCTCTTTGGAGGCGTGGGTTCAAATTCCACTGCTGCCAAGCTCTTTTAACAAATGCCTATCCTTGATTGCTCAAGCGTCTCTGAAGTTTCTGCTGCACTTTGCTGGCATTCCTTTGCTCAACACACTGGAATCTCAGAACAGCAGCATTAGGAAATTGCATGCTTTGGTTGAGAAGTCTTCCAAAAGGGCACACTTTTGATGAGATGACTAGTGAAATCTTGTCAACGTTACAAAACAAGTCCAACTGAACGTGATTACCTCTCCTGTAAGCTAGATTCCACATTAACACTTTAAGTGTGGACACCAAAAAACAAGCAGTACTAATGAAAAGCTGGCACACTTTTCAGCAGAGTGCCAAGTGAACTTGCCACAGAATGCTGCACCCAAAGTCCACTCTCAAGTGTAAAGTGACCACCACCTGCTGCCTCAGAAAGAGGACTGAAACACATAAGGTGGCATCTTGGCCATCTCCGTGAAACTTTAACTACCTTTTATAATGGATAAAGTGGTGAATACTTGTAGTTTAGAGTTCTGAGGCCTCCAGCTCAAGCAATGAATGCAGAGCATGGAATGTCCCACCCCATTTTAGTCGATAACGTGTTCATTTTTATGGGTAGCATGGCCGAGCGGTCTAAGGCGCTGGATTAAGGCTCCAGTCTCTTTGGGGGCGTGGGTTCGAATCCCACTGCTGCCAAACTCCTTTTAACAAAATCCCTACCCTCTAGGGCTCAAGCTTCTCTGATCTTGCTCCTGCAATTTACTGCAGTTCCTTTCCCAACTCACTGGAATCTCAAAAAACACTTACCTCTCTGCTTTGGCAGCATTAGAAAAGCTGCAATCATTGCATGTTTTGTTTGATACATGATACATACATATAATATGCATGTTGTGCACATATTACATACATGCTACACACACTACACACATATGACATACATGTTACACACATGTGACACACGTGCTACTTACATATTACACACATAGTTCACACATATTACACAAATGTTACATACATATGATATACATGTTGCATGCATGTTACATACATGTCACACTCATGTTACACACCATTTAGACACAATTTTACACACATGTCACATGCATGTTACACATATTACACACATATAGCATACATGTCATACACATCACATACATGCTACACACATATGACATGCATGTCACACACATGTTACATTAATATGACACACATATGACATGCATGTTGCACATTTCTTACATACATGTTACACACATATGACATGCATATGACATGCATGGTACACACATGTTACATACATGTTACACATATGACACACAATACACATATGGCATACATATCACACATATTACATACGTGTTACACACATATTACACAGATTATACATACATATGACATACATGTTGAATACATGTTACATACATGTCATACACTTATGAAATACATGTTACACACGTTACATACATATGACACACATGACATACATGTTACGTACATGTCACATACAAACAATGAATGCAGAGCATGGAATGTAGACTGTCATGCCTCTTTTTAGTCCTTAGCAAGAGCACTTTCACAGGTAGCATGGCCGAGCGGTCTAAGGCGCTGGATTTAGGCTCCAGTCTCTTTGGAGGCGTGGGTTCAAATCCCACTGCTGCCAAGCTCTTTTAACAAATGCCTATCCTTGATTGCTCAAGCGTCTCTGAAGTTTCTGCTGCACTTTGCTGGCATTCCTTGCTCAACACACTGGAATCTCAGAACAGCAGCATTAGGAAATTGCATGCTTTGGTTGAGAAGTCTTCCAAAAGGGCACACTTCTGATGAGATGACTAGTGAAATCTTGTCAACGTTACAAAACAAGTCCAACTGAACGTGATTACCTCTCCTGTAAGCTAGATTCCACATTAACACTTTAAGTGTGGACACCAAAAAACAAGCAGTACTAATGAAAAGCTGGCACACTTTTCAGCAGAGTGCCAAGTGAACTTGCCACAGAATGCTGCACCCAAAGTCCACTCTCAAGTGTAAAGTGACCACCACCTGCTGCCTCAGAAAGAGGACTGAAACACATAAGGTGGCATCTTGGCCATCTCCGTGAAACTTTAACTACCTTTTATAATGGATAAAGTGGTGAATACTTGTAGTTTAGAGTTCTGAGGCCTCCAGCTCAAGCAATGAATGCAGAGCATGGAATGTCCCATCCCATTTTAGTCGATAACGTGTTCATTTTTATGGGTAGCATGGCCGAGCGGTCTAAGGCGCTGGATTAAGGCTCCAGTCTCTTTGGGGGCGTGGGTTCGAATCCCACTGCTGCCAAACTCCTTTTAACAAAATCCCTACCCTCTAGGGCTCAAGCTTCTCTGATCTTGCTCCTGCAATTTACTGCAGTTCCTTTCCCAACTCACTGGAATCTCAAAAAACACTTACCTCTCTGCTTTGGCAGCATTAGAAAAGCTGCAATCATTGCATGTTTTGTTTGATACATGATACATACATATAATATGCATGTTGTGCACATATTACATACATGCTACACACACTACACACATATGACATACATGTTACACACATGTGACACACGTGCTACTTACATATTACACACATAGTTCACACATATTACACAAATGTTACATACATATGATATACATGTTGCATGCATGTTACATACATGTCACACTCATGTTACACACCATTTAGACACAATTTTACACACATGTCACATGCATGTTACACATATTACACACATATAGCATACATGTCATACACATCACATACATGCTACACACATATGACATGCATGTCACACACATGTTACATTAATATGACACACATATGACATGCATGTTGCACATATCTTACATACATGTTACACACATATGACATGCATATGACATGCATGGTACACACATGTTACATACATGTTACACATATGACACACAATACACATATGGCATACATATCACACATATTACATACGTGTTACACACATATTACACAGATTATACATACATATGACATACATGTTGAATACATGTTACATACATGTCATACACTTATGAAATACATGTTACACACGTTAAATACATATGACACACATGACATACATGTTACGTACATGTCACATACAAACAATGAATGCAGAGCATGGAATGTAGACTGTCATGCCTCTTTTTAGTCCTTAGCAAGAGCACTTTCACAGGTAGCATGGCCGAGCGGTCTAAGGCGCTGGATTTAGGCTCCAGTCTCTTTGGAGGCGTGGGTTCAAATCCCACTGCTGCCAAGCTCTTTTAACAAATGCCTATCCTTGATTGCTCAAGCGTCTCTGAAGTTTCTGCTGCACTTTGCTGGCATTCCTTGCTCAACACACTGGAATCTCAGAACAGCAGCATTAGGAAATTGCATGCTTTGGTTGAGAAGTCTTCCAAAAGGGCACACTTCTGATGAGATGACTAGTGAAATCTTGTCAACGTTACAAAACAAGTCCAACTGAACGTGATTACCTCTCCTGTAAGCTAGATTCCACATTAACACTTTAAGTGTGGACACCAAAAAACAAGCAGTACTAATGAAAAGCTGGCACACTTTTCAGCAGAGTGCCAAGTGAACTTGCCACAGAATGCTGCACCCAAAGTCCACTCTCAAGTGTAAAGTGACCACCACCTGCTGCCTCAGAAAGAGGACTGAAACACATAAGGTGGCATCTTGGCCATCTCCGTGAAACTTCAACTACCTTTTATAATGGATAAAGTGGTGAATACTTGTAGTTTAGAGTTCTGAGGCCTCCAGCTCAAGCAATGAATGCAGAGCATGGAATGTCCCACCCCATTTTAGTCGATAATGTGTTCATTTTTATGGGTAGCATGGCCGAGCGGTCTAAGGCGCTGGATTAAGGCTCCAGTCTCTTTGGGGGCGTGGGTTCGAATCCCACTGCTGCCAAACTCCTTTTAACAAAATCCCTACCCTCTAGGACTCAAGCTTCTCTGATCTTGCTCCTGCAATTTACTGCAGTTCCTTTCCCAACTCACTGGAATCTCAAAAAACACTTACCTCTCTGCTTTAGCAGCATTAGAAAAGCTGCAATCATTGCATGTTTTGTTTGATACATGATACATACATATAATATGCATGTTGTGCACATATTACATACATGCTACACACACTACACACATATGACATACATGTTACACACATGTGACACACGTGCTACTTACATATTACACACATAGTTCACACATATTACACAAATGTTACATACATATGATATACATGTTGCATGCATGTTACATACATGTCACACTCATGTTATACACCATTTAGACACAATTTTACACACATGTCACATGCATGTTACACATATTACACACATATAACATACATGTCATACACATCACATACATGCTACACACATATGCCATGCATGTCACACACATGTTACATTAATATGACACACATATGACATGCATGTTGCACATATCTTACATACATGTTACACACATATGGCATGCATATGACATGCATGGTACACACATGTTACATACATGTTACACATATGACACACAATACACATATGGCATACATATCACACATATTACATACGTGTTACACACATATTACACATATTATACATACATATGACATACATGTCATACACTTATGAAATACATGTTACACACGTTACATACATATGACACACATGACATACATGTTACGTACATGTCACATACAAACAATGAATGCAGAGCATGGAATGTAGACTGTCATGCCTCTTTTTAGTCCTTAGCAAGAGCACTTTCACAGGTAGCATGGCCGAGCGGTCTAAGGCGCTGGATTTAGGCTCCAGTCTCTTTGGAGGCGTGGGTTCAAATCCCACTGCTGCCAAGCTCTTTTAACAAATGCCTATCCTTGATTGCTCAAGCTCTGAAGTTTCTGCTGCACTTTGCTGGCATTCCTTGCTCAACACACTGGAATCTCAGAACAGCAGCATTAGGAAATTGCATGCTTTGGTTGAGAAGTCTTCCAAAAGGGCACACTTCTGATGAGATGACTAGTGAAATCTTGTCAACGTTACAAAACAAGTCCAACTGAACGTGATTACCTCTCCTGTAAGCTAGATTCCACATTAACACTTTAAATGTGGACACCAAAAAACAAGCAGTACTAATGAAAAGCTGGCACACTTTTCAGCAGAGTGCCAAGTGAACTTGCCACAGAATGCTGCACCCAAAGTCCACTCTCAAGTGTAAAGTGACCACCACCTGCTGCCTCAGAAAGAGGACTGAAACACATAAGGTGGCATCTTGGCCATCTCCGTGAAACTTCAACTACCTTTTATAATGGATAAAGTGGTGAATACTTGTAGTTTAGAGTTCTGAGGCCTCCAGCTCAAGCAATGAATGCAGAGCATGGAATGTCCCACCCCATTTTAGTCGATAATGTGTTCATTTTTATGGGTAGCATGGCCGAGCGGTCTAAGGCGCTGGATTAAGGCTCCAGTCTCTTTGGGGGCGTGGGTTCGAATCCCACTGCTGCCAAACTCCTTTTAACAAAATCCCTACCCTCTAGGACTCAAGCTTCTCTGATCTTGCTCCTGCAATTTACTGCAGTTCCTTTCCCAACTCACTGGAATCTCAAAAAACACTTACCTCTCTGCTTTAGCAGCATTAGAAAAGCTGCAATCATTGCATGTTTTGTTTGATACATGATACATACATATAATATGCATGTTGTGCACATATTACATACATGCTACACACACTACACACATATGACATACATGTTACACACATGTGACACACGTGCTACTTACATATTGCACACATAGTTCACACATATTACACAAATGTTACATACATATGATATACATGTTGCATGCATGTTACATACATGTCACACTCATGTTACACACCATTTAGACACAATTTTACACACATGTCACATGCATGTTACACATATTACACACATATGGCATACATGTCATACACATCACATACATGCTACACACATATGACATGCATGTCACACACATGTTACATTAATATGACACACATATGACATGCATGTTGCACATATCTTACATACATGTTACACACACATGGCATGCATATGACATGCATGGTACACACATGTTACATACATGTTACACATATGACACACAATACACATATGGCATACATATCACACATATTACATACGTGTTACACACATATTACACAGATTATACATACATATGACATACATGTTGAATACATGTTACATACATGTCATACACTTATGAAATACATGTTACACACGTTACATACATATGACACACATGACATACATGTTACGTACATGTCACATACAAACAATGAATGCAGAGCATGGAATGTAGACTGTCATGCCTCTTTTTAGTCCTTAGCAAGAGCACCTTCACAGGTAGCATGGCCGAGCGGTCTAAGGCGCTGGAGTTAGGCTCCAGTCTCTTTGGAGGCGTGGGTTCAAATCCCACTGCTGCCAAGCTCTTTTAACAAATGCCTATCCTTGATTGCTCAAGCGTCTCTGAAGTTTCTGCTGCACTTTGCTGGCATTCCTTGCTCAACACACTGGAATCTCAGAACAGCAGCATTAGGAAATTGCATGCTTTGGTTGAGAAGTCTTCCAAAAGGGCACACTTCTGATGAGATGACTAGTGAAATCTTGTCAACGTTACAAAACAAGTCCAACTGAACGTGATTACCTCTCCTGTAAGCTAGATTCCACATTAACACTTTAAGTGTGGACACCAAAAAACAAGCAGTACTAATGAAAAGCTGGCACACTTTTCAGCAGAGTGCCAAGTGAACTTGCCACAGAATGCTGCACCCAAAGTCCACTCTCAAGTGTAAAGTGACCACCACCTGCTGCCTCAGAAAGAGGACTGAAACACATAAGGTGGCATATTGGCCATCTCCGTGAAACTTTAACTACCTTTTATAATGGATAAAGTGGTGAATACTTGTAGTTTAGAGTTCTGAGGCCTCCAGCTCAAGCAATGAATGCAGAGCATGGAATGTCCCACCCCATTTTAGTCGATAACGTGTTCATTTTTATGGGTAGCATGGCCGAGCGGTCTAAGGCGCTGGATTAAGGCTCCAGTCTCTTTGGGGGCGTGGGTTCGAATCCCACTCCTTTTAACAAAATCCCTACCCTCTAGGGCTCAAGCTTCTCTGATCTTGCTCCTGCAATTTACTGCAGTTCCTTTCCCAACTCACTGGAATCTCAAAAAACACTTACCTCTCTGCTTTAGCAGCATTAGAAAAGCTGCAATCATTGCATGTTTTGTTTGATACATGATACATACATATAATATGCATGTTGTGCACATATTACATACATGCTACACACACTACACACATATGACATACATGTTACACACATGTGACACACGTGCTACTTACATATTACACACATAGTTCACACATATTACACAAATGTTACATACATATGATATACATGTTGCATGCATGTTACATACATGTCACACTCATGTTACACACCATTTAGACACAATTTTACACACATGTCACATGCATGTTACACATATTACACACATATAACATACATGTCATACACATCACATACATGCTACACACATATGACATGCATGTCACACACATGTTACATTAATATGACACACATATGACATGCATGTTGCACATATCTTACATACATGTTACACACACATGGCATGCATATGACATGCATGGTACACACATGTTACATACATGTTACACATATGACACACAATACACATATGGCATACATATCACACATATTACATACGTGTTACACACATATTACACAGATTATACATACATATGACATACATGTTGAATGCATGTTACATACATGTCATACACTTATGAAATACATGTTACACACGTTACATACATATGACACACATGACATACATGTTACGTACATGTCAAATACAAACAATGAATGCAGAGCATGGAATGTAGACTGTCATGCCTCTTTTTAGTCCTTAGCAAGAGCACTTTCACAGGTAGCATGGCCGAGCAGTCTAGGGCGCTGGATTTAGGCTCCAGTCTCTTTGGAGGCGTGGGTTCAAATCCCACTGCTGCCAAGTTCTTTTAACAAATGCCTATCCTTGATTGCTCAAGCGTCTCTGAAGTTTCTGCTGCACTTTGCTGGCATTCCTTGCTCAACACACTGGAATCTCAGAACAGCAGCATTAGGAAATTGCATGCTTTGGTTGAGAAGTCTTCCAAAAGGGCACACTTCTGATGAGATGACTAGTGAAATCTTGTCAACGTTACAAAACAAGTCCAACTGAACGTGATTACCTCTCCTGTAAGCTAGATTCCACATTAACACTTTAAGTGTGGACACCAAAAAACAAGCAGTACTAATGAAAAGCTGGCACGCTTTTCAGCAGAGTGCCAAGTGAACTTGCCACAGAATGCTGCACCCAAAGTCCACTCTCAAGTGTAAAGTGACCACCACCTGCTGCCTCAGAAAGAGGACTGAAACACATAAGGTGGCATCTTGGCCATCTCCGTGAAACTTCAACTACCTTTTATAATGGATAAAGTGGTGAATACTTGTAGTTTAGAGTTCTGAGGCCTCCAGCTCAAGCAATGAATGCAGAGCATGGAATGTCCCACCCCATTTTAGTCGATAACGTGTTCATTTTTATGGGTAGTATGGCCGAGCGGTCTAAGGCGCTGGATTAAGGCTCCAGTCTCTTTGGGGGTGTGGGTTCGAATCCCACTGCTGCCAAACTCCTTTTAACAAAATCCCTACCCTCTAGGGCTCAAGCTTCTCTGATCTTGCTCCTGCAATTTACTGCAGTTCCTTTCCCAACTCACTGGAATCTCAAAAAACACTTACCTCTCTGCTTTAGCAGCATTAGAAAAGCTGCAATCATTGCATGTTTTGTTTGATACATGATACATACATATAATATGCATGTTGTGCACATATTACATACATGCTACACACACTACACACATATGACATACATGTTACACACATGTGACACACGTGCTACTTACATATTACACACATAGTTCACACATATTACACAAATGTTACATACATATGATATACATGTTGCATGCATGTTACATACATGTCACACTCATGTTACACACCATTTAGACACAATTTTACACACATGTCACATGCATGTTACACATATTACACACATATAACATACATGTCATACACATCACATACATGCTACACACATATGACATGCATGTCACACACATGTTACATTAATATGACACACATATGACATGCATGTTGCACATATCTTACATACATGTTACACACACATGGCATGCATATGACATGCATGGTACACACATGTTACATACATGTTACACATATGACACACAATACACATATGGCATACATATCACACATATTACATACGTGTTACACACATATTACACAGATTATACATACATATGACATACATGTTGAATGCATGTTACATACATGTCATACACTTATGAAATACATGTTACACACGTTACATACATATGACACACATGACATACATGTTACGTACATGTCACATACAAACAATGAATGCAGAGCATGGAATGTAGACTGTCATGCCTCTTTTTAGTCCTTAGCAAGAGCACTTTCACAGGTAGCATGGCCGAGCGGTCTAAGGCGCTGGATTTAGGCTCCAGTCTCTTTGGAGGCGTGGGTTCAAATCCCACTGCTGCCAAGTTCTTTTAACAAATGCCTATCCTTGATTGCTCAAGCGTCTCTGAAGTTTCTGCTGCACTTTGCTGGCATTCCTTGCTCAACACACTGGAATCTCAGAACAGCAGCATTAGGAAATTGCATGCTTTGGTTGAGAAGTCTTCCAAAAGGGCACACTTCTGATGAGATGACTAGTGAAATCTTGTCAACGTTACAAAACAAGTCCAACTGAACGTGATTACCTCTCCTGTAAGCTAGATTCCACATTAACACTTTAAGTGTGGACACCAAAAAACAAGCAGTACTAATGAAAAGCTGGCACACTTTTCAGCAGAGTGCCAAGTGAACTTGCCACAGAATGCTGCACCCAAAGTCCACTCTCAAGTGTAAAGTGACCACCACCTGCTGCCTCAGAAAGAGGACTGAAACACATAAGGTGGCATCTTGGCCATCTCCGTGAAACTTCAACTACCTTTTATAATGGATAAAGTGGTGAATACTTGTAGTTTAGAGTTCTGAGGCCTCCAGCTCAAGCAATGAATGCAGAGCATGGAATGTCCCACCCCATTTTAGTCGATAACGTGTTCATTTCTATGGGTAGTATGGCCGAGCGGTCTAAGGCGCTGGATTAAGGCTCCAGTCTCTTTGGGGGCGTGGGTTCGAATCCCACTGCTGCCAAACTCCTTTTAACAAAATCCCTACCCTCTAGGGCTCAAGCTTCTCTGATCTTGCTCCTGCAATTTACTGCAGTTCCTTTCCCAACTCACTGGAATCTCAAAAAACACTTACCTCTCTGCTTTAGCAGCATTAGAAAAGCTGCAATCATTGCATGTTTTGTTTGATACATGATACATACATATAATATGCATGTTGTGCACATATTACATACATGCTACACACACTACACACATATGACATACATGTTACACACATGTGACACACGTGCTACTTACATATTACACACATAGTTCACACATATTACACAAATGTTACATACATATGATATACATGTTGCATGCATGTTACATACATGTCACACTCATGTTATACACCATTTAGACACAATTTTACACACATGTCACATGCATGTTACACATATTACACACATATAACATACATGTCATACACATCACATACATGCTACACACATATGCCATGCATGTCACACACATGTTACATTAATATGACACACATATGACATGCATGTTGCACATATCTTACATACATGTTACACACATATGGCATGCATATGACATGCATGGTACACACATGTTACATACATGTTACACATATGACACACAATACACATATGGCATACATATCACACATATTACATACGTGTTACACACATATTACACATATTATACATACATATGACATACATGTCATACACTTATGAAATACATGTTACACACGTTACATACATATGACACACATGACATACATGTTACGTACATGTCACATACAAACAATGAATGCAGAGCATGGAATGTAGACTGTCATGCCTCTTTTTAGTCCTTAGCAAGAGCACTTTCACAGGTAGCATGGCCGAGCGGTCTAAGGCGCTGGATTTAGGCTCCAGTCTCTTTGGAGGCGTGGGTTCAAATCCCACTGCTGCCAAGCTCTTTTAACAAATGCCTATCCTTGATTGCTCAAGCGTCTCTGAAGTTTCTGCTGCACTTTGCTGGCATTCCTTGCTCAACACACTGGAATCTCAGAACAGCAGCATTAGGAAATTGCATGCTTTGGTTGAGAAGTCTTCCAAAAGGGCACACTTCTGATGAGATGACTAGTGAAATCTTGTCAACGTTACAAAACAAGTCCAACTGAACGTGATTACCTCTCCTGTAAGCTAGATTCCACATTAACACTTTAAGTGTGGACACCAAAAAACAAGCAGTACTAATGAAAAGCTGGCACGCTTTTCAGCAGAGTGCCAAGTGAACTTGCCACAGAATGCTGCACCCAAAGTCCACTCTCAAGTGTAAAGTGACCACCACCTGCTGCCTCAGAAAGAGGACTGAAACACATAAGGTGGCATCTTGGCCATCTCCGTGAAACTTCAACTACCTTTTATAATGGATAAAGTGGTGAATACTTGTAGTTTAGAGTTCTGAGGCCTCCAGCTCAAGCAATGAATGCAGAGCATGGAATGTCCCACCCCATTTTAGTCGATAACGTGTTCATTTTTATGGGTAGTATGGCCGAGCGGTCTAAGGCGCTGGATTAAGGCTCCAGTCTCTTTGGGGGCGTGGGTTCGAATCCCACTGCTGCCAAACTCCTTTTAACAAAATCCCTACCCTCTAGGGCTCAAGCTTCTCTGATCTTGCTCCTGCAATTTACTGCAGTTCCTTTCCCAACTCACTGGAATCTCAAAAAACACTTACCTCTCTGCTTTAGCAGCATTAGAAAAGCTGCAATCATTGCATGTTTTGTTTGATACATGATACATACATATAATATGCATGTTGTGCACATATTACATACATGCTACACACACTACACACATATGACATACATGTTACACACATGTGACACACGTGCTACTTACATATTACACACATAGTTCACACATATTACACAAATGTTACATACATATGATATACATGTTGCATGCATGTTACATACATGTCACACTCATGTTACACACCATTTAGACACAATTTTACACACATGTCACATGCATGTTACACATATTACACACATATAACATACATGTCATACACATCACATACATGCTACACACATATGACATGCATGTCACACACATGTTACATTAATATGACACACATATGACATGCATGTTGCACATATCTTACATACATGTTACACACACATGGCATGCATATGACATGCATGGTACACACATGTTACATACATGTTACACATATGACACACAATACACATATGGCATACATATCACACATATTACATACGTGTTACACACATATTACACAGATTATACATACATATGACATACATGTTGAATGCATGTTACATACATGTCATACACTTATGAAATACATGTTACACACGTTACATACATATGACACACATGACATACATGTTACGTACATGTCACATACAAACAATGAATGCAGAGCATGGAATGTAGACTGTCATGCCTCTTTGTAGTCCTTAGCAAGAGCACTTTCACAGGTAGCATGGCCGAGCGGTCTAAGGCGCTGGATTTAGGCTCCAGTCTCTTTGGAGGCGTGGGTTCAAATCCCACTGCTGCCAAGTTCTTTTAACAAATGCCTATCCTTGATTGCTCAAGCGTCTCTGAAGTTTCTGCTGCACTTTGCTGGCATTCCTTGCTCAACACACTGGAATCTCAGAACAGCAGCATTAGGAAATTGCATGCTTTGGTTGAGAAGTCTTCCAAAAGGGCACACTTCTGATGAGATGACTAGTGAAATCTTGTCAACGTTACAAAACAAGTCCAACTGAACGTGATTACCTCTCCTGTAAGCTAGATTCCACATTAACACTTTAAGTGTGGACACCAAAAAACAAGCAGTACTAATGAAAAGCTGGCACACTTTTCAGCAGAGTGCCAAGTGAACTTGCCACAGAATGCTGCACCCAAAGTCCACTCTCAAGTGTAAAGTGACCACCACCTGCTGCCTCAGAAAGAGGACTGAAACACATAAGGTGGCATCTTGGCCATCTCCGTGAAACTTCAACTACCTTTTATAATGGATAAAGTGGTGAATACTTGTAGTTTAGAGTTCTGAGGCCTCCAGCTCAAGCAATGAATGCAGAGCATGGAATGTCCCACCCCATTTTAGTCGATAACGTGTTCATTTCTATGGGTAGTATGGCCGAGCGGTCTAAGGCGCTGGATTAAGGCTCCAGTCTCTTTGGGGGCGTGGGTTCGAATCCCACTGCTGCCAAACTCCTTTTAACAAAATCCCTACCCTCTAGGGCTCAAGCTTCTCTGATCTTGCTCCTGCAATTTACTGCAATTTACTGCAGTAGTCGATAATGTGTTCATTTTTATGGGTAGTATGGCCGAGCGGTCTAAGGCGCTGGATTAAGGCTCCAGTCTCTTTGGGGGCGTGGGTTCGAATCCCACTGCTGCCAAACTCCTTTTAACAAAATCCCTACCCTCTAGGGCTCAAGCTTCTCTGATCTTGCTCCTGCAATTTACTGCAGTTCCTTTCCCAACTCACTGGAATCTCAAAAAACACTTACCTCTCTGCTTTAGCAGCATTAGAAAAGCTGCAATCATTGCATGTTTTGTTTGATACATGATACATACATATAATATGCATGTTGTGCACATATTACATACATGCTACACACACTACACACATATGACATACATGTTACACACATGTGACACACGTGCTACTTACATATTACACACATAGTTCACACATATTACACAAATGTTACATACATATGATATACATGTTGCATGCATGTTACATACATGTCACACTCATGTTACACACCATTTAGACACAATTTTACACACATGTCACATGCATGTTACACATATTACACACATATAACATACATGTCATACACATCACATACATGCTACACACATATGACATGCATGTCACACACATGTTACATTAATATGACACACATATGACATGCATGTTGCACATATCTTACATACATGTTACACACACATGGCATGCATATGACATGCATGGTACACACATGTTACATACATGTTACACATATGACACACAATACACATATGGCATACATATCACACATATTACATACGTGTTACACACATATTACACAGATTATACATACATATGACATACATGTTGAATGCATGTTACATACATGTCATACACTTATGAAATACATGTTACACACGTTACATACATATGACACACATGACATACATGTTACGTACATGTCACATACAAACAATGAATGCAGAGCATGGAATGTAGACTGTCATGCCTCTTTTTAGTCCTTAGCAAGAGCACTTTCACAGGTAGCATGGCCGAGCGGTCTAAGGCGCTGGATTTAGGCTCCAGTCTCTTTGGAGGCGTGGGTTCAAATCCCACTGCTGCCAAGTTCTTTTAACAAATGCCTATCCTTGATTGCTCAAGCGTCTCTGAAGTTTCTGCTGCACTTTGCTGGCATTCCTTGCTCAACACACTGGAATCTCAGAACAGCAGCATTAGGAAATTGCATGCTTTGGTTGAGAAGTCTTCCAAAAGGGCACACTTCTGATGAGATGACTAGTGAAATCTTGTCAACGTTACAAAACAAGTCCAACTGAACGTGATTACCTCTCCTGTAAGCTAGATTCCACATTAACACTTTAAGTGTGGACACCAAAAAACAAGCAGTACTAATGAAAAGCTGGCACACTTTTCAGCAGAGTGCCAAGTGAACTTGCCACAGAATGCTGCACCCAAAGTCCACTCTCAAGTGTAAAGTGACCACCACCTGCTGCCTCAGAAAGAGGACTGAAACATATAAGGTGGCATCTTGGCCATCTCCGTGAAACTTCAACTACCTTTTATAATGGATAAAGTGGTGAATACTTGTAGTTTAGAGTTCTGAGGCCTCCAGCTCAAGCAATGAATGCAGAGCATGGAATGTCCCACCCCATTTTAGTCGATAACATGTTCATTTCTATGGGTAGTATGGCCGAGCGGTCTAAGGCGCTGGATTAAGGCTCCAGTCTCTTTGGGGGCGTGGGTTCGAATCCCACTGCTGCCAAACTCCTTTTAACAAAATCCCTACCCTCTAGGGCTCAAGCTTCTCTGATCTTGCTCCTGCAATTTACTGCAGTTCCTTTCCCAACTCACTGGAATCTCAAAAAACACTTACCTCTCTGCTTTAGCAGCATTAGAAAAGCTGCAATCATTGCATGTTTTGTTTGATACATGATACATACATATAATATGCATGTTGTGCACATATTACATACATGCTACACACACTACACACATATGACATACATGTTACACACATGTGACACACGTGCTACTTACATATTACACACATAGTTCACACATATTACACAAATGTTACATACATATGATATACATGTTGCATGCATGTTACATACATGTCACACTCATGTTATACACCATTTAGACACAATTTTACACACATGTCACATGCATGTTACACATATTACACACATATAACATACATGTCATACACATCACATACATGCTACACACATATGCCATGCATGTCACACACATGTTACATTAATATGACACACATATGACATGCATGTTGCACATATCTTACATACATGTTACACACATATGGCATGCATATGACATGCATGGTACACACATGTTACATACATGTTACACATATGACACACAATACACATATGGCATACATATCACACATATTACATACGTGTTACACACATATTACACATATTATACATACATATGACATACATGTCATACACTTATGAAATACATGTTACACACGTTACATACATATGACACACATGACATACATGTTACGTACATGTCACATACAAACAATGAATGCAGAGCATGGAATGTAGACTGTCATGCCTCTTTTTAGTCCTTAGCAAGAGCACTTTCACAGGTAGCATGGCCGAGCGGTCTAAGGCGCTGGATTTAGGCTCCAGTCTCTTTGGAGGCGTGGGTTCAAATCCCACTGCTGCCAAGCTCTTTTAACAAATGCCTATCCTTGATTGCTCAAGCTCTGAAGTTTCTGCTGCACTTTGCTGGCATTCCTTGCTCAACACACTGGAATCTCAGAACAGCAGCATTAGGAAATTGCATGCTTTGGTTGAGAAGTCTTCCAAAAGGGCACACTTCTGATGAGATGACTAGTGAAATCTTGTCAACGTTACAAAACAAGTCCAACTGAACGTGATTACCTCTCCTGTAAGCTAGATTCCACATTAACACTTTAAATGTGGACACCAAAAAACAAGCAGTACTAATGAAAAGCTGGCACACTTTTCAGCAGAGTGCCAAGTGAACTTGCCACAGAATGCTGCACCCAAAGTCCACTCTCAAGTGTAAAGTGACCACCACCTGCTGCCTCAGAAAGAGGACTGAAACACATAAGGTGGCATCTTGGCCATCTCCGTGAAACTTCAACTACCTTTTATAATGGATAAAGTGGTGAATACTTGTAGTTTAGAGTTCTGAGGCCTCCAGCTCAAGCAATGAATGCAGAGCATGGAATGTCCCACCCCATTTTAGTCGATAATGTCTTCATTTTTATGGGTAGCATGGCCGAGCGGTCTAAGGCGCTGGATTAAGGCTCCAGTCTCTTTGGGGGCGTGGGTTCGAATCCCACTGCTGCCAAACTCCTTTTAACAAAATCCCTACCCTCTAGGACTCAAGCTTCTCTGATCTTGCTCCTGCAATTTACTGCAGTTCCTTTCCCAACTCACTGGAATCTCAAAAAACACTTACCTCTCTGCTTTGGCAGCATTAGAAAAGCTGCAATCATTGCATGTTTTGTTTGATACATGATACATACATATAATATGCATGTTGTGCACATATTACATACATGCTACACACACTACACACATATGACATACATGTTACACACATGTGACACACGTGCTACTTACATATTACACACATAGTTCACACATATTACACAAATGTTACATACATATGATATACATGTTGCATGCATGTTACATACATGTCACACTCATGTTACACACCATTTAGACACAATTTTACACACATGTCACATGCATGTTACACATATTACACACATATGGCATACATGTCATACACATCACATACATGCTACACACATATGACATGCATGTCACACACATGTTACATTAATATGACACACATATGACATGCATGTTGCACATATCTTACATACATGTTACACACACATGGCATGCATATGACATGCATGGTACACACATGTTACATACATGTTACACATATGACACACAATACACATATGGCATACATATCACACATATTACATACGTGTTACACACATATTACACAGATTATACATACATATGACATACATGTTGAATACATGTTACATACATGTCATACACTTATGAAATACATGTTACACAAGTTACATACATATGACACACATGACATACATGTTACGTACATGTCACATACAAACAATGAATGCAGAGCATGGAATGTAGACTGTCATGCCTCTTTTTAGTCCTTAGCATGAGTTCTTTCACAGGTAGCATGGCCGAGCGGTCTAAGGCGCTGGATTTAGGCTCCAGTCTCTTTGGAGGCGTGGGTTCAAATCCCACTGCTGCCAAGCTCTTTTAACAAATGCCTATCCTTGATTGCTCAAGCGTCTCTGAAGTTTCTGCTGCACTTTGCTGGCATTCCTTGCTCAACACACTGGAATCTCAGAACAGCAGCATTAGGAAATTGCATGCTTTGGTTGAGAAGTCTTCCAAAAGGGCACACTTCTGATGAGATGACTAGTGAAATCTTGTCAACGTTACAAAACAAGTCCAACTGAACGTGATTACCTCTCCTGTAAGCTAGATTCCACATTAACACTTTAAGTGTGGACACCAAAAAACAAGCAGTACTAATGAAAAGCTGGCACACTTTTCAGCAGAGTGCCAAGTGAACTTGCCACAGAATGCTGCACCCAAAGTCCACTCTCAAGTGTAAAGTGACCACCACCTGCTGCCTCAGAAAGAGGACTGAAACACATAAGGTGGCATATTGGCCATCTCCGTGAAACTTTAACTACCTTTTATAATGGATAAAGTGGTGAATACTTGTAGTTTAGAGTTCTGAGGCCTCCAGCTCAAGCAATGAATGCAGAGCATGGAATGTCCCACCCCATTTTAGTCGATAACGTGTTCATTTTTATGGGTAGCATGGCCGAGCGGTCTAAGGCACTGGATTAAGGCTCCAGTCTCTTTGGGGGCGTGGGTTCGAATCCCACTCCTTTTAACAAAATCCCTACCCTCTAGGGCTCAAGCTTCTCTGATCTTGCTCCTGCAATTTACTGCAGTTCCTTTCCCAACTCACTGGAATCTCAAAAAACACTTACCTCTCTGCTTTAGCAGCATTAGAAAAGCTGCAATCATTGCATGTTTTGTTTGATACATGATACATACATATAATATGCATGTTGTGCACATATTACATACATGCTACACACACTACACACATATGACATACATGTTACACACATGTGACACACGTGCTACTTACATATTACACACATAGTTCACACATATTACACAAATGTTACATACATATGATATACATGTTGCATGCATGTTACATACATGTCACACTCATGTTACACACCATTTAGACACAATTTTACACACATGTTACACATATTACACACATATAACATACATGTCATACACATCACATACATGCTACACACATATGACATGCATGTCACACACATGTTACATTAATATGACACACATATGACATGCATGTTGCACATATCTTACATACATGTTACACACACATGGCATGCATATGACATGCATGGTACACACATGTTACATACATGTTACACATATGACACACAATACACATATGGCATACATATCACACATATTACATACGTGTTACACACATATTACACAGATTATACATACATATGACATACATGTTGAATGCATGTTACATACATGTCATACACTTATGAAATACATGTTACACACGTTACATACATATGACACACGTGACATACATGTTACGTACATGTCACATACAAACAATGAATGCAGAGCATGGAATGTAGACTGTCATGCCTCTTTTTAGTCCTTAGCAAGAGCACTTTCACAGGTAGCATGGCCGAGCGGTCTAAGGCGCTGGATTTAGGCTCCAGTCTCTTTGGAGGCGTGGGTTCAAATCCCACTGCTGCCAAGTTCTTTTAACAAATGCCTATCCTTGATTGCTCAAGCGTCTCTGAAGTTTCTGCTGCACTTTGCTGGCATTCCTTGCTCAACACACTGGAATCTCAGAACAGCAGCATTAGGAAATTGCATGCTTTGGTTGAGAAGTCTTCCAAAAGGGCACACTTCTGATGAGATGACTAGTGAAATCTTGTCAACGTTACAAAACAAGTCCAACTGAACGTGATTACCTCTCCTGTAAGCTAGATTCCACATTAACACTTTAAGTGTGGACACCAAAAAACAAGCAGTACTAATGAAAAGCTGGCACACTTTTCAGCAGAGTGCCAAGTGAACTTGCCACAGAATGCTGCACCCAAAGTCCACTCTCAAGTGTAAAGTGACCACCACCTGCTGCCTCAGAAAGAGGACTGAAACACATAAGGTGGCATCTTGGCCATCTCCGTGAAACTTCAACTACCTTTTATAATGGATAAAGTGGTGAATACTTGTAGTTTAGAGTTCTGAGGCCTCCAGCTCAAGCAATGAATGCAGAGCATGGAATGTCCCACCCCATTTTAGTCGATAACGTGTTCATTTTTATGGGTAGTATGGCCGAGCGGTCTAAGGCGCTGGATTAAGGCTCCAGTCTCTTTGGGGGCGTGGGTTAGAATCCCACTGCTGCCAAACTCCTTTTAACAAAATCCCTACCCTCTAGGGCTCAAGCTTCTCTGATCTTGCTCCTGCAATTTACTGCAGTTCCTTTCCCAACTCACTGGAATCTCAAAAAACACTTACCTCTCTGCTTTAGCAGCATTAGAAAAGCTGCAATCATTGCATGTTTTGTTTGATACATGATACATACATATAATATGCATGTTGTGCACATATTACATACATGCTACACACACTACACACATATGACATACATGTTACACACATGTGACACACGTGCTACTTACATATTACACACATAGTTCACACATATTACACAAATGTTACATACATATGATATACATGTTGCATGCATGTTACATACATGTCACACTCATGTTACACACCATTTAGACACAATTTTACACACATGTTACACATATTACACACATATAACATACATGTCATACACATCACATACATGCTACACACATATGACATGCATGTCACACACATGTTACATTAATATGACACACATATGACATGCATGTTGCACATATCTTACATACATGTTACACACACATGGCATGCATATGACATGCATGGTACACACATGTTACATACATGTTACACATATGACACACAATACACATATGGCATACATATCACACATATTACATACGTGTTACACACATATTACACAGATTATACATACATATGACATACATGTTGAATGCATGTTACATACATGTCATACACTTATGAAATACATGTTACACACGTTACATACATATGACACACGTGACATACATGTTACGTACATGTCACATACAAACAATGAATGCAGAGCATGGAATGTAGACTGTCATGCCTCTTTTTAGTCCTTAGCAAGAGCACTTTCACAGGTAGCATGGCCGAGCGGTCTAAGGCGCTGGATTTAGGCTCCAGTCTCTTTGGAGGCGTGGGTTCAAATCCCACTGCTGCCAAGTTCTTTTAACAAATGCCTATCCTTGATTGCTCAAGCGTCTCTGAAGTTTCTGCTGCACTTTGCTGGCATTCCTTGCTCAACACACTGGAATCTCAGAACAGCAGCATTAGGAAATTGCATGCTTTGGTTGAGAAGTCTTCCAAAAGGGCACACTTCTGATGAGATGACTAGTGAAATCTTGTCAACGTTACAAAACAAGTCCAACTGAACGTGATTACCTCTCCTGTAAGCTAGATTCCACATTAACACTTTAAGTGTGGACACCAAAAAACAAGCAGTACTAATGAAAAGCTGGCACACTTTTCAGCAGAGTGCCAAGTGAACTTGCCACAGAATGCTGCACCCAAAGTCCACTCTCAAGTGTAAAGTGACCACCACCTGCTGCCTCAGAAAGAGGACTGAAACACATAAGGTGGCATCTTGGCCATCTCCGTGAAACTTCAACTACCTTTTATAATGGATAAAGTGGTGAATACTTGTAGTTTAGAGTTCTGAGGCCTCCAGCTCAAGCAATGAATGCAGAGCATGGAATGTCCCACCCCATTTTAGTCGATAACGTGTTCATTTTTATGGGTAGTATGGCTGAGCGGTCTAAGGCGCTGGATTAAGGCTCCAGTCTCTTTGGGGGCGTGGGTTAGAATCCCACTGCTGCCAAACTCCTTTTAACAAAATCCCTACCCTCTAGGGCTCAAGCTTCTCTGATCTTGCTCCTGCAATTTACTGCAGTTCCTTTCCCAACTCACTGGAATCTCAAAAAACACTTACCTCTCTGCTTTAGCAGCATTAGAAAAGCTGCAATCATTGCATGTTTTGTTTGATACATGATACATACATATAATATGCATGTTGTGCACATATTACATACATGCTACACACACTACACACATATGACATACATGTTACACACATGTGACACACGTGCTACTTACATATTACACACATAGTTCACACATATTACACAAATGTTACATACATATGATATACATGTTGCATGCATGTTACATACATGTCACACTCATGTTACACACCATTTAGACACAATTTTACACACATGTCACATGCATGTTACACATATTACACACATATAACATACATGTCATACACATCACATACATGCTACACACATATGACATGCATGTCACACACATGTTACATTAATATGACACACATATGACATGCATGTTGCACATATCTTACATACATGTTACACACACATGGCATGCATATGACATGCATGGTACACACATGTTACATACATGTTACACATATGACACACAATACACATATGGCATACATATCACACATATTACATACGTGTTACACACATATTACACAGATTATACATACATATGACATACATGTCATACACTTATGAAATACATGTTACACACGTTACATACATATGACACACATGACATACATGTTACGTACATGTCACATACAAACAATGAATGCAGAGCATGGAATGTAGACTGTCATGCCTCTTTTTAGTCCTTAGCAAGAGCACTTTCACAGGTAGCATGGCCGAGCGGTCTAAGGCGCTGGATTTAGGCTCCAGTCTCTTTGGAGGCGTGGGTTCAAATCCCACTGCTGCCAAGCTCTTTTAACAAATGCCTATCCTTGATTGCTCAAGCGTCTCTGAAGTTTCTGCTGCACTTTGCTGGCATTCCTTGCTCAACACACTGGAATCTCAGAACAGCAGCATTAGGAAATTGCATGCTTTGGTTGAGAAGTCTTCCAAAAGGGCACACTTCTGATGAGATGACTAGTGAAATCTTGTCAACGTTACAAAACAAGTCCAACTGAACGTGATTACCTCTCCTGTAAGCTAGATTCCACATTAACACTTTAAATGTGGACACCAAAAAACAAGCAGTACTAATGAAAAGCTGGCACACTTTTCAGCAGAGTGCCAAGTGAACTTGCCACAGAATGCTGCACCCAAAGTCCACTCTCAAGTGTAAAGTGACCACCACCTGCTGCCTCAGAAAGAGGACTGAAACACATAAGGTGGCATCTTGGCCATCTCCGTGAAACTTCAACTACCTTTTATAATGGATAAAGTGGTGAATACTTGTAGTTTAGAGTTCTGAGGCCTCCAGCTCAAGCAATGAATGCAGAGCATGGAATGTCCCACCCCATTTTAGTCGATAATGTGTTCATTTTTATGGGTAGCATGGCCGAGCGGTCTAAGGCGCTGGATTAAGGCTCCAGTCTCTTTGGGGGCGTGGGTTCGAATCCCACTGCTGCCAAACTCCTTTTAACAAAATCCCTACCCTCTAGGACTCAAGCTTCTCTGATCTTGCTCCTGCAATTTACTGCAGTTCCTTTCCCAACTCACTGGAATCTCAAAAAACACTTACCTCTCTGCTTTGGCAGCATTAGAAAAGCTGCAATCATTGCATGTTTTGTTTGATACATGATACATACATATAATATGCATGTTGTGCACATATTACATACATGCTACACACACTACACACATATGACATACATGTTACACACATGTGACACACGTGCTACTTACATATTACACACATAGTTCACACATATTACACAAATGTTACATACATATGATATACATGTTGCATGCATGTTACATACATGTCACACTCATGTTACACACCATTTAGACACAATTTTACACACATGTCACATGCATGTTACACAAATTACACACATATGGCATACATGTCATACACATCACATACATGCTACACACATATGACATGCATGTCACACACATGTTACATTAATATGACACACATATGACATGCATGTTGCACATATCTTACATACATGTTACACACACATGGCATGCATATGACATGCATGGTACACACATGTTACATACATGTTACACATATGACACACAATACACATATGGCATACATATCACACATATTACATACGTGTTACACACATATTACACAGATTATACATACATATGACATACATGTTGAATACATGTTACATACATGTCATACACTTATGAAATACATGTTACACACGTTACATACATATGACACACATGACATACATGTTACGTACATGTCACATACAAACAATGAATGCAGAGCATGGAATGTAGACTGTCATGCCTCTTTTTAGTCCTTAGCAAGAGCACTTTCACAGGTAGCATGGCCGAGCGGTCTAAGGCGCTGGATTTAGGCTCCAGTCTCTTTGGAGGCGTGGGTTCAAATCCCACTGCTGCCAAGCTCTTTTAACAAATGCCTATCCTTGATTGCTCAAGCGTCTCTGAAGTTTCTGCTGCACTTTGCTGGCATTCCTTGCTCAACACACTGGAATCTCAGAACAGCAGCATTAGGAAATTGCATGCTTTGGTTGAGAAGTCTTCCAAAAGGGCACACTTCTGATGAGATGACTAGTGAAATCTTGTCAACGTTACAAAACAAGTCCAACTGAACGTGATTACCTCTCCTGTAAGCTAGATTCCACATTAACACTTTAAGTGTGGACACCAAAAAACAAGCAGTACTAATGAAAAGCTGGCACACTTTTCAGCAGAGTGCCAAGTGAACTTGCCACAGAATGCTGCACCCAAAGTCCACTCTCAAGTGTAAAGTGACCACCACCTGCTGCCTCAGAAAGAGGACTGAAACACATAAGGTGGCATCTTGGCCATCTCCGTGAAACTTCAACTACCTTTTATAATGGATAAAGTGGTGAATACTTGTAGTTTAGAGTTCTGAGGCCTCCAGCTCAAGCAATGAATGCAGAGCATGGAATGTCCCACCCCATTTTAGTCGATAATGTGTTCATTTTTATGGGTAGCATGGCCGAGCGGTCTAAGGCGCTGGATTAAGGCTCCAGTCTCTTTGGGGGCGTGGGTTCGAATCCCACTGCTGCCAAACTCCTTTTAACAAAATCCCTACCCTCTAGGACTCAAGCTTCTCTGATCTTGCTCCTGCAATTTACTGCAGTTCCTTTCCCAACTCACTGGAATCTCAAAAAACACTTACCTCTCTGCTTTGGCAGCATTAGAAAAGCTGCAATCATTGCATGTTTTGTTTGATACATGATACATACATAAAATATGCATGTTGTGCACATATTACATACATGCTACACACACTACACACATATGACATACATGTTACACACATGTGACACACGTGCTACTTACATATTACACACATAGTTCACACATATTACACAAATGTTACATACATATGATATACATGTTGCATGCATGTTACATACATGTCACACTCATGTTACACACCATTTAGACACAATTTTACACACATGTCACATGCATGTTACACAAATTACACACATATGGCATACATGTCATACACATCACATACATGCTACACACATATGACATGCATGTCACACACATGTTACATTAATATGACACACATATGACATGCATGTTGCACATATCTTACATACATGTTACACACACATGGCATGCATATGACATGCATGGTACACACATGTTACATACATGTCACACATATGACACACAATACACATATGGCATACATATCACACATATTACATACGTGTTACACACATATTACACAGATTATACATACATATGACATACATGTTGAATACATGTTACATACATGTCATACACTTATGAAATACATGTTACACACGTTACATACATATGACACACATGACATACATGTTACGTACATGTCACATACAAACAATGAATGCAGAGCATGGAATGTAGACTGTCATGCCTCTTTTTAGTCCTTAGCAAGAGCACTTTCACAGGTAGCATGGCCGAGCGGTCTAAGGCGCTGGATTTAGGCTCCAGTCTCTTTGGAGGCGTGGGTTCAAATCCCACTGCTGCCAAGCTCTTTTAACAAATGCCTATCCTTGATTGCTCAAGCGTCTCTGAAGTTTCTGCTGCACTTTGCTGGCATTCCTTGCTCAACACACTGGAATCTCAGAACAGCAGCATTAGGAAATTGCATGCTTTGGTTGAGAAGTCTTCCAAAAGGGCACACTTCTGATGAGATGACTAGTGAAATCTTGTCAACGTTACAAAACAAGTCCAACTGAACGTGATTACCTCTCCTGTAAGCTAGATTCCACATTAACACTTTAAGTGTGGACACCAAAAAACAAGCAGTACTAATGAAAAGCTGGCACACTTTTCAGCAGAGTGCCAAGTGAACTTGCCACAGAATGCTGCACCCAAAGTCCACTCTCAAGTGTAAAGTGACCACCACCTGCTGCCTCAGAAAGAGGACTGAAACACATAAGGTGGCATCTTGGCCATCTCCGTGAAACTTCAACTACCTTTTATAATGGATAAAGTGGTGAATACTTGTAGTTTAGAGTTCTGAGGCCTCCAGCTCAAGCAATGAATGCAGAGCATGGAATGTCCCACCCCATTTTAGTCGATAACGTGTTCATTTTTATGGGTAGCATGGCCGAGCGGTCTAAGGCGCTGGATTAAGGCTCCAGTCTCTTTGGGGGCGTGGGTTCGAATCCCACTGCTGCCAAACTCCTTTTAACAAAATCCCTACCCTCTAGGGCTCAAGCTTCTCTGATCTTGCTCCTGCAATTTACTGCAGTTCCTTTCCCAACTCACTGGAATCTCAAAAAACACTTACCTCTCTGCTTTAGCAGCATTAGAAAAGCTGCAATCATTGCATGTTTTGTTTGATACATGATACATACATATAATATGCATGTTGTGCACATATTACATACATGCTACACACACTACACACATATGACATACATGTTACACACATGTGACACACGTGCTACTTACATATTACACACATAGTTCACACATATTACACAAATGTTACATACATATGATATACATGTTGCATGCATGTTACATACATGTCACACTCATGTTACACACCATTTAGACACAATTTTACACACATGTCACATGCATGTTACACATATTACACACATATAACATACATGTCATACACATCACATACATGCTACACACATATGCCATGCATGTCACACACATGTTACATTAATATGACACACATATGACATGCATGTTGCACATATCTTACATACATGTTACACACATATGGCATGCATATGACATGCATGGTACACACATGTTACATACATGTTACACATATGACACACAATACACATATGGCATACATATAACACATATTACATACGTGTTACACACATATTACACAGATTATACATACATATGACATACATGTTGAATGCATGTTACATACATGTCATACACTTATGAAATACATGTCACACACGTTACATACATATGACACACATGACATACATGTTACGTACATGTCACATACACACAATGAATGCAGAGCATGGAATGTAGACTGTCATGCCTCTTTTTAGTCCTTAGCAAGAGCACTTTCACAGGTAGCATGGCCGAGCGGTCTAGCGGTCTAACACACATAGTTCACACATATTACACAAATGTTACATACATATGATATACATGTTGCATGCATGTTACATACATGTCACACTCATGTTACACACCATTTAGATACAATTTTACACACATGTCACATGCATGTTACACATATTACACACATATAACATACATGTCATACACATCACATACATGCTACACACATATGCCATGCATGTCACACACATGTTACATTAATATGACACACATATGACATGCATGTTGCACATATCTTACATACATGTTACACACATATGGCATGCATATGACATGCATGGTACACACATGTTACATACATGTTACACATATGACACACAATACACATATGGCATACATATCACACATATTACATACGTGTTACACACATATTACATACGTGTTACACACATATTACACAGATTATACATACATATGACATACATGTTGAATGCATGTTACATACATGTCATACACTTATGAAATACATGTTACACACGTTACATACATATGACACACATGACATACATGTTACGTACATGTCACATACAATCAATGAATGCAGAGCATGGAATGTAGACTGTCATGCCTCTTTTTAGTCCTTAGCAAGAGCACTTTCACAGGTAGCATGGCTGAGCGGTCTAAGGCGCTGGATTTAGGCTCCAGTCTCTTTGGAGGCGTGGGTTCAAATCCCACTGCTGCCAAGCTCTTTTAACAAATGTCTATCCTTGATTGCTCAAGCGTCTCTGAAGTTTCTGCTGCACTTTGCTGGCATTCCTTGCTCAAAACACTGGAATCTCAGAACAGCAGCATTAGGAAATTGCATGCTTTGGTTGAGAAGTCTTCCAAAAGGGCACACTTCTGATGAGATGACTAGTGAAATCTTGTCAACGTTACAAAACAAGTCCAACTGAACGTGATTACCTCTCCTGTAAGCTAGATTCCACATTAACACTTTAAGTGTGGACACCAAAAAACAAGCAGTACTAATGAAAAGCTGGCACACTTTTCAGCAGAGTGCCAAGTGAACTTGCCACAGAATGCTGCACCCAAAGTCCACTCTCAAGTGTAAAGTGACCACCACCTGCTGCCTCAGAAAGAGGACTGAAACACATAAGGTGGCATCTTGGCCATCTCCGTGAAACTTCAACTACCTTTTATAATGGATAAAGTGGTGAATACTTGTAGTTTAGAGTTCTGAGGCCTCCAGCTCAAGCAATGAATGCAGAGCATGGAATGTCCCACCCCATTTTAGTCGATAACGTGTTCATTTTTATGGGTAGCATGGCCGAGCGGTCTAAGGCGCTGGATTAAGGCTCCAGTCTCTTTGGGGGCGTGGGTTCGAATCCCACTCCTTTTAACAAAATCCCTACCCTCTAGGGCTCAAGCTTCTCTGATCTTGCTCCTGCAATTTACTGCAGTTCCTTTCCCAACTCACTGGAATCTCAAAAAACACTTACCTCTCTGCTTTAGCAGCATTAGAAAAGCTGCAATCATTGCATGTTTTGTTTGATACATGATACATACATATAATATGCATGTTGTGCACATATTACATACATGCTACACACACTACACACATATGACATACATGTTACACACATGTGACACACGTGCTACTTACATATTACACACATAGTTCACACATATTACACAAATGTTACATACATATGATATACATGTTGCATGCATGTTACATACATGTCACACTCATGTTACACACCATTTAGACACAATTTTACACACATGTTACACATATTACACACATATAACATACATGTCATACACATCACATACATGCTACACACATATGACATGCATGTCACACACATGTTACATTAATATGACACACATATGACATGCATGTTGCACATATCTTACATACATGTTACACACACATGGCATGCATATGACATGCATGGTACACACATGTTACATACATGTTACACATATGACACACAATACACATATGGCATACATATCACACATATTACATACGTGTTACACACATATTACACAGATTATACATACATATGACATACATGTTGAATGCATGTTACATACATGTCATACACTTATGAAATACATGTTACACACGTTACATACATATGACACACGTGACATACATGTTACGTACATGTCACATACAAACAATGAATGCAGAGCATGGAATGTAGACTGTCATGCCTCTTTTTAGTCCTTAGCAAGAGCACTTTCACAGGTAGCATGGCCGAGCGGTCTAAGGCGCTGGATTTAGGCTCCAGTCTCTTTGGAGGCGTGGGTTCAAATCCCACTGCTGCCAAGTTCTTTTAACAAATGCCTATCCTTGATTGCTCAAGCGTCTCTGAAGTTTCTGCTGCACTTTGCTGGCATTCCTTGCTCAACACACTGGAATCTCAGAACAGCAGCATTAGGAAATTGCATGCTTTGGTTGAGAAGTCTTCCAAAAGGGCACACTTCTGATGAGATGACTAGTGAAATCTTGTCAACGTTACAAAACAAGTCCAACTGAACGTGATTACCTCTCCTGTAAGCTAGATTCCACATTAACACTTTAAGTGTGGACACCAAAAAACAAGCAGTACTAATGAAAAGCTGGCACACTTTTCAGCAGAGTGCCAAGTGAACTTGCCACAGAATGCTGCACCCAAAGTCCACTCTCAAGTGTAAAGTGACCACCACCTGCTGCCTCAGAAAGAGGACTGAAACACATAAGGTGGCATCTTGGCCATCTCCGTGAAACTTCAACTACCTTTTATAATGGATAAAGTGGTGAATACTTGTAGTTTAGAGTTCTGAGGCCTCCAGCTCAAGCAATGAATGCAGAGCATGGAATGTCCCACCCCATTTTAGTCGATAACGTGTTCATTTTTATGGGTAGTATGGCTGAGCGGTCTAAGGCGCTGGATTAAGGCTCCAGTCTCTTTGGGGGCGTGGGTTAGAATCCCACTGCTGCCAAACTCCTTTTAACAAAATCCCTACCCTCTAGGGCTCAAGCTTCTCTGATCTTGCTCCTGCAATTTACTGCAGTTCCTTTCCCAACTCACTGGAATCTCAAAAAACACTTACCTCTCTGCTTTAGCAGCATTAGAAAAGCTGCAATCATTGCATGTTTTGTTTGATACATGATACATACATATAATATGCATGTTGTGCACATATTACATACATGCTACACACACTACACACATATGACATACATGTTACACACATGTGACACACGTGCTACTTACATATTACACACATAGTTCACACATATTACACAAATGTTACATACATATGATATACATGTTGCATGCATGTTACATACATGTCACACTCATGTTACACACCATTTAGACACAATTTTACACACATGTCACATGCATGTTACACATATTACACACATTTAACATACATGTCATACACATCACATACATGCTACACACATATGACATGCATGTCACACACATGTTACATTAATATGACACACATATGACATGCATGTTGCACATATCTTACATACATGTTACACACACATGGCATGCATATGACATGCATGGTACACACATGTTACATACATGTTACACATATGACACACAATACACATATGGCATACATATCACACATATTACATACGTGTTACACACATATTACACAGATTATACATACATATGACATACATGTCATACACTTATGAAATACATGTTACACACGTTACATACATATGACACACATGACATACATGTTACGTACATGTCACATACAAACAATGAATGCAGAGCATGGAATGTAGACTGTCATGCCTCTTTTTAGTCCTTAGCAAGAGCACTTTCACAGGTAGCATGGCCGAGCGGTCTAAGGCGCTGGATTTAGGCTCCAGTCTCTTTGGAGGCGTGGGTTCAAATCCCACTGCTGCCAAGCTCTTTTAACAAATGCCTATCCTTGATTGCTCAAGCGTCTCTGAAGTTTCTGCTGCACTTTGCTGGCATTCCTTGCTCAACACACTGGAATCTCAGAACAGCAGCATTAGGAAATTGCATGCTTTGGTTGAGAAGTCTTCCAAAAGGGCACACTTCTGATGAGATGACTAGTGAAATCTTGTCAACGTTACAAAACAAGTCCAACTGAACGTGATTACCTCTCCTGTAAGCTAGATTCCACATTAACACTTTAAATGTGGACACCAAAAAACAAGCAGTACTAATGAAAAGCTGGCACACTTTTCAGCAGAGTGCCAAGTGAACTTGCCACAGAATGCTGCACCCAAAGTCCACTCTCAAGTGTAAAGTGACCACCACCTGCTGCCTCAGAAAGAGGACTGAAACACATAAGGTGGCATCTTGGCCATCTCCGTGAAACTTCAACTACCTTTTATAATGGATAAAGTGGTGAATACTTGTAGTTTAGAGTTCTGAGGCCTCCAGCTCAAGCAATGAATGCAGAGCATGGAATGTCCCACCCCATTTTAGTCGATAATGTGTTCATTTTTATGGGTAGCATGGCCGAGCGGTCTAAGGCGCTGGATTAAGGCTCCAGTCTCTTTGGGGGCGTGGGTTCGAATCCCACTGCTGCCAAACTCCTTTTAACAAAATCCCTACCCTCTAGGACTCAAGCTTCTCTGATCTTGCTCCTGCAATTTACTGCAGTTCCTTTCCCAACTCACTGGAATCTCAAAAAACACTTACCTCTCTGCTTTGGCAGCATTAGAAAAGCTGCAATCATTGCATGTTTTGTTTGATACATGATACATACATATAATATGCATGTTGTGCACATATTACATACATGCTACACACACTACACACATATGACATACATGTTACACACATGTGACACACGTGCTACTTACATATTACACACATAGTTCACACATATTACACAAATGTTACATACATATGATATACATGTTGCATGCATGTTACATACATGTCACACTCATGTTACACACCATTTAGACACAATTTTACACACATGTCACATGCATGTTACACAAATTACACACATATGGCATACATGTCATACACATCACATACATGCTACACACATATGACATGCATGTCACACACATGTTACATTAATATGACACACATATGACATGCATGTTGCACATATCTTACATACATGTTACACACACATGGCATGCATATGACATGCATGGTACACACATGTTACATACATGTTACACATATGACACACAATACACATATGGCATACATATCACACATATTACATACGTGTTACACACATATTACACAGATTATACATACATATGACATACATGTTGAATACATGTTACATACATGTCATACACTTATGAAATACATGTTACACACGTTACATACATATGACACACATGACATACATGTTACGTACATGTCACATACAAACAATGAATGCAGAGCATGGAATGTAGACTGTCATGCCTCTTTTTAGTCCTTAGCAAGAGCACTTTCACAGGTAGCATGGCCGAGCGGTCTAAGGCGCTGGATTTAGGCTCCAGTCTCTTTGGAGGCGTGGGTTCAAATCCCACTGCTGCCAAGCTCTTTTAACAAATGCCTATCCTTGATTGCTCAAGCGTCTCTGAAGTTTCTGCTGCACTTTGCTGGCATTCCTTGCTCAACACACTGGAATCTCAGAACAGCAGCATTAGGAAATTGCATGCTTTGGTTGAGAAGTCTTCCAAAAGGGCACACTTCTGATGAGATGACTAGTGAAATCTTGTCAACGTTACAAAACAAGTCCAACTGAACGTGATTACCTCTCCTGTAAGCTAGATTCCACATTAACACTTTAAGTGTGGACACCAAAAAACAAGCAGTACTAATGAAAAGCTGGCACACTTTTCAGCAGAGTGCCAAGTGAACTTGCCACAGAATGCTGCACCCAAAGTCCACTCTCAAGTGTAAAGTGACCACCACCTGCTGCCTCAGAAAGAGGACTGAAACACATAAGGTGGCATCTTGGCCATCTCCGTGAAACTTCAACTACCTTTTATAATGGATAAAGTGGTGAATACTTGTAGTTTAGAGTTCTGAGGCCTCCAGCTCAAGCAATGAATGCAGAGCATGGAATGTCCCACCCCATTTTAGTCGATAATGTGTTCATTTTTATGGGTAGCATGGCCGAGCGGTCTAAGGCGCTGGATTAAGGCTCCAGTCTCTTTGGGGGCGTGGGTTCGAATCCCACTGCTGCCAAACTCCTTTTAACAAAATCCCTACCCTCTAGGACTCAAGCTTCTCTGATCTTGCTCCTGCAATTTACTGCAGTTCCTTTCCCAACTCACTGGAATCTCAAAAAACACTTACCTCTCTGCTTTGGCAGCATTAGAAAAGCTGCAATCATTGCATGTTTTGTTTGATACATGATACATACATATAATATGCATGTTGTGCACATATTACATACATGCTACACACACTACACACATATGACATACATGTTACACACATGTGACACACGTGCTACTTACATATTACACACATAGTTCACACATATTACACAAATGTTACATACATATGATATACATGTTGCATGCATGTTACATACATGTCACACTCATGTTACACACCATTTAGACACAATTTTACACACATGTCACATGCATGTTACACAAATTACACACATATGGCATACATGTCATACACATCACATACATGCTACACACATATGACATGCATGTCACACACATGTTACATTAATATGACACACATATGACATGCATGTTGCACATATCTTACATACATGTTACACACACATGGCATGCATATGACATGCATGGTACACACATGTTACATACATGTTACACATATGACACACAATACACATATGGCATACATATCACACATATTACATACGTGTTACACACATATTACACAGATTATACATACATATGACATACATGTTGAATACATGTTACATACATGTCATACACTTATGAAATACATGTTACACACGTTACATACATATGACACACATGACATACATGTTACGTACATGTCACATACAAACAATGAATGCAGAGCATGGAATGTAGACTGTCATGCCTCTTTTTAGTCCTTAGCAAGAGCACTTTCACAGGTAGCATGGCCGAGCGGTCTAAGGCGCTGGATTTAGGCTCCAGTCTCTTTGGAGGCGTGGGTTCAAATCCCACTGCTGCCAAGCTCTTTTAACAAATGCCTATCCTTGATTGCTCAAGCGTCTCTGAAGTTTCTGCTGCACTTTGCTGGCATTCCTTGCTCAACACACTGGAATCTCAGAACAGCAGCATTAGGAAATTGCATGCTTTGGTTGAGAAGTCTTCCAAAAGGGCACACTTCTGATGAGATGACTAGTGAAATCTTGTCAACGTTACAAAACAAGTCCAACTGAACGTGATTACCTCTCCTGTAAGCTAGATTCCACATTAACACTTTAAGTGTGGACACCAAAAAACAAGCAGTACTAATGAAAAGCTGGCACACTTTTCAGCAGAGTGCCAAGTGAACTTGCCACAGAATGCTGCACCCAAAGTCCACTCTCAAGTGTAAAGTGACCACCACCTGCTGCCTCAGAAAGAGGACTGAAACACATAAGGTGGCATCTTGGCCATCTCCGTGAAACTTCAACTACCTTTTATAATGGATAAAGTGGTGAATACTTGTAGTTTAGAGTTCTGAGGCCTCCAGCTCAAGCAATGAATGCAGAGCATGGAATGTCCCACCCCATTTTAGTCGATAACGTGTTCATTTTTATGGGTAGCATGGCCGAGCGGTCTAAGGCGCTGGATTAAGGCTCCAGTCTCTTTGGGGGCGTGGGTTCGAATCCCACTGCTGCCAAACTCCTTTTAACAAAATCCCTACCCTCTAGGGCTCAAGCTTCTCTGATCTTGCTCCTGCAATTTACTGCAGTTCCTTTCCCAACTCACTGGAATCTCAAAAAACACTTACCTCTCTGCTTTAGCAGCATTAGAAAAGCTGCAATCATTGCATGTTTTGTTTGATACATGATACATACATATAATATGCATGTTGTGCACATATTACATACATGCTACACACACTACACACATATGACATACATGTTACACACATGTGACACACGTGCTACTTACATATTACACACATAGTTCACACATATTACACAAATGTTACATACATATGATATACATGTTGCATGCATGTTACATACATGTCACACTCATGTTACACACCATTTAGACACAATTTTACACACATGTCACATGCATGTTACACATATTACACACATATAACATACATGTCATACACATCACATACATGCTACACACATATGCCATGCATGTCACACACATGTTACATTAATATGACACACATATGACATGCATGTTGCACATATCTTACATACATGTTACACACATATGGCATGCATATGACATGCATGGTACACACATGTTACATACATGTTACACATATGACACACAATACACATATGGCATACATATAACACATATTACATACGTGTTACACACATATTACACAGATTATACATACATATGACATACATGTTGAATGCATGTTACATACATGTCATACACTTATGAAATACATGTCACACACGTTACATACATATGACACACATGACATACATGTTACGCACATGTCACATACACACAATGAATGCAGAGCATGGAATGTAGACTGTCATGCCTCTTTTTAGTCCTTAGCAAGAGCACTTTCACAGGTAGCATGGCCGAGCGGTCTAGCGTAGTGATGGACGAACTTCCGACGGGACGTTTCGCGAACGCGAAACGCGAACGGACACAAACGTTCGCGAAAACGACCGTTCGCCGCGGGCTCCATTGACTTCAATGGGAGGCGAATTTCGCAAACCTTTAGGTCGAATTTGCGGCCACGGGGTAATTATTAGGGGGTAGCACGTAGTCCCACCACCTGGACAATAGCATAATACATGTATGAGGTGAATTTGGGATCGATAACTACAAGCATTTTTTTTTTATTTGGGAAATTGTTCTGACAATTCAGGACTATGGAGCTAATGAAGGCAATGGAGGAGAGGGAAGGTCAGGGACCAGGGTAGGCAAACAAGAGGGTGCAGGAGATACAGAGCACTGACAGCAGCACCGTAATACAGAGCACTGACATCAGCACCGTGACATACAGCGCTGACAGCAGCTCCGTGACATACAGCGCTGACAGCAGCTCCGTGACATACAGCGCTGACAGCAGCTCCGTGACATACAGCGCTGACAGCAGCTCCGTGACATACAGCGCTGACAGCAGCTCCGTGACATACAGCGCTGACAGCAGCACCGTGACATACAGCGCTGACAGCAGCTCCGTGACATACAGCGCTGACAGCAGCTCCGTGACATACAGCGCTGACAGCAGCTCCGTGACATACAGCACTGACAGCAGCTCCGTGACATACAGCGCTGACAGCAGCTCCGTGACATACAGCGCTGACAGCAGCACCGTGACATACAGCGCTGACAGCAGCTCCGTGACATACAGCGCTGACAGCAGCTCCGTGACATACAGCGCTGACAGCAGCTCCGTGACATACAGCGCTGACAGCAGCTCCGTGACATACAGCGCTGACAGCAGCTCCGTGACATACAGCGCTGACAGCAGCACCGTGACATACAGCGCTGACAGCAGCTCCGTGACATACAGCGCTGACAGCAGCTCCGTGACATACAGCGCTGACAGCAGCTCCGTGACATACAGCACTGACAGCAGCTCCGTGACATACAGCGCTGACAGCAGCTCCGTGACATACAGCGCTGACAGCAGCACCGTGACATACAGCGCTGACAGCAGCTCCGTGACATACAGCGCTGACAGCAGCTCCGTGACATACAGCGCTGACAGCAGCTCCGTGACATACAGCGCTGACAGCAGCTCCGTGACATACAGCGCTGACAGCAGCTCCGTGACATACAGCGCTGACAGCAGCTCCGTGACATACAGCGCTGACAGCAGCTCCGTGACATACAGCGCTGACAGCAGCTCCGTGACATACAGCGCTGACAGCAGCTCCGTGACATACAGCGCTGACAGCAGCTCCGTGACATACAGCGCTGACAGCAGCTCCGTGACATACAGCGCTGACAGCAGCTCCGTGACATACAGCGCTGACAGCAGCACCGTAAGCAGCCCCAGGAGGAAGTCAGCACAGCACAGGGATGGTGTGATCCCCTCATAATAAGAACCCCCAGGAGGAAGTCAGCACAGCACAGGGATGGTGGGAGCCCCTCATAATAAGAACACCCAGGAGGAAGTCAGCACAGCACAGGGATGGTGGGAACCCCTCATAATAAGCAGCCCCAGTAGAAATATGACACCGCTCAACCTCTTCAAAGAGGAGGGTAGGGGCATATAGTACGGTGTGCTTTTTTGGGTCAGGGAAGTGAGCCAAATGAATTAAGAAGGTCTGTGTGCTTGATTCCAAAAATTGTTTATAGACATATACATGGTCTACTGATCACATGTGTTGAATTCCTCCGAGATCCATGCCTCATTCATTTTTAGAAATGTGAGGTAGTTAACACTGTGGTGAGCTAGGCGAGTACGCTTATCGGTCACAATCCCCCCTGCTGCGCTGAACGTCCTTTCGGACAGGACACTGGATGAGGGGCAAGCCAACAGTTCGATTGCAAATTGGGCAAGCTCTGGCCAGAGGTCAAGCCTGCCCACCCAGTAGTCTAGGGGTTCATCACTCCTCAGAGCGTCCACATCGGCCGTTAACCCAATGTAGTCGGACACCTGACGGTCTAGGCGTTCCCTGATGCTGGATCCGGATGACACCTGTCGATGGGTCGGCTGAAAGAATGACCTCATATCCGAAGTCACCAACACATCTTCAAACCGGCCTCTTCTTGCAGGCGCTGTTGGATTGGTACCCGCAAATCCTTCTCTGGGAGTGGGAATTGCTCCTCTGCCAGCGCACGCAAAAGCAGAATGCAGCATTTCTCGAAGCAAGGCCTGGAAGTGCTGCATTCTGACAGCCCTCTGCGACGGCGGTAACATTTCCGCCATTTTGTGTTTGTACCGGGGGTCTAAGTACGTTGCCACCCAGTACTGGTCCTTGACCCTCATGCTTTTTATACGGGGGTCCCTATTAAAACACTGGAGCATGAAGGCCCCCATTTGCACTAAAGTGGAAGCGGTGTGGTGGCCTGGCTCCTGCTCATCATCCAGGATAATGTCGTCCTCTTCATTCTCCTCTCCCCATCCTCGCACAACAGGGATCCCAGAAAGGTTTAAAGCATGCTCTTCTTGCTCCTGCTCATCCGCCCCGGCACCATCCTCCTCTGACTCCTCATCAGACTCCTGTTGTTGACTTGTCTCAGATAGAGTAGCCCCCCCTGGGAATTCATCCAGCATTGCGACTTCCTCATCTTCCCGCTCCTGCTCCTCCACAGCCTGATCAATGACACGACGCAATGCACGCTCCAGAAAGAAGGCATAAGGTACCATGTCACTGATGGCGCCATGGCTGCGACTGACCAGTTTGGTGATCTCCTCAAATGGCCGCAGAAGTCTGCATGTGTCGCGCATGAGCAGCCACTGGCGCGGTGAAAAAAAACCCAGCTCCCCAGAACCGTTTCTTTCGCAGAGTTCATACAGGTAGACGTTAACTGCACGTTTCTGCTGGAGCAGCCTATCAAGCATATAGAAGGTTGAGTTCCATCGCGTCGGGCAATCGCAAATAAGACGTCTGACCGGCAGATGGTGTCGCCGCTGAATGTCAGCAAGGCGAGCCATGGCCGTGTAAGATCTTCTGAAATGGGCCGAGATTTTCCTTGCCTGCCGCAAGATGTCCTGGACCCCAGGGTATTTGACAAGGAATCGCTGCACGACCAAGTTTAAGACGTGTGCCATGCACGGCACGTGCGTGATTTTGCCCTGTTTCAATGCGCTAAGCAGATTGGCACCGTTGTCACACACCACTTTACCAACTGTCAAATTGAGCGGTGTTAGCCACTCATCTGCCTGTGAACGCAAAGCTGAAAGGAGTGCCGGGCCAGTGTGGCTCTTTGCTTCCAGGCACAACAGACGCAGCACGGCATGGCAACGTCTCACCTGGCATGTGGAATAGGTTCTGGGGAGCTTGGGCGGTGCAGTGGAAGAGACGCTAGCAGCGGAAAAGGAGGAGGCAGCTGAGGAGGAGAGGGAGGAGGATGGAGTAGGAGGAGGAGAAGAAGAGTCAGGCCTGCATGCAATCCGTGGCGGTAAAACCAAATCTACACGGGTGCCACGGGTTACATGCTTGACGGCCGTCAGAAGGTTCACCCAGTGGGCAGTAAAACTGATATACCTTCCCTGCCCGTGTTTGCTAGACCACGTGTCTGTGGTCAGATGTATCTTGGCACCGACACTGTGTGCCAGAGATACATTCACTTGCCGCTGAACATGGCCATATAGCTCTGGGATGCCCTTCTCTGAGAAATACTTCCTTCCTGGGACCTTCCATTGTGGTGTTCCAATGGCCACAAATTTGCGAAAGGCCTCCGAGTCCACCAGTTTATATGGCAGTAGTTGGCGGGCTATGAGTTCTGACAAGCCAGCCGCCAACCGTTGGGCAAGAGGGTTATCCGGCGTCATCATTTTTTTACGCTCAAACATTAGGCCCACGGAAGCCTGCCTTTTTGCAGAAAAATGTGAGCTTGGCGTGATGGAAGGTGGAGTGGAGGACAATTGTGAGGAGAGAGGAGAAGGAGAAGTAGAAGACGAGGCTGGACGGTGAGAGCCTGCAGTGTGGCTTTGTGTGTTCCGTTGCTCCCACTGGGCTCGGTGATGGCTGCTCATGTGCCTTCTTAAGGCGGTCGTCCCTAGGTGAGTATTGGGCTTACCGCGACTAACGCGTTGACTGCAAAGATTGCAGATGGCAACGCTATTGTCAGCAGCGGACACGTTAAAAAAAGCCCACACTGCGGAGCCATGTGCCGGTGTCCTGGGAGCGCCAGATGTGACCGTACATGGTCGATGACTCGCTCCTGATACATTTGCAGTCTGCTTTGTCCCTGCTGTGCAATGTAAGTCATTGCTGCTTCTCCTCCCTATCTGCTGGTCCATATCTCCCTCTGAACTCCCCTCCTCTTCCTCTCTTGTGGGCACCCACGTGACATCACTAGACACGTCATCATCAACGTCACCTTCCCCACCGCTATAAGTAGAGTAGGCAGCAACACCGGGGACCAACCTCCTCCTTGGGCTGATCTGGGTACTGGCGTCAGACTGCTGAGTAGCGCTTGTTGCTACCTCCTCTTCCTGATCCAATACCAAGAGTGGCTGCGCATCAGAAATGTCCTCTTGATATGGATCGGAAAATAATTCCAGTGACTCAAGCGGAAGGTATGTGGTGGTGGTGGTGGTGGTCGTGTTGTTGGTGGTAGTGTCTTTGGGGGTGCACATAGCAGAGAGTGAAGAAGAGGGTGCAGATCGAGAGGATGAGGAGGGTGCAGAAGAGTAAGGCTGAGCGAGCCACTCAACCAAGTCTGGTGCATCCTTTAAAGTAATTGAACGCACCTTCTGCAACTTCCCACTTTGGCTCAAGCCTGTTGCTCCTGCCCTACCCCTACCACCCCTGCGGAAGGGCCTGCCTCTTCCTCTGCATGTCATTTTTTAAATGACCCTGTGACAAAACTCTTAGTCCCTATACCGCTGAAGGACTGCTGCAGTATAGGTGAGCGGTCAGCAGTGGTGCACGTCAACCCTATCTATTGTGGACCGATAGCGGTCCTTACAGAACAGCAGACTGTACCGCACTCAAGCCTATGTACCGTAGCACCCTATACCAAGTTACCAGTCCTTATAAGAACTTTTGTGGACCAAGCAGGTTGTGTATTAGTGTTTAGCAGACTGTACGTCAGTCCCTATACCGCTGAAGGACTGCTGCAGTATAGGGCAGCGGTCAGCAGTGGTGCACGTCAACCCTATCTATTGTGGACCGATAGCGGTCCTTACAGAACAGCAGACTGTACCGCACTCAAGCCTATGTACCGTAGCACCCTATACCAAGTTACCAGTCCTTATAAGAACTTTTGTGGACCAAGCAGGTTGTGTATTAGTGTTTAGCAGACTGTACGTCAGTCCCTATACCGCTGAAGGACTGCTGCAGTATAGGGCAGCGGTCAGCAGTGGTGCACGTCAACCCTATCTATTGTGGACCGATAGCGGTCCTTACAGAACAGCAGACTGTACCGCACTCAAGCCTATGTACCGTAGCACCCTATACCAAGTTACCAGTCCTTATAAGAACTTTTGTGGAACAAGCAGGTTGTGTGTTAGTGATTAGCAGACTGTACGTCAGTCCCTATACCAATGAAGGACTGCTGCAGTATAGGGCAGCGGTCAGCAGTAGTGCACGGCAACCCTATGTATTGTGGACCGATAGCGGTCCTTACAGAACAGCAGACTGTACCGCACTCAAGCCTATGTACCGTAGCACCCTATACCAAGTTACCAGTCCTTATAAGAACTTTTGTGGACCAAGCAGGTTGTGTATTAGTGTTTAGCAGACTGTACGTCAGTCCCTATACCGCTGAAGGACTGCTGCAGTATAGGGCAGCGGTCAGCAGTGGTGCACGTCAACCCTATCTATTGTGGACCGATAGCGGTCCTTACAGAACAGCAGACTGTACCGCACTCAAGCCTATGTACCGTAGCACCCTATACCAAGTTACCAGTCCTTATAAGAACTTTTGTGGAACAAGCAGGTTGTGTGTTAGTGATTAGCAGACTGTACGTCAGTCCCTATACCAATGAAGGACTGCTGCAGTATAGGGCAGCGGTCAGCAGTAGTGCACGGCAACCCTATGTATTGTGGACCGATAGCGGTCCTTACAGAACAGCAGACTGTACCGCACTCAAGCCTATGTACCGTAGCACCCTATACCAAGTTACCAGTCCTTATAAGAACTTTTGTGGACCAAGCAGGTTGTGTATTAGTGTTTAGCAGACTGTACGTCAGTCCCTATACCGCTGAAGGACTGCTGCAGTATAGGGCAGCGGTCAGCAGTGGTGCACGTCAACCCTATGTATTGTGGACCGATAGCGGTCCTTACAGAACAGCAGACTGTAACGCACTCAGGCCTATGTACCGTAGCACCCTATACCAAGTTACCAGTCCTTATAAGAACTTTTGTGGACCAAGCAGGTTGTGTGTTAGTGATTAGCAGACTGTACGTCAGTCCCTATACCAATGAAGGACTGCTGCAGTATAGGGCAGCGGTCAGCAGTAGTGCACGGCAACCCTATGTATTGTGGACCGATAGCGGTCCTTACAGAACAGCAGACTGTAACGCACTCAGGCCTATGTACCGTAGCACCCTATACCAAGTTACCAGTCCTTATAAAAACTTTTGTGGACCAAGCAGGTTGTGTGTTAGTGTTTAGCAGACTGTGCGTCAGTCCCTATACCGCTGAAGGACTGCTGCAGTATAGGGCAGCGGTCAGCAGTGGTGCACGTCAACCCTATCTATTGTGGACCGATAGCGGTCCTTACAGAACAGCAGACTGTACCGCACTCAAGCCTATGTACCGTAGCACCCTATACCAAGTTACCAGTCCTTATAAGAACTTTTGTGGACCAAGCAGGTTGTGTATTAGTGTTTAGCAGACTGTACGTCAGTCCCTATACCGCTGAAGGACTGCTGCAGTATAGGGCAGCGGTCAGCAGTGGTGCACGTCAACCCTATGTATTGTGGACCGATAGCGGTCCTTACAGAACAGCAGACTGTAACGCACTCAGGCCTATGTACCGTAGCACCCTATACCAAGTTACCAGTCCTTATAAGAACTTTTGTGGACCAAGCAGGTTGTGTGTTAGTGATTAGCAGACTGTACGTCAGTCCCTATACCAATGAAGGACTGCTGCAGTATAGGGCAGCGGTCAGCAGTAGTGCACGGCAACCCTATGTATTGTGGACCGATAGCGGTCCTTACAGAACAGCAGACTGTACTGCACTCAGGCCTATGTACCGTAGCACCCTATACCAAGTTACCAGTCCTTATAAAAACTTTTGTGGACCAAGCAGGTTGTGTGTTAGTGTTTAGCAGACTGTGCGTCAGTCCCTATACCGCTGAAGGACTGCTGCAGTATAGGGCAGCGGTCAGCAGTAGTGCACGGCAACCCTATGTATTGTGGACCGATAGCGGTCCTTACAGAACAGCAGACTGTAACGCACTCAGGCCTATGTACCGTAGCACCCTATACCAAGTTACCAGTCCTTATAAGAACTTTTGTGGACCAAGCAGGTTGTGTGTTAGTGATTAGCAGACTGTACGTCAGTCCCTATACCAATGAAGGACTGCTGCAGTATAGGGCAGCGGTCAGCAGTAGTGCACGGCAACCCTATGTATTGTGGACCGATAGCGGTCCTTACAGAACAGCAGACTGTACCGCACCCAAGCCTATGTACCGTAGCACCCTAGACAGACCAAGTTACCAGTCCTGATAAAGAGCTTTGTGGAACAAGTGAGTTGTGAATGATTAGCAGACTGCAGCAGAAGGGCAGCAGTCAAGTATAATATTCTTTCTATATTTGGAAGAAAGAATATTATACGTGTACAAGCCTATTACCGTACCACTGATACCAGTCCTGAAAAGAACCTTTGTGGAACTAATAGTAACAGCAAGTCTTTAAAATTATCCTCACTGCCTGACACACTGCTTCCTGCCTGTCCCTATACAAATTGGCAAAAAAGAGTAGGCTGGAACGATTAGCTGGAACAGCTCTTTTGTGGACCTGATAGTAACAGCTAATGATGATGATGATGATGATGATGAAGAAAGACTAATCTGGCTGAGCTGTCCCTAAAATAGCAGCATACAGCGCTCTGTCCCTTTATCTAAACTGACAAAAGAAACTCAGGCTGCTGACCTAACACCTATACCAGTCCTGAAAAGAACTTTTGTGTACCAAATAGCTAGCGTTTTCTCTGTCCCTACTCCACACAGGATCCTTTCCCTACAGTGACAGAAGAAAGAATGTAAAATGGCCACCGGATCGGGTGTATTTATAGGTTAGGGGGAATGTCCAAGTGTCCATGAGCTGTCATGTCTCAATTGGTTGTCCTGTAACACATGATAAACGTGTCACGAAAGGTTAAAGTTCTTGTATACATTAAACACGTAAGTCCGCCGGGGCGAACGACGGAAAAAGGCGTTCGAACCCGCGGACGGCGAAAGTCGGAAATTCGCCGCGAAACGACCGCCGGGCGAACCGTTCGGCCATCACTAGTCTAGCGGTCTAACACACATAGTTCACACATATTACACAAATGTTACATACATATGATATACATGTTGCATGCATGTTACATACATGTCACACTCATGTTACACACCATTTAGATACAATTTTACACACATGTCACATGCATGTTACACATATTACACACATATAACATACATGTCATATACATCACATACATGCTACACACATATGCCATGCATGTCACACACATGTTACATTAATATGACACACATATGACATGCATGTTGCACATATCTTACATACATGTTACACACATATGGCATGCATATGACATGCATGGTACACACATGTTACATACATGTTACACATATGACACACAATACACATATGGCATACATATCACACATATTACATACGTGTTACACACATATTACATACGTGTTACACACATATTACACAGATTATACATACATATGACATACATGTTGAATGCATGTTACATACATGTCATACACTTATGAAATACATGTTACACACGTTACATACATATGACACACATGACATACATGTTACGTACATGTCACATACAATCAATGAATGCAGAGCATGGAATGTAGACTGTCATGCCTCTTTTTAGTCCTTAGCAAGAGCACTTTCACAGGTAGCATGGCTGAGCGGTCTAAGGCGCTGGATTTAGGCTCCAGTCTCTTTGGAGGCGTGGGTTCAAATCCCACTGCTGCCAAGCTCTTTTAACAAATGTCTATCCTTGATTGCTCAAGCGTCTCTGAAGTTTCTGCTGCACTTTGCTGGCATTCCTTGCTCAAAACACTGGAATCTCAGAACAGCAGCATTAGGAAATTGCATGCTTTGGTTGAGAAGTCTTCCAAAAGGGCACACTTCTGATGAGATGACTAGTGAAATCTTGTCAACGTTACAAAACAAGTCCAACTGAACGTGATTACCTCTCCTGTAAGCTAGATTCCACATTAACACTTTAAGTGTGGACACCAAAAAACAAGCAGTACTAATGAAAAGCTGGCACACTTTTCAGCAGAGTGCCAAGTGAACTTGCCACAGAATGCTGCACCCAAAGTCCACTCTCAAGTGTAAAGTGACCACCACCTGCTGCCTCAGAAAGAGGACTGAAACACATAAGGTGGCATCTTGGCCATCTCCGTGAAACTTCAACTACCTTTTATAATGGATAAAGTGGTGAATACTTGTAGTTTAGAGTTCTGAGGCCTCCAGCTCAAGCAATGAATGCAGAGCATGGAATGTCCCACCCCATTTTAGTCGATAACGTGTTCATTTTTATGGGTAGCATGGCCGAGCGGTCTAAGGCGCTGGATTAAGGCTCCAGTCTCTTTGGGGGCGTGGGTTCGAATCCCACTGCTGCCAAACTCCTTTTAACAAAATCCCTACCCTCTAGGGCTCAAGCTTCTCTGATCTTGCTCCTGCAATTTACTGCAGTTCCTTTCCCAACTCACTGGAATCTCAAAAAACACTTACCTCTCTGCTTTAGCAGCATTAGAAAAGCTGCAATCATTGCATGTTTTGTTTGATACATGATACATACATATAATATGCATGTTGTGCACATATTACATACATGCTACACACACTACACACATATGACATACATGTTACACACATGTGACACACGTGCTACTTACATATTACACACATAGTTCACACATATTACACAAATGTTACATACATATGATATACATGTTGCATGCATGTTACATACATGTCACACTCATGTTACACACCATTTAGACACAATTTTACACACATGTCACATGCATGTTACACATATTACACACATATAACATACATGTCATACACATCACATACATGCTACACACATATGACATGCATGTCACACACATGTTACATTAATATGACACACATATGACATGCATGTTGCACATATCTTACATACATGTTACACACATATGGCATGCATATGACATGCATGGTACACACATGTTACATACATGTTACACATATGACACACAATACACATATGGCATACATATCACACATATTACATACGTGTTACACACATATTACACAGATTATACATACATATGACATACATGTCATACACTTATGAAATACATGTTACACACGTTACATACATATGACACACATGACATACATGTTACGTACATGTCACATACAATCAATGAATGCAGAGCATGGAATGTAGACTGTCATGCCTCTTTTTAGTCCTTAGCAAGAGCACTTTCACAGGTAGCATGGCTGAGCGGTCTAAGGCGCTGGATTTAGGCTCCAGTCTCTTTGGAGGCGTGGGTTCAAATCCCGCTGCTGCCAAGCTCTTTTAACAAATGCCTATCCTTGATTGCTCAAGCGTCTCTGAAGTTTCTGCTGCACTTTGCTGGCATTCCTTGCTCAAAACACTGGAATCTCAGAACAGCAGCATTAGGAAATTGCATGCTTTGGTTGAGAAGTCTTCCAAAAGGGCACACTTCTGATGAGATGACTAGTGAAATCTTGTCAACGTTACAAAACAAGTCCAACTGAACGTGATTACCTCTCCTGTAAGCTAGATTCCACATTAACACTTTAAGTGTGGACACCAAAAAACAAGCAGTACTAATGAAAAGCTGGCACACTTTTCAGCAGAGTGCCAAGTGAACTTGCCACAGAATGCTGCACCCAAAGTCCACTCTCAAGTGTAAAGTGACCACCACCTGCTGCCTCAGAAAGAGGACTGAAACACATAAGGTGGCATCTTGGCCATCTCCGTGAAACTTCAACTACCTTTTATAATGGATAAAGTGGTGAATACTTGTAGTTTAGAGTTCTGAGGCCTCCAGCTCAAGCAATGAATGCAGAGCATGGAATGTCCCACCCCATTTTAGTCGATAACGTGTTCATTTTTATGGGTAGCATGGCCGAGCGGTCTAAGGCGCTGGATTAAGGCTCCAGTCTCTTTGGGGGCGTGGGTTCGAATCCCACTGCTGCCAAACTCCTTTTAACAAAATCCCTACCCTCTAGGGCTCAAGCTTCTCTGATCTTGCTCCTGCAATTTACTGCAGTTCCTTTCCCAACTCACTGGAATCTCAAAAAACACTTACCTCTCTGCTTTAGCAGCATTAGAAAAGCTGCAATCATTGCATGTTTTGTTTGATACATGATACATACATATAATATGCATGTTGTGCACATATTACATACATGCTACACACACTACACACATATGACATACATGTTACACACATGTGACACACGTGCTACTTACATATTACACACATAGTTCACACATATTACACAAATGTTACATACATATGATATACATGTTGCATGCATGTTACATACATGTCACACTCATGTTACACACCATTTAGACACAATTTTACACACATGTCACATGCATGTTACACATATTACACACATATAACATACATGTCATACACATCACATACATGATACACACATATGCCATGCATGTCACACACATGTTACATTAATATGACACACATATGACATGCATGTTGCACATATCTTACATACATGTTACACACATATGGCATGCATATGACATGCATGGTACACACATGTTACATACATGTTACACATATGACACACAATACACATATGGCATACATATCACACATATTACATACGTGTTACACACATATTACACAGATTATACATACATATGACATACATGTCATACACTTATGAAATACATGTTACACACGTTACATACATATGACACACATGACATACATGTTACGTACATGTCACATACACACAATGAATGCAGAGCATGGAATGTAGACTGTCATGCCTCTTTTTAGTCCTTAGCAAGAGCACTTTCACAGGTAGCATGGGCGAGCGGTCTAGCGGTCTAACACACATAGTTCACACATATTACACAAATGTTACATACATATGATATACATGTTGCATGCATGTTACATACATGTCACACTCATGTTACACACCATTTAGACACAATTTTACACACATGTCACATGCATGTTACACATATTACACACATATAACATACATGTCATACACATCACATACATGCTACACACATATGCCATGCATGTCACACACATGTTACATTAATATGACACACATATGACATGCATGTTGCACATATCTTACATACATGTTACACACATATGGCATGCATATGACATGCATGGTACACACATGTTACATACATGTTACACATATGACACACAATACACATATGGCATACATATCACACATATTACATACGTGTTACACACATATTACACAAATTATACATACATATGACATACATGTTGAATGCATGTTGCATACATGTCATACATTTATGAAACACATGTTACACACGTTACATACATATGACACACATGACATACATGTTACGTACATGTCACATACAAACAATGAATGCAGAGCATGGAATGTAGACTGTCATGCCTCTTTTTAGTCCTTAGCAGGAGCACTTTCACAGGTAGCATGGCCGAGCGGTCTAAGGCACTGGATTTAGGCTCCAGTCTCTTTGGAGGCGTGGGTTCAAATCCCACTGCTGCCAAGTTCTTTTAACAAATGCCTATCCTTGATTGCTCAAGCGTCTCTGAAGTTTCTGCTGCACTTTGCTGGCATTCCTTGCTCAACACACTGGAATCTCAGAACAGCAGCATTAGGAAATTGCATGCTTTGGTTGAGAAGTCTTCCAAAAGGGCACACTTCTGATGAGATGACTAGTGAAATCTTGTCAACGTTACAAAACAAGTCCAACTGAACGTGATTACCTCTCCTGTAAGCTAGATTCCACATTAACACTTTACGTGTGGACACCAAAAAACAAGCAGTACTAATGAAAAGCTGGCACACTTTTCAGCAGAGTGCCAAGTGAACTTGCCACAGAATGCTGCACCCAAAGTCCACTCTCAAGTGTAAAGTGACCACCACCTGCTGCCTCAGAAAGAGGACTGAAACACATAAGGTGGCATCTTGGCCATCTCCGTGAAACTTCAACTACCTTTTATAATGGATAAAGTGGTGAATACTTGTAGTTTAGAGTTCTGAAGCCTCCAGCTCAAGCAATGAATGCAGAGCATGGAATGTCCCACCCCATTTTAGTCGACAACGTGTTCATTTTTATGAGTAGCATGGCCGAGCGGTCTAAGGCGCTGGATTAAGGCTCCAGTCTCTTTGGGGGCGTGGGTTCGAATCCCACTGCTGCCAAACTCCTTTTAACAAAATCCCTACCCTCTAGGGCTCAAGCTTCTCTGATCTTGCTCCTGCAATTTACTGCAGTTCCTTTCCCAACTCACTGGAATCTCAAAAAACACTTACCTCTCTGCTTTAGCAGCATTAGAAAAGCTGCAATCATTGCATGTTTTGTTTGATACATGATACATACATATAATATGCATGTTGTGCACATATTAGATACATGCTACACACACTACACACATATGACATACATGTTACACACATGTGACACACATGCTACTTACATATTACACACATAGTTCACACATATTACACAAATGTTACATACATATGATATACATGTTGCATGCATGTTACATACATGTCACACTCATGTTACACACCATTTAGACACAATTTTACACACGTCACATGCATGTTACACATATTACACACATATAACATACATGTCATACACATCACATACATGCTACACACATATGCCATGCATGTCACACACATGTTACATTAATATGACACACATATGACATGCATGTTGCACATATCTTACATACATGTTACACACATATGGCATGCATATGACATGCATGGTACACACATGTTACATACATGTTACACATATGACACACAATACACATATGGCATACATATCACACATATTACATACGTGTTACACACATATTACACAGATTATACATACATATGACATACATGTTGAATGCATGTTACCTACATGTCATACACTTATGAAATACATGTTACACACGTTACATACATATGACACACATGACATACATGTTACGTACTTGTCACATACAAACAATGAATGCAGAGCATGGAATGTAGACTGTCATGCCTCTTTTTAGTCCTTAGCAAGAGCACTTTCACAGGTAGCATGGCCGAGCGGTCTAAGGCGCTGGATTTAGGCTCCAGTCTCTTTGGAGGCGTGGGTTCAAATCCCACTGCTGCCAAGCTCTTTTAACAAATGCCTATCCTTGATTGCTCAAGCGTCTCTGAAGTTTCTGCTGCACTTTGCTGGCATTCCTTGCTCAACACACTGGAATCTCAGAACAGCAGCATTAGGAAATTGCATGCTTTGGTTGAGAATTCTTCCAAAAGGGCACACTTCTGATGAGATGACTAGTGAAATCTTGTCAACGTTACAAAACAAGTCCAACTGAACGTGATTACCTCTCCTGTAAGCTAGATTCCACATTAACACTTTAAGTGTGGACACCAAAAAACAAGAAGTACTAATGAAAAGCTGGCACACTTTTCAGCAGAGTGCCAAGTGAACTTGCCACAGAATGCTGCACCCAAAGTCCACTCTCAAGTGTAAAGTGACCACCACCTGCTGCCTCAGAAAGAGGACTGAAACACATAAGGTGGCATCTTGGCCATCTCCGTGAAACTTCAACTACCTTTTATAATGGATAAAGTGGTGAATACTTGTAGTTTAGAGTTCTGAGGCCTCCAGCTCAAGCAATGAATGCAGAGCATGGAATGTCCCACCCGATTTTAGTCGATAACGTGTTCATTTTTATGGGTAGCATGGCCGAGCGGTCTGAGGCGCTGGATCAAGGCTCTAGTCTCTTTGGGGGCGTGGGTTCGAATCCCACTGCTGCCAAACTCCTTTTAACAAAATCCCTACCCTCTAGGGCTCAAGCTTCTCTGATCTTGCTCCTGCAATTTACTGCAGTTCCTTTCCCAACTCACTGGAATCTCAAAAAACACTTACCTCTCTGCTTTAGCAGCATTAGAAAAGCTGCAATCATTGCATGTTTTGTTTGATACATGATACATACATATAATATGCATGTTGTGCACATATTACATACATGCTACACACACTACACACATATGACATACATGTTACACACATGTGACACACGTGCTACTTACATATTACACACATAGTTCACACATATTACACAAATGTTACATACATATGATATACATGTTGCATGCATGTTACATACATGTCACACTCATGTTACACACCATTTAGACACAATTTTACACACATGTCACATGCATGTTACACATATTACACACATATAACATACATGTCATACACATCACATACATGCTACACACATATGCCATGCATGTCACACACATGTTACATTAATATGACACACATATGACATGCATGTTGCACATATCTTACATACATGTTACACACATATGGCATGCATATGACATGCATGGTACACACATGTTACATACATGTTACACATATGACACACAATACACATATGGCATACATATCACACATATTACATACGTGTTACACACATATTACACAGATTATACATACATATGACATACATGTTGAATGCATGTTACATACATGTCATACACTTATGAAATAGATGTTACACACGTTACATACATATGACACACATGACATACATGTTACGTACATGTCACATACAAACAATGAATGCAGAGCATGGAATGTAGACTGTCATGCCTCTTTTTAGTCCTTAGCAAGAGCACTTTCACAGGTAGCATGGCCGAGCGGTCTAAGGCGCTGGATTTAGGCTCCAGTCTCTTTGGAGGCGTGGGTTCAAATCCCACTGCTGCCAAGCTCTTTTAACAAATGCCTATCCTTGATTGCTCAAGCGTCTCTGAAGTTTCTGCTGCACTTTGCTGGCATTCCTTGCTCAACACACTGGAATCTCAGAACAGCAGCATTAGGAAATTGCATGCTTTGGTTGAGAAGTCTTCCAAAAGGGCACACTTCTGATGAGATGACTAGTGAAATCTTGTCAACGTTACAAAACAAGTTCAACTGAACGTGATTACCTCTCCTGTAAGCTAGATTCCACATTAACACTTTAAGTGTGGACACCAAAAAACAAGCAGTACTAATGAAAAGCTGGCACACTTTTCAGCAGAGTGCCAAGTGAACTTGCCACAGAATGCTGCACCCAAAGTCCACTCTCAAGTGTAAAGTGACCACCACCTGCTGCCTCAGAAAGAGGACTGAAACACATAAGGTGGCATCTTGGCCATCTCCGTGAAACTTCAACTACCTTTTATAATGGATAAAGTGGTGAATACTTGTAGTTTAGAGTTCTGAGGCCTCCAGCTCAAGCAATGAATGCAGAGCATGGAATGTCCCACCCCATTTTAGTCGATAACGTGTTCATTTTTATGGGTAGCATGGCCGAGCGGTCTGAGGCGCTGGATCAAGGCTCCAGTCTCTTTGGGGGCGTGGGTTCGAATCCCACTGCTGCCAAACTCCTTTTAACAAAATCCCTACCCTCTAGGGCTCAAGCTTCTCTGATCTTGCTCCTGCAATTTACTGCAGTTCCTTTCCCAACTCACTGGAATCTCAAAAAACACTTACCTCTCTGCTTTAGCAGCATTAGAAAAGCTGCAATCATTGCATGTTTTGTTTGATACATGATACATACATATAATATGCATGCTGTGCACATATTACATACATGCTACACACACTACACACATATGACATACATGTTACACACATGTGACACACGTGCTACTTACATATTACACACATAGTTCACACATATTACACAAATGTTACATACATATGATATACATGTTGCATGCATGTTACATACATGTCACACTCATGTTACACACCATTTAGACACAATTTTACACACATGTCACATGCATGTTACACATATTACACACATATAACATACATGTCATACACATCACATACATGCTACACACATATGTCATGCATGTCACACACATGTTACATTAATATGACACACATATGACATGCATGTTGCACATATCTTACATACATGTTACACACATATGGCATGCATATGACATGCATGGTACACACATGTTACATACATGTTACACATATGACACACAATACACATATGGCATACATATCACACATATTACATACGTGTTACACACATATTACACAGATTATACATACATATGACATACATGTTGAATGCATGTTACATACATGTCATACACTTATGAAATACATGTTACACACGTTACATGCATATGACACACATGACATACATGTTACGTACATGTCACATACAATCAATGAATGCAGAGCATGGAATGTAGACTGTCATGCCTCTTTTTAGTCCTTAGCAAGAGCACTTTCACAGGTAGCATGGCTGAGCGGTCTAAGGCGCTGGATTTAGGCTCCAGTCTCTTTGGAGGCGTGGGTTCAAATCCCACTGCTGCCAAGCTCTTTTAACAAATGTCTATCCTTGATTGCTCAAGCGTCTCTGAAGTTTCTGCTGCACTTTGCTGGCATTCCTTGCTCAAAACACTGGAATCTCAGAACAGCAGCATTAGGAAATTGCATGCTTTGGTTGAGAAGTCTTCCAAAAGGGCACACTTCTGATGAGATGACTAGTGAAATCTTGTCAACGTTACAAAACAAGTCCAACTGAACGTGATTACCTCTCCTGTAAGCTAGATTCCACATTAACACTTTAAGTGTGGACACCAAAAAACAAGCAGTACTAATGAAAAGCTGGCACACTTTTCAGCAGAGTGCCAAGTGAACTTGCCACAGAATGCTGCACCCAAAGTCCACTCTCAAGTGTAAAGTGACCACCACCTGCTGCCTCAGAAAGAGGACTGAAACACATAAGGTGGCATCTTGGCCATCTCCGTGAAACTTCAACTACCTTTTATAATGGATAAAGTGGTGAATACTTGTAGTTTAGAGTTCTGAGGCCTCCAGCTCAAGCAATGAATGCAGAGCATGGAATGTCCCACCCCATTTTAGTCGATAACGTGTTCATTTTTATGGGTAGCATGGCCGAGCGGTCTAAGGCGCTGGATTAAGGCTCCAGTCTCTTTGGGGGCGTGGGTTCGAATCCCACTGCTGCCAAACTCCTTTTAACAAAATCCCTACCCTCTAGGGCTCAAGCTTCTCTGATCTTGCTCCTGCAATTTACTGCAGTTCCTTTCCCAACTCACTGGAATCTCAAAAAACACTTACCTCTCTGCTTTAGCAGCATTAGAAAAGCTGCAATCATTGCATGTTTTGTTTGATACATGATACATACATATAATATGCATGTTGTGCACATATTACATACATGCTACACACACTACACACATATGACATACATGTTACACACATGTGACACACGTGCTACTTACATATTACACACATAGTTCACACATATTACACAAATGTTACATACATATGATATACATGTTGCATGCATGTTACATACATGTCACACTCATGTTACACACCATTTAGACACAATTTTACACACATGTCACATGCATGTTACACATATTACACACATATAACATACATGTCATACACATCACATACATGCTACACACATATGACATGCATGTCACACACATGTTACATTAATATGACACACATATGACATGCATGTTGCACATATCTTACATACATGTTACACACATATGGCATGCATATGACATGCATGGTACACACATGTTACATACATGTTACACATATGACACACAATACACATATGGCATACATATCACACATATTACATACGTGTTACACACATATTACACAGATTATACATACATATGACATACATGTCATACACTTATGAAATACATGTTACACACGTTACATACATATGACACACATGACATACATGTTACGTACATGTCACATACAATCAATGAATGCAGAGCATGGAATGTAGACTGTCATGCCTCTTTTTAGTCCTTAGCAAGAGCACTTTCACAGGTAGCATGGCTGAGCGGTCTAAGGCGCTGGATTTAGGCTCCAGTCTCTTTGGAGGCGTGGGTTCAAATCCCGCTGCTGCCAAGCTCTTTTAACAAATGCCTATCCTTGATTGCTCAAGCGTCTCTGAAGTTTCTGCTGCACTTTGCTGGCATTCCTTGCTCAAAACACTGGAATCTCAGAACAGCAGCATTAGGAAATTGCATGCTTTGGTTGAGAAGTCTTCCAAAAGGGCACACTTCTGATGAGATGACTAGTGAAATCTTGTCAACGTTACAAAACAAGTCCAACTGAACGTGATTACCTCTCCTGTAAGCTAGATTCCACATTAACACTTTAAGTGTGGACACCAAAAAACAAGCAGTACTAATGAAAAGCTGGCACACTTTTCAGCAGAGTGCCAAGTGAACTTGCCACAGAATGCTGCACCCAAAGTCCACTCTCAAGTGTAAAGTGACCACCACCTGCTGCCTCAGAAAGAGGACTGAAACACATAAGGTGGCATCTTGGCCATCTCCGTGAAACTTCAACTACCTTTTATAATGGATAAAGTGGTGAATACTTGTAGTTTAGAGTTCTGAGGCCTCCAGCTCAAGCAATGAATGCAGAGCATGGAATGTCCCACCCCATTTTAGTCGATAACGTGTTCATTTTTATGGGTAGCATGGCCGAGCGGTCTAAGGCGCTGGATTAAGGCTCCAGTCTCTTTGGGGGCGTGGGTTCGAATCCCACTGCTGCCAAACTCCTTTTAACAAAATCCCTACCCTCTAGGGCTCAAGCTTCTCTGATCTTGCTCCTGCAATTTACTGCAGTTCCTTTCCCAACTCACTGGAATCTCAAAAAACACTTACCTCTCTGCTTTAGCAGCATTAGAAAAGCTGCAATCATTGCATGTTTTGTTTGATACATGATACATACATATAATATGCATGTTGTGCACATATTACATACATGCTACACACACTACACACATATGACATACATGTTACACACATGTGACACACGTGCTACTTACATATTACACACATAGTTCACACATATTACACAAATGTTACATACATATGATATACATGTTGCATGCATGTTACATACATGTCACACTCATGTTACACACCATTTAGACACAATTTTACACACATGTCACATGCATGTTACACATATTACACACATATAACATACATGTCATACACATCACATACATGATACACACATATGCCATGCATGTCACACACATGTTACATTAATATGACACACATATGACATGCATGTTGCACATATCTTACATACATGTTACACACATATGGCATGCATATGACATGCATGGTACACACATGTTACATACATGTTACACATATGACACACAATACACATATGGCATACATATCACACATATTACATACGTGTTACACACATATTACACAGATTATACATACATATGACATACATGTCATACACTTATGAAATACATGTTACACACGTTACATACATATGACACACATGACATACATGTTACGTACATGTCACATACACACAATGAATGCAGAGCATGGAATGTAGACTGTCATGCCTCTTTTTAGTCCTTAGCAAGAGCACTTTCACAGGTAGCATGGGCGAGCGGTCTAGCGGTCTAACACACATAGTTCACACATATTACACAAATGTTACATACATATGATATACATGTTGCATGCATGTTACATACATGTCACACTCATGTTACACACCATTTAGACACAATTTTACACACATGTCACATGCATGTTACACATATTACACACATATAACATACATGTCATACACATCACATACATGCTACACACATATGCCATGCATGTCACACACATGTTACATTAATATGACACACATATGACATGCATGTTGCACATATCTTACATACATGTTACACACATATGGCATGCATATGACATGCATGGTACACACATGTTACATACATGTTACACATATGACACACAATACACATATGGCATACATATCACACATATTACATACGTGTTACACACATATTACACAAATTATACATACATATGACATACATGTTGAATGCATGTTGCATACATGTCATACATTTATGAAACACATGTTACACACGTTACATACATATGACACACATGACATACATGTTACGTACATGTCACATACAAACAATGAATGCAGAGCATGGAATGTAGACTGTCATGCCTCTTTTTAGTCCTTAGCAGGAGCACTTTCACAGGTAGCATGGCCGAGCGGTCTAAGGCACTGGATTTAGGCTCCAGTCTCTTTGGAGGCGTGGGTTCAAATCCCACTGCTGCCAAGTTCTTTTAACAAATGCCTATCCTTGATTGCTCAAGCGTCTCTGAAGTTTCTGCTGCACTTTGCTGGCATTCCTTGCTCAACACACTGGAATCTCAGAACAGCAGCATTAGGAAATTGCATGCTTTGGTTGAGAAGTCTTCCAAAAGGGCACACTTCTGATGAGATGACTAGTGAAATCTTGTCAACGTTACAAAACAAGTCCAACTGAACGTGATTACCTCTCCTGTAAGCTAGATTCCACATTAACACTTTACGTGTGGACACCAAAAAACAAGCAGTACTAATGAAAAGCTGGCACACTTTTCAGCAGAGTGCCAAGTGAACTTGCCACAGAATGCTGCACCCAAAGTCCACTCTCAAGTGTAAAGTGACCACCACCTGCTGCCTCAGAAAGAGGACTGAAACACATAAGGTGGCATCTTGGCCATCTCCGTGAAACTTCAACTACCTTTTATAATGGATAAAGTGGTGAATACTTGTAGTTTAGAGTTCTGAAGCCTCCAGCTCAAGCAATGAATGCAGAGCATGGAATGTCCCACCCCATTTTAGTCGACAACGTGTTCATTTTTATGAGTAGCATGGCCGAGCGGTCTAAGGCGCTGGATTAAGGCTCCAGTCTCTTTGGGGGCGTGGGTTCGAATCCCACTGCTGCCAAACTCCTTTTAACAAAATCCCTACCCTCTAGGGCTCAAGCTTCTCTGATCTTGCTCCTGCAATTTACTGCAGTTCCTTTCCCAACTCACTGGAATCTCAAAAAACACTTACCTCTCTGCTTTAGCAGCATTAGAAAAGCTGCAATCATTGCATGTTTTGTTTGATACATGATACATACATATAATATGCATGTTGTGCACATATTAGATACATGCTACACACACTACACACATATGACATACATGTTACACACATGTGACACACATGCTACTTACATATTACACACATAGTTCACACATATTACACAAATGTTACATACATATGATATACATGTTGCATGCATGTTACATACATGTCACACTCATGTTACACACCATTTAGACACAATTTTACACACGTCACATGCATGTTACACATATTACACACATATAACATACATGTCATACACATCACATACATGCTACACACATATGCCATGCATGTCACACACATGTTACATTAATATGACACACATATGACATGCATGTTGCACATATCTTACATACATGTTACACACATATGGCATGCATATGACATGCATGGTACACACATGTTACATACATGTTACACATATGACACACAATACACATATGGCATACATATCACACATATTACATACGTGTTACACACATATTACACAGATTATACATACATATGACATACATGTTGAATGCATGTTACCTACATGTCATACACTTATGAAATACATGTTACACACGTTACATACATATGACACACATGACATACATGTTACGTACTTGTCACATACAAACAATGAATGCAGAGCATGGAATGTAGACTGTCATGCCTCTTTTTAGTCCTTAGCAAGAGCACTTTCACAGGTAGCATGGCCGAGCGGTCTAAGGCGCTGGATTTAGGCTCCAGTCTCTTTGGAGGCGTGGGTTCAAATCCCACTGCTGCCAAGCTCTTTTAACAAATGCCTATCCTTGATTGCTCAAGCGTCTCTGAAGTTTCTGCTGCACTTTGCTGGCATTCCTTGCTCAACACACTGGAATCTCAGAACAGCAGCATTAGGAAATTGCATGCTTTGGTTGAGAATTCTTCCAAAAGGGCACACTTCTGATGAGATGACTAGTGAAATCTTGTCAACGTTACAAAACAAGTCCAACTGAACGTGATTACCTCTCCTGTAAGCTAGATTCCACATTAACACTTTAAGTGTGGACACCAAAAAACAAGAAGTACTAATGAAAAGCTGGCACACTTTTCAGCAGAGTGCCAAGTGAACTTGCCACAGAATGCTGCACCCAAAGTCCACTCTCAAGTGTAAAGTGACCACCACCTGCTGCCTCAGAAAGAGGACTGAAACACATAAGGTGGCATCTTGGCCATCTCCGTGAAACTTCAACTACCTTTTATAATGGATAAAGTGGTGAATACTTGTAGTTTAGAGTTCTGAGGCCTCCAGCTCAAGCAATGAATGCAGAGCATGGAATGTCCCACCCGATTTTAGTCGATAACGTGTTCATTTTTATGGGTAGCATGGCCGAGCGGTCTGAGGCGCTGGATCAAGGCTCTAGTCTCTTTGGGGGCGTGGGTTCGAATCCCACTGCTGCCAAACTCCTTTTAACAAAATCCCTACCCTCTAGGGCTCAAGCTTCTCTGATCTTGCTCCTGCAATTTACTGCAGTTCCTTTCCCAACTCACTGGAATCTCAAAAAACACTTACCTCTCTGCTTTAGCAGCATTAGAAAAGCTGCAATCATTGCATGTTTTGTTTGATACATGATACATACATATAATATGCATGTTGTGCACATATTACATACATGCTACACACACTACACACATATGACATACATGTTACACACATGTGACACACGTGCTACTTACATATTACACACATAGTTCACACATATTACACAAATGTTACATACATATGATATACATGTTGCATGCATGTTACATACATGTCACACTCATGTTACACACCATTTAGACACAATTTTACACACATGTCACATGCATGTTACACATATTACACACATATAACATACATGTCATACACATCACATACATGCTACACACATATGCCATGCATGTCACACACATGTTACATTAATATGACACACATATGACATGCATGTTGCACATATCTTACATACATGTTACACACATATGGCATGCATATGACATGCATGGTACACACATGTTACATACATGTTACACATATGACACACAATACACATATGGCATACATATCACACATATTACATACGTGTTACACACATATTACACAGATTATACATACATATGACATACATGTTGAATGCATGTTACATACATGTCATACACTTATGAAATAGATGTTACACACGTTACATACATATGACACACATGACATACATGTTACGTACATGTCACATACAAACAATGAATGCAGAGCATGGAATGTAGACTGTCATGCCTCTTTTTAGTCCTTAGCAAGAGCACTTTCACAGGTAGCATGGCCGAGCGGTCTAAGGCGCTGGATTTAGGCTCCAGTCTCTTTGGAGGCGTGGGTTCAAATCCCACTGCTGCCAAGCTCTTTTAACAAATGCCTATCCTTGATTGCTCAAGCGTCTCTGAAGTTTCTGCTGCACTTTGCTGGCATTCCTTGCTCAACACACTGGAATCTCAGAACAGCAGCATTAGGAAATTGCATGCTTTGGTTGAGAAGTCTTCCAAAAGGGCACACTTCTGATGAGATGACTAGTGAAATCTTGTCAACGTTACAAAACAAGTTCAACTGAACGTGATTACCTCTCCTGTAAGCTAGATTCCACATTAACACTTTAAGTGTGGACACCAAAAAACAAGCAGTACTAATGAAAAGCTGGCACACTTTTCAGCAGAGTGCCAAGTGAACTTGCCACAGAATGCTGCACCCAAAGTCCACTCTCAAGTGTAAAGTGACCACCACCTGCTGCCTCAGAAAGAGGACTGAAACACATAAGGTGGCATCTTGGCCATCTCCGTGAAACTTCAACTACCTTTTATAATGGATAAAGTGGTGAATACTTGTAGTTTAGAGTTCTGAGGCCTCCAGCTCAAGCAATGAATGCAGAGCATGGAATGTCCCACCCCATTTTAGTCGATAACGTGTTCATTTTTATGGGTAGCATGGCCGAGCGGTCTGAGGCGCTGGATCAAGGCTCCAGTCTCTTTGGGGGCGTGGGTTCGAATCCCACTGCTGCCAAACTCCTTTTAACAAAATCCCTACCCTCTAGGGCTCAAGCTTCTCTGATCTTGCTCCTGCAATTTACTGCAGTTCCTTTCCCAACTCACTGGAATCTCAAAAAACACTTACCTCTCTGCTTTAGCAGCATTAGAAAAGCTGCAATCATTGCATGTTTTGTTTGATACATGATACATACATATAATATGCATGCTGTGCACATATTACATACATGCTACACACACTACACACATATGACATACATGTTACACACATGTGACACACGTGCTACTTACATATTACACACATAGTTCACACATATTACACAAATGTTACATACATATGATATACATGTTGCATGCATGTTACATACATGTCACACTCATGTTACACACCATTTAGACACAATTTTACACACATGTCACATGCATGTTACACATATTACACACATATAACATACATGTCATACACATCACATACATGCTACACACATATGTCATGCATGTCACACACATGTTACATTAATATGACACACATATGACATGCATGTTGCACATATCTTACATACATGTTACACACATATGGCATGCATATGACATGCATGGTACACACATGTTACATACATGTTACACATATGACACACAATACACATATGGCATACATATCACACATATTACATACGTGTTAGACACACATATTACACAGATTATACATACATATGACATACATGTTGAATGCATGTTACATACATGTCATACACTTATGAAATACATGTTACACACGTTACATGCATATGACACACATGACATACATGTTACGTACATGTCACATACAAACAATGAATGCAGAGCATGGAATGTAGACTGTCATGCCTCTTTTTAGTCCTTAGCAAGAGCACTTTCACAGGTAGCATGGCCGAGCGGTCTAAGGCGCTGGATTTAGGCTCCAGTCTCTTTGGAGGCGTGGGTTCAAATCCCACTGCTGCCAAGCTCTTTTAACAAATGCCTATCCTTGATTGCTCAAGCATCTCTGAAGTTTCTGCTGCACTTTGCTGGCATTCCTTGCTCAACACACTGGAATCTCAGAACAGCAGCATTAGGAAATTGCATGCTTTGGTTGAGAAGTCTTCCAAAAGGGCACACTTCTGATGAGATGACTAGTGAAATCTTGTCAACGTTACAAAACAAGTTCAACTGAACGTGATTACCTCTCCTGTAAGCTAGATTCCACATTAACACTTTAAGTGTGGACACCAAAAAACAAGCAGTACTAATGAAAAGCTGGCACACTTTTCAGCAGAGTGCCAAGTGAACTTGCCACAGAATGCTGCACCCAAAGTCCACTCTCAAGTGTAAAGTGACCACCACCTGCTGCCTCAGAAAGAGGACTGAAACACATAAGGTGGCATCTTGGCCATCTCCGTGAAACTTCAACTACCTTTTATAATGGATAAAGTGGTGAATACTTGTAGTTTAGAGTTCTGAGGCCTCCAGCTCAAGCAATGAATGCAGAGCATGGAATGTCCCACCCCATTTTAGTCGATAACGTGTTAATTTTTATGGGTAGCATGGCCGAGCGGTCTGAGGCGCTGGATCAAGGCTCCAGTCTCTTTGGGGGCGTGGGTTCGAATCCCACTGCTGCCAAAGTCCTTTTAACAAAATCCCTACCCTCTAGGGCTCAAGCTTCTCTGATCTTGCTCCTGCAATTTACTGCAGTTCCTTTCCCAACTCACTGGAATCTCAAAAAACACTTACCTCTCTGCTTTAGCAGCATTAGAAAAGCTGCAATCATTGCATGTTTTGTTTGATACATGATACATACATATAATATGCATGCTGTGCACATATTACATACATGCTACACACACTACACACATATGACATACATGTTACACACATGTGACACACGTGCTACTTACATATTACACACATAGTTCACACATATTACACAAATGTTACATACATATGATATACATGTTGCATGCATGTTACATACATGTCACACTCATGTTACACACCATTTAGACACAATTTTACACACATGTCACATGCATGTTACACATATTACACACATATAACATACATGTCATACACATCACATACATGCTACACACATATGCCATGCATGTCACACACATGTTACATTAATATGACACACATATGACATGCATGTTGCACATATCTTACATACATGTTACACACATATGGCATGCATATGACATGCATGGTACACACATGTTACATACATGTTACACATATGACACACAATACACATATGGCATACATATCACACATATTACATACGTGTTACACACATATTACACAGATTATACATACATATGACATACATGTTGAATGCATGTTACATACATGTCATACACTTATGAAATACATGTTACACACGTTACATACATATGACACACATGACATACATGTTACGTACATGTCACATACAAACAATGAATGCAGAGCATGGAATGTAGACTGTCATGCCTCTTTTTAGTCCTTAGCAAGAGCACTTTCACAGGTAGCATGGCCGAGCGGTCTAAGGCGCTGGATTTAGGCTCCAGTCTCTTTGGAGGCGTGGGTTCAAATCACACTGCTGCCAAGCTCTTTTAACAAATGCCTATCCTTGATTGCTCAAGCGTCTCTGAAGTTTCTGCTGCACTTTGCTGGCATTCCTTGCTCAACACACTGGAATCTCAGAACAGCAGCATTAGGAAATTGCATGCTTTGGTTGAGAAGTCTTCCAAAAGGGCACACTTCTGATGAGATGACTAGTGAAATCTTGTCAACGTTACAAAACAAGTCCAACTGAACGTGATTACCTCTCCTGTAAGCTAGATTCCACATTAACACTTTAAGTGTGGACACCAAAAAACAAGCAGTACTAATGAAAAGCTGGCACACTTTTCAGCAGAGTGCCAAGTGAACTTGCCACAGAATGCTGCACCCAAAGTCCACTCTCAAGTGTAAAGTGACCACCACCTGCTGCCTCAGAAAGAGGACTGAAACACATAAGGTGGCATCTTGGCCATCTCCGTGAAACTTCAACTACCTTTTATAATGGATAAAGTGGTGAATACTTGTAGTTTAGAGTTCTGAGGCCTCCAGCTCAAGCAATGAATGCAGAGCATGGAATGTCCCACCCGATTTTAGTCGATAACGTGTTCATTTTTATGGGTAGCATGGCCGAGCGGTCTGAGGCGCTGGATTAAGGCTCCAGTCTCTTTGGGGGCGTGGGTTCGAATCCCACTGCTGCCAAACTCCTTTTAACAAAATCCCTACCCTCTAGGGCTCAAGCTTCTCTGATCTTGCTCCTGCAATTTACTGCAGTTCCTTTCCCAACTCACTGGAATCTCAAAAAACACTTACCTCTCTGCTTTAGCAGCATTAGAAAAGCTGCAATCATTGCATGTTTTGTTTGATACATGATACATACATATAATATGCATGTTGTGCACATATTACATACATGCTACACACACTACACACATATGACATACATGTTACACACATGTGACACACGTGCTACTTACATATTACACACATAGTTCACACATATTACACAAATGTTACATACATATGATATACATGTTGCATGCATGTTACATACATGTCACACTCATGTTACACACCATTTAGACACAATTTTACACACATGTCACATGCATGTTACACATATTACACACATATAACATACATTTCATACACATCTCATACATGCTACACACATATGCCATGCATGTCACACACATGTTACATTAATATGGCACACATATGACATGCATGTTGCACATATCTTACATACATGTTACACACATATGGCATGCATATGACATGCATGGTACACACATGTTACATACATGTTACACATATGACACACAATACACATATGGCATACATATCACACATATTACATACATGTTACACACATATTACACAGATTATACATACATATGACATACATGTTGAATGCATGTTACATACATGTCATACACTTATGAAATACATGTTACACACGTTATATACATATGACACACATGACATACATGTTACGTACATGTCACATACACACAATGAATGCAGAGCATGGAATGTAGACTGTCATGCCTCTTTTTAGTCCTTAGCAAGAGCAATTTCACAGGTAGCATGGCCGAGCGGTCTAAGGCGCTGGATTTAGGCTCCAGTCTCTTTGGAGGCGTGGGTTCAAATCCCACTGCTGCCAAGCTCTTTTAACAAATGCCTATCCTTGATTGCTCAAGCGTCTCTGAAGTTTCTGCTGCACTTTGCTGGCATTCCTTGCTCAACACACTGGAATCTCAGAACAGCAGCATTAGGAAATTGCATGCTTTGGTTGAGAATTCTTCCAAAAGGGCACACTTCTGATGAGATGACTAGTGAAATCTTGTCAACGTTACAAAACAAGTCCAACTGAACGTGATTACCTCTCCTGTAAGCTAGATTCCACATTAACACTTTAAGTGTGGACACCAAAAAACAAGCAGTACTAATGAAAAGCTGGCACACTTTTCAGCAGAGTGCCAAGTGAACTTGCCACAGAATGCTGCACCCAAAGTCCACTCTCAAGTGTAAAGTGACCACCACCTGCTGCCTCAGAAAGAGGACTGAAACACATAAGGTGGCATCTTGGCCATCTCCGTGAAACTTCAACAACCTTTTATATTGGATAAAGTGGTGAATACTTGTAGTTTAGAGTTCTGAGGCCTCCAGCTCAAGCAATGAATGCAGAGCATGGAATGTCCCACCCGATTTTAGTCGATAACGTGTTCATTTTTATGGGTAGCATGGCCGAGCAGTCTGAGGCGCTGGATCAAGGCTCCAGTCTCTTTGGGGGCGTGGATTCGAATCCCACTGCTGCCAAACTCCTTTTAACAAAATCCCTACCCTCTAGGGCTCAAGCTTCTCTGATCTTGCTCCTGCAATTTACTGCAGTTCCTTTCCCAACTCACTAGAATCTCAAAAAACACTTACCTCTCTGCTTTAGCAGCATTAGAAAAGCTGCAATCATTGCATGTTTTGTTTGATACATGATACATACATATAATATGCATGTTGTGCACATATTACATACATGCTACACACACTACACACATATGACATACATGTTACACACATGTGACACACATGCTACTTACATATTACACACATAGTTCACACATATTACACAAATGTTACATACATATGATATACATGTTGCATGCATGTTACATACATGTCACACTCATGTTACACACCATTTAGACACAATTTTACACACATGTCACATGCATGTTACACATATTACACACATATAACATACATGTCATACACATCACATACATGCTACACACATATGACATGCATGTCACACACATGTTACATTAATATGACACACATATGACATGCATGTTGCACATATCTTACATACATGTTACACACATATGGCATGCATATGACATGCATGGTACACACATGTTACATACATGTTACACATGTGACACACAATACACATATGGCATACATATCACACATATTACATACGTGTTACACACATATTACACAGATTATACATACATATGACATACATGTTGAATGCATGTTACATACATGTCATACACTTATGAAATACATGTTACACAGGTTACATACATATGACACACATGACATACATGTTACGTACATGTCACATACAAACAATGAATGCAGAGCATGGAATGTAGACTGTCATGCCTCTTTTTAGTCCTTAGCAAGAGCACTTTCACAGGTAGCATGGCCGAGCGGTCTAAGGCGCTGGATTTAGGCTCCAGTCTCTTTGGAGGCGTGGGTTCAAATCCCACTGCTGCCAAGCTCTTTTAACAAATGCCTATCCTTGATTGCTCAAGCGTCTCTGAAGTTTCTGCTGCACTTTGCTGGCATTCCTTGCTCAACACACTGGAATCTCAGAACAGCAGCATTAGGAAATTGCATGCTTTGGTTGAGAAGTCTTCCAAAAGGGCACACTTCTGATGAGATGACTAGTGAAATCTTGTCAACGTTACAAAACAAGTCCAACTGAACGTGATTACCTCTCCTGTAAGCTAGATTCCACATTAACACTTTAAGTGTGGACACCAAAAAACAAGCAGTACTAATGAAAAGCTGGCACACTTTTCAGCAGAGTGCCAAGTGAACTTGCCACAGAATGCTGCACCCAAAGTCCACTCTCAAGTGTAAAGTGACCACCACCTGCTGCCTCAGAAAGAGGACTGAAACACATAAGGTGGCATCTTGGCCATCTCCGTGAAACTTCAACTACCTTTTATAATGGATAAAGTGGTGAATACTTGTAGTTTAGAGTTCTGAGGCCTCCAGCTCAAGCAATGAATGCAGAGCATGGAATGTCCCACCCGATTTTAGTCGATAACGTGTTCATTTTTATGGGTAGCATGGCCGAGCGGTCTAAGGCGCTGGATTAAGGCTCCAGTCTCTTTGGGGGCGTGGGTTCGAATCCCACTGCTGCCAAACTCCTTTTAACAAAATCCCTACCCTCTAGGGCTCAAGCTTCTCTGATCTTGCTCCTGCAATTTACTGCAGTTCCCTTCCCAACTCACTGGAATCTCAAAAAACACTTACCTCTCTGCTTTAGCAGCATTAGAAAAGCTGCAATCATTGCATGTTTTGTTTGATACATGATACATACATATAATATGCATGTTGTGCACATATTACATACATGCTACACACACTACACACATATGACATACATGTTACACACATGTGACACACGTGCTACTTACATATTACACACATAGTTCACACATATTACACAAATGTTACATACATATGATATACATGTTGCATGCATGTTACATACATGTCACACTCATGTTACACACCATTTAGACACAATTTTACACACATGTCACATGCATGTTACACATATTACACACATATAACATACATGTCATACACATCACATACATGCTACACACATATGCCATGCATGTCACACACATGTTACATTAATATGACACACATATGACATGCATGTTGCACATATCTTACATACATGTTACACACATATGGCATGCATATGACATGCATGGTACACACATGTTACATACATGTTACACATATGACACACAATACACATATGGCATACATATCACACATATTACATACGTGTTAGACACACATATTACACAGATTATACATACATATGACATACATGTTGAATGCATGTTACATACATGTCATACACTTATGAAATACATGTTACACACGTTACATACATATGACACACATGACATACAATGAATGGAGAGCATGGAATGTAGACTGTCATGCCTCTTTTTAGTCCTTAGCAAGAGCACTTTCACAGGTAGCATGGCCGAGCGGTCTAAGGCGCTGGATTTAGGCTCCAGTCTCTTTGGAGGCGTGGGTTCAAATCCCACTGCTGCCAAGCTCTTTTAACAAATGCCTATCCTTGATTGCTCAAGCGTCTCTGAAGTTTCTGCTGCACTTTGCTGGCATTCCTTGCTCAACACACTGGAATCTCAGAACAGCAGCATTAGGAAATTGCATGCTTTGGTTGAGAAGTCTTCCAAAAGGGCACACTTCTGATGAGATGACTAGTGAAATCTTGTCAACGTTACAAAACAAGTCCAACTGAACGTGATTACCTCTCCTGTAAGCTAGATTCCACATTAACCCTTTAAGTGTGGACACCAAAATACAAGCAGTACTAATGAAAAGCTGGCACACTTTTCAGCAGAGTGCCAAGTGAACTTGCCACAGAATGCTGCACCCAAAGTCCACTCTCAAGTGTAAAGTGACCACCACCTGCTGCCTCAGAAAGAGGACTGAAACACATAAGGTGGCATCTTGGCCATCTCCGTGAAACTTCAACAACCTTTTATATTGGATAAAGTGGTGAATACTTGTAGTTTAGAGTTCTGAGGCCTCCAGCTCAAGCAATGAATGCAGAGCATGGAATGTCCCACCCGATTTTAGTCGATAACGTGTTCATTTTTATGGGTAGCATGGCCGAGCAGTCTGAGGCGCTGGATCAAGGCTCCAGTCTCTTTGGGGGCGTGGGTTCGAATCCCACTGCTGCCAAACTCCTTTTAACAAAATCCCTACCCTCTAGGGCTCAAGCTTCTCTGATCTTGCTCCTGCAATTTACTGCAGTTCCTTTCCCAACTCACTAGAATCTCAAAAAACACTTACCTCTCTGCTTTAGCAGCATTAGAAAAGCTGCAATCATTGCATGTTTTGTTTGATACATGATACATACATATAATATGCATGTTGTGCACATATTACATACATGCTACACACACTACACACATATGACATACATGTTACACACATGTGACACACATGCTACTTACATATTACACACATAGTTCACACATATTACACAAATGTTACATACATATGATATACATGTTGCATGCATGTTACATACATGTCACACTCATGTTACACACCATTTAGACACAATTTTACACACATGTCACATGCATGTTACACATATTACACACATATAACATACATGTCATACACATCACATACATGCTACACACATATGACATGCATGTCACACACATGTTACATTAATATGACACACATATGACATGCATGTTGCACATATCTTACATACATGTTACACACATATGGCATGCATATGACATGCATGGTACACACATGTTACATACATGTTACACATGTGACACACAATACACATATGGCATACATATCACACATATTACATACGTGTTACACACATATTACACAGATTATACATACATATGACATACATGTTGAATGCATGTTACATACATGTCATACACTTATGAAATACATGTTACACAGGTTACATACATATGACACACATGACATACATGTTACGTACATGTCACATACAAACAATGAATGCAGAGCATGGAATGTAGACTGTCATGCCTCTTTTTAGTCCTTAGCAAGAGCACTTTCACAGGTAGCATGGCCGAGCGGTCTAAGGCGCTGGATTTAGGCTCCAGTCTCTTTGGAGGCGTGGGTTCAAATCCCACTGCTGCCAAGCTCTTTTAACAAATGCCTATCCTTGATTGCTCAAGCATCTCTGAAGTTTCTGCTGCACTTTGCTGGCATTCCTTGCTCAACACACTGGAATCTCAGAACAGCAGCATTAGGAAATTGCATGCTTTGGTTGAGAAGTCTTCCAAAAGGGCACACTTCTGATGAGATGACTAGTGAAATCTTGTCAACGTTACAAAACAAGTTCATCTGAACGTGATTACCTCTCCTGTAAGCTAGATTCCACATTAACACTTTAAGTGTGGACACCAAAAAACAAGCAGTACTAATGAAAAGCTGGCACACTTTTCAGCAGAGTGCCAAGTGAACTTGCCACAGAATGCTGCACCCAAAGTCCACTCTCAAGTGTAAAGTGACCACCACCTGCTGCCTCAGAAAGAGGACTGAAACACATAAGGTGGCATCTTGGCCATCTCCGTGAAACTTCAACTACCTTTTATAATGGATAAAGTGGTGAATACTTGTAGTTTAGAGTTCTGAGGCCTCCAGCTCAAGCAATGAATGCAGAGCATGGAATGTCCCACCCGATTTTAGTCGATAACGTGTTCATTTTTATGGGTAGCATGGCCGAGCGGTCTAAGGCGCTGGATTAAGGCTCCAGTCTCTTTGGGGGTGTGGGTTCGAATCCCACTGCTGCCAAACTCCTTTTAACAAAATCCCTACCCTCTAGGGCTCAAGCTTCTCTGATCTTGCTCCTGCAATTTACTGCAGTTCCCTTCCCAACTCACTGGAATCTCAAAAAACACTTACCTCTCTGCTTTAGCAGCATTAGAAAAGCTGCAATCATTGCATGTTTTGTTTGATACATGATACATACATATAATATGCATGTTGTGCACATATTACATACATGCTACACACACTACACACATATGACATACATGTTACACACATGTGACACACGTGCTACTTACATATTACACACATAGTTCACACATATTACACAAATGTTACATACATATGATATACATGTTGCATGCATGTTACATACATGTCACACTCATGTTACACACCATTTAGACACAATTTTACACACATGTCACATGCATGTTACACATATTACACACATATAACATACATGTCATACACATCACATACATGCTACACACATATGCCATGCATGTCACACACATGTTACATTAATATGACACACATATGACATGCATGTTGCACATATCTTACATACATGTTACACACATATGGCATGCATATGACATGCATGGTACACACATGTTACATACATGTTACACATGTGACACACAATACACATATGGCATACATATCACACATATTACATACATGTTACACACATATTACACAGATTATACATACATATGACATACATGTTGAATGCATGTTACATACATGTCATACACTTATGAAATACATGTTACACAGGTTACATACATATGACACACATGACATACATGTTACGTACATGTCACATACAAACAATGAATGCAGAGCATGGAATGTAGACTGTCATGCCTCTTTTTAGTCCTTAGCAAGAGCACTTTCACAGGTAGCATGGCCGAGCGGTCTAAGGCGCTGGATTTAGGCTCCAGTCTCTTTGGAGGCGTGGGTTCAAATCACACTGCTGCCAAGCTCTTTTAACAAATGCCTATCCTTGATTGCTCAAGCGTCTCTGAAGTTTCTGCTGCACTTTGCTGGCATTCCTTGCTCAACACACTGGAATCTCAGAACAGCAGCATTAGGAAATTGCATGCTTTGGTTGAGAAGTCTTCCAAAAGGGCACACTTCTGATGAGATGACTAGTGAAATCTTGTCAACGTTACAAAACAAGTCCAACTGAACGTGATTACCTCTCCTGTAAGCTAGATTCCACATTAACACTTTAAGTGTGGACACCAAAAAACAAGCAGTACTAATGAAAAGCTGGCACACTTTTCAGCAGAGTGCCAAGTGAACTTGCCACAGAATGCTGCACCCAAAGTCCACTCTCAAGTGTAAAGTGACCACCACCTGCTGCCTCAGAAAGAGGACTGAAACACATAAGGTGGCATCTTGGCCATCTCCGTGAAACTTCAACTACCTTTTATAATGGATAAAGTGGTGAATACTTGTAGTTTAGAGTTCTGAGGCCTCCAGCTCAAGCAATGAATGCAGAGCATGGAATATCCCACCCGATTTTAGTCGATAACGTGTTCATTTTTATGGGTAGCATGGCCGAGCGGTCTAAGGCGCTGGATTAAGGCTCCAGTCTCTTTGGGGGCGTGGGTTCGAATCCCACTGCTGCCAAACTCTTTTTAACAAAATCCCTACCCTCTAGGGCTCAAGCTTCTCTGATCTTGCTCCTGCAATTTACTGCAGTTCCTTTCCCAACTCACTGGAATCTCAAAAAACACTTACCTCTCTGCTTTAGCAGCATTAGAAAAGCTGCAATCATTGCATGTTTTGTTTGATACATGATACATACATATAATATGCATGTTGTGCACATATTACATACATGCTACACACACTACACACATATGACATACATGTTACACACATGTGACACACGTGCTACTTACATATTACACACATAGTTCACACATATTACACAAATGTTACATACATATGATATACATGTTGCATGCATGTTACATACATGTCACACTCATGTTACACACCATTTAGACACAATTTTACACACGTCACATGCATGTTACACATATTACACACATATAACATACATGTCATACACATCACATACATGCTACACACATATGACATGCATGTCACACACATGTTACATTAATATGACACACATATGACATGCATGTTGCACATATCTTACATACATGTTACACACATATGGCATGCATATGACATGCATGGTACACACATGTTACATACATGTTACACATATGACACACAATACACATATGGCATACATATCACACATATTACATACGTGTTACACACATATTACACAGATTATACATACATATGACATACATGTTGAATACATGTTACATACATGTCATACACTTATGAAATACATGTTACACACGTTACATACATATGACACACATGACATACATGTTACATACATGACATACATGTTACATACATGTCACATACAAACAATGAATGCAGAGCATGGAATGTAGACTGTCATGCCTCTTTTTAGTCCTTAGCAAGAGCAATTGCACAGGTAGCATGGCCGAGCGGTCTAAGGCGTTTGATTTAGGCTCCAGTCTCTTTGGAGGCGTGGGTTCAAATCCCACTGCTGCCAAGCTCTTTTAACAAATGCCTATCCTTGATTGCTCAAGCGTCTCTGAAGTTTCTGCTGCACTTTGCTGGCATTCCTTGCTCAACACACTGGAATCTCAGAACAGCAGCATTAGGAAATTGCATGCTTTGGTTGAGAAGTCTTCCAAAAGGGCACACTTCTGATGAGATGACTAGTGAAATCTTGTCAACGTTACAAAACAAGTCCAACTGAACGTGATTACCTCTCCTGTAAGCTAGATTCCACATTAACACTTTAAGTGTGGACACCAAAAAACAAGCAGTACTAATGAAAAGCTGGCACACTTTTCAGCAGAGTGCCAAGTGAACTTGCCACAGAATGCTGCACCCAAAGTCCACTCTCAAGTGTAAAGTGACCACCACCTGCTGCCTCAGAAAGAGGACTGAAACACATAAGGTGGCATCTTGGCCATCTCCGTGAAACTTTAACTACCTTTTATAATGGATAAAGTGGTGAATACTTGTAGTTTAGAGTTCTGAGGCCTCCAGCTCAAGCAATGAATGCAGAGCATGGAATGTCCCACCCCATTTTAGTCGATAACGTGTTCATTTTTATGGGTAGCATGGCCGAGCGGTCTAAGGCGCTGGATTAAGGCTCCAGTCTCTTTGGGGGCGTGGGTTCGAATCCCACTGCTGCCAAACTCCTTTTAACAAAATCCCTACCCTCTAGGGCTCAAGCTTCTCTGATCTTGCTCCTGCAATTTACTGCAGTTCCTTTCCCAACTCACTGGAATCTCAAAAAACACTTACCTCTCTGCTTTGGCAGCATTAGAAAAGCTGCAATCATTGCATGTTTTGTTTGATACATGATACATACATATAATATGCATGTTGTGCACATATTACATACATGCTACACACACTACACACATATGACATACATGTTACACACATGTGACACACGTGCAACACACGTGCTACTTACATATTACACACATAGTTCACACATATTACACAAATGTTACATACATATGATATACATGTTGCATGCATGTTACATACATGTCACACTCATGTTACACACCATTTAGACACAATTTTACACACATGTCACATGCATGTTACACATATTACACACATATAGCATACATGTCATACACATCACATACATGCTACACACATATGACATGCATGTCACACACATGTTACATTAATATGACACACATATGACATGCATGTTGCACATATCTTACATACATGTTACACACATATGGCATGCATATAACATGCATGGTACACACATGTTACATACATGTTACACATATGACACACAATACACATATGGCATACATATCACACATATTACATACGTGTTACACACATATTACACAGATTATACATACATATGACATACATGTTGAATACATGTTACATACATGTCATACACTTATGAAATACATGTTACACACGTTACATACATATGACACACATGACATACATGTTACGTACATGTCACGTACATGTCACATACAAACAATGAATGCAGAGCATGGAATGTAGACTGTCATGCCTCTTTTTAGTCCTTAGCAAGAGCACTTTCACAGGTAGCATGGCCGAGCGGTCTAAGGCGCTGGATTTAGGCTCCAGTCTCTTTGGAGGCGTGGGTTCAAATCCCACTGCTGCCAAGCTCTTTTAACAAATGCCTATCCTTGATTGCTCAAGCGTCTCTGAAGTTTCTGCTGCACTTTGCTGGCATTCCTTGCTCAACACACTGGAATCTCAGAACAGCAGCATTAGGAAATTGCATGCTTTGGTTGAGAAGTCTTCCAAAAGGGCACACTTCTGATGAGATGACTAGTGAAATCTTGTCAACGTTACAAAACAAGTCCAACTGAACGTGATTACCTCTCCTGTAAGCTAGATTCCACATTAACACTTTAAGTGTGGACACCAAAAAACAAGCAGTACTAATGAAAAGCTGGCACACTTTTCAGCAGAGTGCCAAGTGAACTTGCCACAGAATGCTGCACCCAAAGTCCACTCTCAAGTGTAAAGTGACCACCACCTGCTGCCTCAGAAAGAGGACTGAAACACATAAGGTGGCATCTTGGCCATCTCCGTGAAACTTCAACTACCTTTTATAATGGATAAAGTGGTGAATACTTGTAGTTTAGAGTTCTGAGGCCTCCAGCTCAAGCAATGAATGCAGAGCATGGAATATCCCACCCGATTTTAGTCGATAACGTGTTCATTTTTATGGGTAGCATGGCCGAGCGGTCTAAGGCGCTGGATTAAGGCTCCAGTCTCTTTGGGGGCGTGGGTTCGAATCCCACTGCTGCCAAACTCTTTTTAACAAAATCCCTACCCTCTAGGGCTCAAGCTTCTCTGATCTTGCTCCTGCAATTTACTGCAGTTCCTTTCCCAACTCACTGGAATCTCAAAAAACACTTACCTCTCTGCTTTAGCAGCATTAGAAAAGCTGCAATCATTGCATGTTTTGTTTGATACATGATACATACATATAATATGCATGTTGTGCACATATTACATACATGCTACACACACTACACACATATGACATACATGTTACACACATGTGACACACATGCTACTTACATATTACACACATAGTTCACACATATTACACAAATGTTACATACATATGATATACATGTTGCATGCATGTTACATACATGTCACACTCATGTTACACACCATTTAGACACAATTTTACACACATGTCACATGCATGTTACACATATTACACACATATAACATACATGTCATACACATCACATACATGCTACACACATATGACATGCATGTCACACACATGTTACATTAATATGACACACATATGACATGCATGTTGCACATATCTTACATACATGTTACACACATATGGCATGCATATGACATGCATGGTACACACATGTTACATACATGTTACACATGTGACACACAATACACATATGGCATACATATCACACATATTACATACGTGTTACACACATATTACACAGATTATACATACATATGACATACATGTTGAATGCATGTTACATACATGTCATACACTTATGAAATACATGTTACACAGGTTACATACATATGACACACATGACATACATGTTACGTACATGTCACATACAAACAATGAATGCAGAGCATGGAATGTAGACTGTCATGCCTCTTTTTAGTCCTTAGCAAGAGCACTTTCACAGGTAGCATGGCCGAGCGGTCTAAGGCGCTGGATTTAGGCTCCAGTCTCTTTGGAGGCGTGGGTTCAAATCCCACTGCTGCCAAGCTCTTTTAACAAATGCCTATCCTTGATTGCTCAAGCATCTCTGAAGTTTCTGCTGCACTTTGCTGGCATTCCTTGCTCAACACACTGGAATCTCAGAACAGCAGCATTAGGAAATTGCATGCTTTGGTTGAGAAGTCTTCCAAAAGGGCACACTTCTGATGAGATGACTAGTGAAATCTTGTCAACGTTACAAAACAAGTTCAACTGAACGTGATTACCTCTCCTGTAAGCTAGATTCCACATTAACACTTTAAGTGTGGACACCAAAAAACAAGCAGTACTAATGAAAAGCTGGCACACTTTTCAGCAGAGTGCCAAGTGAACTTGCCACAGAATGCTGCACCCAAAGTCCACTCTCAAGTGTAAAGTGACCACCACCTGCTGCCTCAGAAAGAGGACTGAAACACATAAGGTGGCATCTTGGCCATCTCCGTGAAACTTCAACTACCTTTTATAATGGATAAAGTGGTGAATACTTGTAGTTTAGAGTTCTGAGGCCTCCAGCTCAAGCAATGAATGCAGAGCATGGAATGTCCCACCCGATTTTAGTCGATAACGTGTTCATTTTTATGGGTAGCATGGCCGAGCGGTCTAAGGCGCTGGATTAAGGCTCCAGTCTCTTTGGGGGTGTGGGTTCGAATCCCACTGCTGCCAAACTCCTTTTAACAAAATCCCTACCCTCTAGGGCTCAAGCTTCTCTGATCTTGCTCCTGCAATTTACTGCAGTTCCCTTCCCAACTCACTGGAATCTCAAAAAACACTTACCTCTCTGCTTTGGCAGCATTAGAAAAGCTGCAATCATTGCATGTTTTGTTTGATACATGATACATACATATAATATGCATGTTGTGCACATATTACATACATGCTACACACACTACACACATATGACATACATGTTACACACATGTGACACACGTGCAACACACGTGCTACTTACATATTACACACATAGTTCACACATATTACACAAATGTTACATACATATGATATACATGTTGCATGCATGTTACATACATGTCACACTCATGTTACACACCATTTAGACACAATTTTACACACATGTCACATGCATGTTACACATATTACACACATATAGCATACATGTCATACACATCACATACATGCTACACACATATGACATGCATGTCACACACATGTTACATTAATATGACACACATATGACATGCATGTTGCACATATCTTACATACATGTTACACACATATGGCATGCATATAACATGCATGGTACACACATGTTACATACATGTTACACATATGACACACAATACACATATGGCATACATATCACACATATTACATACGTGTTACACACATATTACACAGATTATACATACATATGACATACATGTTGAATACATGTTACATACATGTCATACACTTATGAAATACATGTTACACACGTTACATACATATGACACACATGACATACATGTTACGTACATGTCACGTACATGTCACATACAAACAATGAATGCAGAGCATGGAATGTAGACTGTCATGCCTCTTTTTAGTCCTTAGCAAGAGCACTTTCACAGGTAGCATGGCCGAGCGGTCTAAGGCGCTGGATTTAGGCTCCAGTCTCTTTGGAGGCGTGGGTTCAAATCCCACTGCTGCCAAGCTCTTTTAACAAATGCCTATCCTTGATTGCTCAAGCGTCTCTGAAGTTTCTGCTGCACTTTGCTGGCATTCCTTGCTCAACACACTGGAATCTCAGAACAGCAGCATTAGGAAATTGCATGCTTTGGTTGAGAAGTCTTCCAAAAGGGCACACTTCTGATGAGATGACTAGTGAAATCTTGTCAACGTTACAAAACAAGTCCAACTGAACGTGATTACCTCTCCTGTAAGCTAGATTCCACATTAACACTTTAAGTGTGGACACCAAAAAACAAGCAGTACTAATGAAAAGCTGGCACACTTTTCAGCAGAGTGCCAAGTGAACTTGCCACAGAATGCTGCACCCAAAGTCCACTCTCAAGTGTAAAGTGACCACCACCTGCTGCCTCAGAAAGAGGACTGAAACACATAAGGTGGCATCTTGGCCATCTCCGTGAAACTTCAACTACCTTTTATAATGGATAAAGTGGTGAATACTTGTAGTTTAGAGTTCTGAGGCCTCCAGCTCAAGCAATGAATGCAGAGCATGGAATATCCCACCCGATTTTAGTCGATAACGTGTTCATTTTTATGGGTAGCATGGCCGAGCGGTCTAAGGCGCTGGATTAAGGCTCCAGTCTCTTTGGGGGCGTGGGTTCGAATCCCACTGCTGCCAAACTCTTTTTAACAAAATCCCTACCCTCTAGGGCTCAAGCTTCTCTGATCTTGCTCCTGCAATTTACTGCAGTTCCTTTCCCAACTCACTGGAATCTCAAAAAACACTTACCTCTCTGCTTTAGCAGCATTAGAAAAGCTGCAATCATTGCATGTTTTGTTTGATACATGATACATACATATAATATGCATGTTGTGCACATATTACATACATGCTACACACACTACACACATATGACATACATGTTACACACATGTGACACACATGCTACTTACATATTACACACATAGTTCACACATATTACACAAATGTTACATACATATGATATACATGTTGCATGCATGTTACATACATGTCACACTCATGTTACACACCATTTAGACACAATTTTACACACATGTCACATGCATGTTACACATATTACACACATATAACATACATGTCATACACATCACATACATGCTACACACATATGACATGCATGTCACACACATGTTACATTAATATGACACACATATGACATGCATGTTGCACATATCTTACATACATGTTACACACATATGGCATGCATATGACATGCATGGTACACACATGTTACATACATGTTACACATGTGACACACAATACACATATGGCATACATATCACACATATTACATACGTGTTACACACATATTACACAGATTATACATACATATGACATACATGTTGAATGCATGTTATATACATGTCATACACTTATGAAATACATGTTACACAGGTTACATACATATGACACACATGACATACATGTTACGTACATGTCACATACAAACAATGAATGCAGAGCATGGAATGTAGACTGTCATGCCTCTTTTTAGTCCTTAGCAAGAGCACTTTCACAGGTAGCATGGCCGAGCGGTCTAAGGCGCTGGATTTAGGCTCCAGTCTCTTTGGAGGCGTGGGTTCAAATCCCACTGCTGCCAAGCTCTTTTAACAAATGCCTATCCTTGATTGCTCAAGCATCTCTGAAGTTTCTGCTGCACTTTGCTGGCATTCCTTGCTCAACACACTGGAATCTCAGAACAGCAGCATTAGGAAATTGCATGCTTTGGTTGAGAAGTCTTCCAAAAGGGCACACTTCTGATGAGATGACTAGTGAAATCTTGTCAACGTTACAAAACAAGTTCAACTGAACGTGATTACCTCTCCTGTAAGCTAGATTCCACATTAACACTTTAAGTGTGGACACCAAAAAACAAGCAGTACTAATGAAAAGCTGGCACACTTTTCAGCAGAGTGCCAAGTGAACTTGCCACAGAATGCTGCACCCAAAGTCCACTCTCAAGTGTAAAGTGACCACCACCTGCTGCCTCAGAAAGAGGACTGAAACACATAAGGTGGCATCTTGGCCATCTCCGTGAAACTTCAACTACCTTTTATAATGGATAAAGTGGTGAATACTTGTAGTTTAGAGTTCTGAGGCCTCCAGCTCAAGCAATGAATGCAGAGCATGGAATGTCCCACCCGATTTTAGTCGATAACGTGTTCATTTTTATGGGTAGCATGGCCGAGCGGTCTAAGGCGCTGGATTAAGGCTCCAGTCTCTTTGGGGGTGTGGGTTCGAATCCCACTGCTGCCAAACTCCTTTTAACAAAATCCCTACCCTCTAGGGCTCAAGCTTCTCTGATCTTGCTCCTGCAATTTACTGCAGTTCCCTTCCCAACTCACTGGAATCTCAAAAAACACTTACCTCTCTGCTTTAGCAGCATTAGAAAAGCTGCAATCATTGCATGTTTTGTTTGATACATGATACATACATATAATATGCATGTTGTGCACATATTACATACATGCTACACACACTACACACATATGACATACATGTTACACACATGTGACACACGTGCAACACACGTGCTACTTACATATTACACACATAGTCCACACATATTACACAAATGTTACATACATATGATATACATGTTGCATGCATGTTACATACATGTCACACTCATGTTACACACCATTTAGACACAATTTTACACACATGTCACATGCATGTTACACATATTACACACATATAGCATACATGTCATACACATCACATACATGCTACACACATATGACATGCATGTCACACACATGTTACATTAATATGACACACATATGACATGCATGTTGCACATATCTTACATACATGTTACACACATATGGCATGCATATAACATGCATGGTACACACATGTTACATACATGTTACACATATGACACACAATACACATATGGCATACATATCACACATATTACATACGTGTTACACACATATTACACAGATTATACATACATATGACATACATGTTGAATACATGTTACATACATGTCATACACTTATGAAATACATGTTACACACGTTACATTAATATGACACACATGACATACATGTTACGTACATGTCACGTACATGTCACATACAAACAATGAATGCAGAGCATGGAATGTAGACTGTCATGCCTCTTTTTAGTCCTTAGCAAGAGCACTTTCACAGGTAGCATGGCCGAGCGGTCTAAGGCGCTGGATTTAGGCTCCAGTCTCTTTGGAGGCGTGGGTTCAAATCCCACTGCTGCCAAGCTCTTTTAACAAATGCCTATCCTTGATTGCTCAAGCGTCTCTGAAGTTTCTGCTGCACTTTGCTGGCATTCCTTGCTCAACACACTGGAATCTCAGAACAGCAGCATTAGGAAATTGCATGCTTTGGTTGAGAAGTCTTCCAAAAGGGCACACTTCTGATGAGATGACTAGTGAAATCTTGTCAACGTTACAAAACAAGTCCAACTGAACGTGATTACCTCTCCTGTAAGCTAGATTCCACATTAACACTTTAAGTGTGGACACCAAAAAACAAGCAGTACTAATGAAAAGCTGGCACACTTTTCAGCAGAGTGCCAAGTGAACTTGCCACAGAATGCTGCACCCAAAGTCCACTCTCAAGTGTAAAGTGACCACCACCTGCTGCCTCAGAAAGAGGACTGAAACACATAAGGTGGCATCTTGGCCATCTCCGTGAAACTTTAACTACCTTTTATAATGGATAAAGTGGTGAATACTTGTAGTTTAGAGTTCTGAGGCCTCCAGCTCAAGCAATGAATGCAGAGCATGGAATATCCCACCCGATTTTAGTCGATAACGTGTTCATTTTTTTGGGTAGCATGGCCGAGCGGTCTAAGGCGCTGGATTAAGGCTCCAGTCTCTTTGGGGGCATGGGTTTGAATCCCACTGCTGCCAAACTCCTTTTAACAAAATCCCTACCCTCTAGGGCTCAAGCTTCTCTGATCTTGCTCCTGCAATTTACTGCAGTTCCTTTCCCAACTCACTGGAATCTCAAAAAACACTTACCTCTCTGCTTTAGCAGCATTAGAAAAGCTGCAATCATTGCATGTTTTGTTTGATACATGATACATACATATAATATGCATGTTGTGCACATATTACATACATGCTACACACACTACACACATATGACATACATGTTACACACATGTGACACACGTGCTACTTACATATTACACACATAGTTCACACATATTACACAAATGTTACATACATATGATATACATGTTGCATGCATGTTACATACATGTCACACTCATGTTACACACCATTTAGACACAATTTTACACACATGTCACATGCATGTTACACATATAACATACATGTCATACACATCACATACATGCTACACACATATGACATGCATGTCACACACATGTTACATTAATATGACACACATATGACATGCATGTTGCACATATCTTACATACATGTTACACACATATGGCATGCATATGACATGCATGGTACACACATGTTACATACATGTTACACATATGACACACAATACACATATGGCATACATATCACACATATTACATACGTGTTACACACATATTACACAGATTATACATACATATGACATACATGTTGAATGCATGTTACATACATGTCATACACTTATGAAATACATGTTACACACGTTACATACATATGACACACATGACATACATGTTACGTACATGTCACATACAAACAATGAATGCAGAGCATGGAATGTAGACTGTCATGCCTCTTTTTAGTCCTTAGCAAGAGCACTTTCACAGGTAGCATGGCCGAGCGGTCTAAGGCGCTGGATTTAGGCTCCAGTCTCTTTGGAGGCGTGGGTTCAAATCCCACTGCTGCCAAGCTCTTTTAACAAATGCCTATCCTTGATTGCTCAAGCGTCTCTGAAGTTTCTGCTGCACTTTGCTGGCATTCCTTGCTCAACACACTCCAGAACAGCAGCATTAGGAAATTGCATGCTTTGGTTGAGAAGTCTTCCAAAAGGGCACACTTCTGATGAGATGACTAGTGAAATCTTGTCAACGTTACAAAACAAGTCCAACTGAACGTGATTACCTCTCCTGTAAGCTAGATTCCACATTAACACTTTAAGTGTGGACACCAAAAAACAAGCAGTACTAATGAAAAGCTGGCACACTTTTCAGCAGAGTGCCAAGTGAACTTGCCACAGAATGCTGCACCCAAAGTCCACTCTCAAGTGTAAAGTGACCACCACCTGCTGCCTCAGAAAGAGGACTGAAACACATAAGGTGGCATCTTGGCCATCTCCGTGAAACTTTAACTACCTTTTATAATGGATAAAGTGGTGAATACTTGTAGTTTAGAGTTCTGAGGCCTCCAGCTCAAGCAATGAATGCAGAGCATGGAATGTCCCACCCCATTTTAGTCGATAACGTGTTCATTTTTATGGGTAGCATGGCCGAGTGGTCTAAGGAGCTGGATTAAGGCTCCAGTCTCTTTGGGGGCGTGGGTTCGAATCCCACTCCTTTTAACAAAATCCCTACCCTCTAGGGCTCAAGCTTCTCTGATCTTGCTCCTGCAATTTACTGCAGTTCCTTTCCCAACTCACTGGAATCTCAAAAAACACTTACCTCTCTGCTTTAGCAGCATTAGAAAAGCTGCAATCATTGCATGTTTTGTTTGATACATGATACATACATATAATATGCATGTTGTGCACATATTACATACATGCTACACACACTACACACATATGACATACATGTTACACACATGTGACACACATGCTACTTACATATTACACACATATTACACAAATGTTACATACATATGATATACATGTTGCATGCATGTTACATACATGTCACACTCATGTTACACACCATTTAGACACAATTTTACACACATGTCACATGCATGTTACACATATTACACACATATAACATACATGTCATACACATCACATACATGCTACACACATATGCCATGCATGTCACACACATGTTACATTAATATGACACACATATGACATGCATGTTGCACATATCTTACATACATGTTACACACATATGGCATGCATATGACATGCATGGTACACACATGTTACATACATGTTACACATATGACACACAATACACATATGGCATACATATCACACATATTACATACGTGTTACACACATATTACACAGATTATACATACATATGACATACATGTTGAATGCATGTTACATACATGTCATACACTTATGAAATACATGTTACACACGTTACATACATATGACACACATGACATACATGTTACGTACATGTCACATACAAACAATGAATGCAGAGCATGGAATGTAGACTGTCATGCCTCTTTTTAGTCCTTAGCAAGAGCACTTTCACAGGTAGCATGGCCGAGCGGTCTAAGGCGCTGGATTTAGGCTCCAGTCTCTTTAGAGGCGTGGGTTCAAATCCCACTGCTGCCAAGTTCTTTTAACAAATGCCTATCCTTGATTGCTCAAGCGTCTCTGAAGTTTCTGCTGCACTTTGCTGGCATTCCTTGCTCAACACACTGGAATCTCAGAACAGCAGCATTAGGAAATTGCATGCTTTGGTTGAGAAGTCTTCCAAAAGGGCACACTTCTGATGAGATGACTAGTGAAATCTTGTCAACGTTACAAAACAAGTCCAACTGAACGTGATTACCTCTCCTGTAAGCTAGATTCCACATTAACACTTTAAATGTGGACACCAAAAAACAAGCAGTACTAATGAAAAGCTGGCACACTTTTCAGCAGAGTGCCAAGTGAACTTGCCACAGAATGCTGCACCCAAAGTCCACTCTCAAGTGTAAAGTGACCACCACCTGCTGCCTCAGAAAGAGGACTGAAACACATAAGGTGGCATCTTGGCCATCTCCGTGAAACTTCAACTACCTTTTATAATGGATAAAGTGGTGAATACTTGTAGTTTAGAGTTCTGAGGCCTCCAGCTCAAGCAATGAATGCAGAGCATGGAATGTCCCACCCCATTTTAGTCGATAATGTGTTCATTTTTATGGGTAGCATGGCCGAGCGGTCTAAGGCGCTGGATTAAGGCTCCAGTCTCTTTGGGGGCGTGGGTTCGAATCCCACTGCTGCCAAACTCCTTTTAACAAAATCCCTACCCTCTAGGACTCAAGCTTCTCTGATCTTGCTCCTGCAATTTACTGCAGTTCCTTTCCCAACTCACTGGAATCTCAAAAAACACTTACCTCTCTGCTTTGGCAGCATTAGAAAAGCTGCAATCATTGCATGTTTTGTTTGATACATGATACATACATATAATATGCATGTTGTGCACATATTACATACATGCTACACACACTACACACATATGACATACATGTTACACACATGTGACACATGTGCTACTTACATATTACACACATAGTTCACACATATTACACAAATGTTACATACATATGATATACATGTTGCATGCATGTTACATACATGTCACACTCATGTTACACACCATTTAGACACAATTTTACACACATGTCACATGCATGTTACACAAATTACACACATATGGCATACATGTCATACACATCACATACATGCTACACACATATGACATGCATGTCACACACATGTTACATTAATATGACACACATATGACATGCATGTTGCACATATCTTACATACATGTTACACACACATGGCATGCATATGACATGCATGGTACACACATGTTACATACATGTTACACATATGACACACAATACACATATGGCATACATATCACACATATTACATACGTGTTACACACATATTACACAGATTATACATACATATGACATACATGTTGAATACATGTTACATACATGTCATACACTTATGAAATACATGTTACACACGTTACATACATATGACACACATGACATACATGTTACGTACATGTCACATACAAACAATGAATGCAGAGCATGGAATGTAGACTGTCATGCCTCTTTTTAGTCCTTAGCAAGAGCACTTTCACAGGTAGCATGGCCGAGCGGTCTAAGGCGCTGGATTTAGGCTCCAGTCTCTTTGGAGGCATGGGTTCAAATCCCACTGCTGCCAAGCTCTTTTAACAAATGCCTATCCTTGATTGCTCAAGCGTCTCTGAAGTTTCTGCTGCACTTTGCTGGCATTCCTTGCTCAACACACTGGAATCTCAGAACAGCAGCATTAGGAAATTGCATGCTTTGGTTGAGAAGTCTTCCAAAAGGGCACACTTCTGATGAGATGACTAGTGAAATCTTGTCAACGTTACAAAACAAGTCCAACTGAACGTGATTACCTCTCCTGTAAGCTAGATTCCACATTAACACTTTAAATGTGGACACCAAAAAACAAGCAGTACTAATGAAAAGCTGGCACACTTTTCAGCAGAGTGCCAAGTGAACTTGCCACAGAATGCTGCACCCAAAGTCCACTCTCAAGTGTAAAGTGACCACCACCTGCTGCCTCAGAAAGAGGACTGAAACACATAAGGTGGCATCTTGGCCATCTCCGTGAAACTTCAACTACCTTTTATAATGGATAAAGTGGTGAATACTTGTAGTTTAGAGTTCTGAGGCCTCCAGCTCAAGCAATGAATGCAGAGCATGGAATGTCCCACCCCATTTTAGTCGATAATGTGTTCATTTTTATGGGTAGCATGGCCGAGCGGTCTAAGGCGCTGGATTAAGGCTCCAGTCTCTTTGGGGGCGTGGGTTCGAATCCCACTGCTGCCAAACTCCTTTTAACAAAATCCCTACCCTCTAGGACTCAAGCTTCTCTGATCTTGCTCCTGCAATTTACTGCAGTTCCTTTCCCAACTCACTGGAATCTCAAAAAACACTTACCTCTCTGCTTTGGCAGCATTAGAAAAGCTGCAATCATTGCATGTTTTGTTTGATACATGATACATACATATAATATGCATGTTGTGCACATATTACATACATGCTACACACACTACACACATATGACATACATGTTACACACATGTGACACACGTGCTACTTACATATTACACACATAGTTCACACATATTACACAAATGTTACATACATATGATATACATGTTGCATGCATGTTACATACATGTCACACTCATGTTACACACCATTTAGACACAATTTTACACACATGTCACATGCATGTTACACATATTACACACATATGGCATACATGTCATACACATCACATACATGCTACACACATATGACATGCATGTCACACACATGTTACATTAATATGACACACATATGACATGCATGTTGCACATATCTTACATACATGTTACACACACATGGCATGCATATGACATGCATGGTACACACATGTTACATACATGTTACACATATGACACACAATACACATATGGCATACATATCACACATATTACATACGTGTTACACACATATTACACAGATTATACATACATATGACATACATGTTGAATACATGTTACATACATGTCATACACTTATGAAATACATGTTACACACGTTACATACATATGACACACATGACATACATGTTACGTACATGTCACATACAAACAATGAATGCAGAGCATGGAATGTAGACTGTCGTGCCTCTTTTTAGTCCTTAGCAAGAGCACTTTCACAGGTAGCATGGCCGAGCGGTCTAAGGCGCTGGATTTAGGCTCCAGTCTCTTTGGAGGCGTGGGTTCAAATCCCACTGCTGCCAAGCTCTTTTAACAAATGCCTATCCTTGATTGCTCAAGCGTCTCTGAAGTTTCTGCTGCACTTTGCTGGCATTCTTTTGCTCAACACACTGGAATCTCAGAACAGCAGCATTAGGAAATTGCATGCTTTGGTTGAGAAGTCTTCCAAAAGGGCACACTTTTGATGAGATGACTAGTGAAATCTTGTCAACGTTACAAAACAAGTCCAACTGAACGTGATTACCTCTCCTGTAAGCTAGATTCCACATTAACACTTTAAGTGTGGACACCAAAAAACAAGCAGTACTAATGAAAAGCTGGCACACTTTTCAGCAGAGTGCCAAGTGAACTTGCCACAGAATGCTGCACCCAAAGTCCACTCTCAAGTGTAAAGTGACCACCACCTGCTGCCTCAGAAAGAGGACTAAGAGGACTGAAACACATAAGGTGGCATCTTGGCCATCTCCGTGAAACTTTAACTACCTTTTATAATGGATAAAGTGGTGAATACTTGTAGTTTAGAGTTCTGAGGCCTCCAGCTCAAGCAATGAATGCAGAGCATGGAATGTCCCACCCGATTTTAGTCAATAACGTGTTCATTTTTTATGGGTAGCATGGCCGAGCGGTCTATGGCCCTGGATTAAGGCTCCAGTCTCTTTGGGGGCATGGGTTCGAATCCCACTGCTGCCAAACTCCTTTTAACAAAATCCCTACCCTCTAGGGCTCAAGCTTCTCTGATCTTGCTCCTGCAATTTACTGCAGTTCCTTTCCCAACTCACTGGAATCTCAAAAAACACTTACCTCTCTGCTTTAGCAGCATTAGAAAAGCTGCAATCATTGCATGTTTTGTTTGATACATGATACATACATATAATATGCATGTTGTGCACATATTACATACATGCTACACACACTACACACATATGACATACATGTTACACACATGTGACACACGTGCTACTTACATATTACACACATAGTTCACACATATTACACAAATGTTACATACTGCACCCAAAGTCCACTCTCAAGTGTAAAGTGACCACCACCTGCTGCCTCAGAAAGAGGACTGAAACACATAAGGTGGCATCTTGGCCATCTCCGTGAAACTTTAACTACCTTTTATAATGGATAAAGTGGTGAATACTTGTAGTTTAGAGTTCTGAGGCCTCCAGCTCAAGCAATGAATGCAGAGCATGGAATGTCCCACCCGATTTTAGTCGATAACGTGTTCATTTTTATGGGTAGCATGGCCGAGCGGTCTAAGGCGCTGGATTAAGGCTCCAGTCTCTTTGGGGGCGTGGGTTCGAATCCCACTGCTGCCAAACTCCTTTTAACAAAATCCCTACCCTCTAGGGCTCAAGCTTCTCTGATCTTGCTCCTGCAATTTACTGCAGTTCCTTTCCCAACTCACTGGAATCTCAAAAAACACTTACCTCTCTGCTTTAGCAGCATTAGAAAAGCTGCAATCATTGCATGTTTTGTTTGATACATGATACATACATATAATATGCATGTTGTGCACATATTACATACATGCTACACACACTACACACATATGACATACATGTTACACACATGTGACACATGTGCTACTTACATATTACACACATAGTTCACACATATTACACAAATGTTACATACATATGATATACATGTTGCATGCATGTTACATACATGTCACACTCATGTTACACACCATTTAGACACAATTTTACACACATGTCACATGCATGTTACACATATTACACACATATAACATACATGTCATACACATCACATACATGCTACACACATATGCCATGCATGTCACACACATGTTACATTAATATGACACACATATGACATGCATGTTGCACATATCTTACATACATGTTACACACATATGGCATGCATATGACATGCATGGTACACACATGTTACATACATGTTACACATATGACACACAATACACATATGGCATACATATCACACATATTACATACGTGTTACACACATATTACACAGATTATACATACATATGACATACATGTTGAATGCATGTTACATACATGTCATACACTTATGAAATACATGTTACACACGTTACATACATATGACACACATGACATACATGTTACGTACATGTCACATACAAACAATGAATGCAGAGCATGGAATGTAGACTGTCATGCCTCTTTTTAGTCCTTAGCAAGAGCACTTTCACAGGTAGCATGGCCGAGCGGTCTAAGGCGCTGGATTTAGGCTCCAGTCTCTTTGGAGGCGTGGGTTCAAATCCCACTGCTGCCAAGCTCTTTTAACAAATGCCTATCCTTGATTGCTCAAGCGTCTCTGAAGTTTCTGCTGCACTTTGCTGGCATTCCTTTGCTCAACACACTGGAATCTCAGAACAGCAGCATTAGGAAATTGCATGCTTTGGTTGAGAAGTCTTCCAAAAGGGCACACTTTTGATGAGATGACTAGTGAAATCTTGTCAACGTTACAAAACAAGTCCAACTGAACGTGATTACCTCTCCTGTAAGCTAGATTCCACATTAACACTTTAAGTGTGGACACCAAAAAACAAGCAGTACTAATGAAAAGCTGGCACACTTTTCAGCAGAGTGCCAAGTGAACTTGCCACAGAATGCTGCACCCAAAGTCCACTCTCAAGTGTAAAGTGACCACCACCTGCTGCCTCAGAAAGAGGACTGAAACACATAAGGTGGCATCTTGGCCATCTCCGTGAAACTTTAACTACCTTTTATAATGGATAAAGTGGTGAATACTTGTAGTTTAGAGTTCTGAGGCCTCCAGCTCAAGCAATGAATGCAGAGCATGGAATGTCCCACCCAATTTTAGTCAATAACGTCTTCATTTTTTATGGGTAGCATGGCCGAGCGGTCTAAGGCCCTGTATTAAGGCTCCAGTCTCTTTGGGGGCATGGGTTCGAATCCCACTGCTGTCAAACTCCTTTTAACAAAATCCCTACCCTCTAGGGCTCAAGCTTCTCTGATCTTGCTCCTGCAATTTACTGCAGTTCCTTTCCCAACTCACTGGAATCTCAAAAAACACTTACCTCTCTGCTTTAGCAGCATTAGAAAAGCTGCAATCATTGCATGTTTTGTTTGATACATGATACATACATATAATATGCATGTTGTGCACATATTACATACATGCTACACACACTACACACATATGACATACATGTTACACACATGTGACACACGTGCTACTTACATATTACACACATAGTTCACACATATTACACAAATGTTACATACATATGATATACATGTTGCATGCATGTTACATACATGTCACACTCATGTTACACACCATTTAGACACAATTTTACACACATGTCACATGCATGTTACACATATTACACACATATAACATACATGTCATACACATCACATACATGCTACACACATATGCCATGCATGTCACACACATGTTACATGAATTTGACACACATATGACATGCATGTTGCACATATCTTACATACATGTTACACACATATGGCATGCATATGACATGCATGGTACACACATGTTACATACATGTTACACATATGACACACAATACACATATGGCATACATATCACACATATTACATACGTGTTACACACATATTACACAGATTATACATACATATGACATACATGTTGAATGCATGTTACATACATGTCATACACTTATGAAATACATGTTACACACGTTACATACATATGACACACATGACATACATGTTACGTACATGTCACATACAAACAATGAATGCAGAGCATGGAATGTAGACTGTCGTGCCTCTTTTTAGTCCTTAGCAAGAGCACTTTCACAGGTAGCATGGCCGAGCGGTCTAAGGCGCTGGATTTAGGCTCCAGTCTCTTTGGAGGCGTGGGTTCAAATCCCACTGCTGCCAAGCTCTTTTAACAAATGCCTATCCTTGATTGCTCAAGCGTCTCTGAAGTTTCTGCTGCACTTTGCTGGCATTCCTTTGCTCAACACACTGGAATCTCAGAACAGCAGCATTAGGAAATTGCATGCTTTGGTTGAGAAGTCTTCCAAAAGGGCACACTTTTGATGAGATGACTAGTGAAATCTTGTCAACGTTACAAAACAAGTCCAACTGAACGTGATTACCTCTCCTGTAAGCTAGATTCCACATTAACACTTTAAGTGTGGACACCAAAAAACAAGCAGTACTAATGAAAAGCTGGCACACTTTTCAGCAGAGTGCCAAGTGAACTTGCCACAGAATGCTGCACCCAAAGTCCACTCTCAAGTGTAAAGTGACCACCACCTGCTGCCTCAGAAAGAGGACTGAAACACATAAGGTGGCATCTTGGCCATCTCCGTGAAACTTTAACTACCTTTTATAATGGATAAAGTGGTGAATACTTGTAGTTTAGAGTTCTGAGGCCTCCAGCTCAAGCAATGAATGCAGAGCATGGAATGTCCCACCCGATTTTAGTCGATAATGTGTTCATTTTTATGGGTAGCATGGCCGAGCGGTCTAAGGCGCTGGATTAAGGCTCCAGTCTCTTTGGGGGCATGGGTTCGAATCCCACTGCTGCCAAACTCCTTTTAACAAAATCCCTACCCTCTAGGGCTCAAGCTTCTCTGATCTTGCTCCTGCAATTTACTGCAGTTCCTTTCCCAACTCACTGGAATCTCAAAAAACACTTACCTCTCTGCTTTAGCAGCATTAGAAAAGCTGCAATCATTGCATGTTTTGTTTGATACATGATACATACATATAATATGCATGTTGTGCACATATTACATACATGCTACACACACTACACACATATGACATACATGTTACACACATGTGACACACGTGCTACTTACATATTACACACATAGTTCACACATATTACACAAATGTTACATACATATGGTATACATGTTGCATGCATGTTACATACATGTCACACTCATGTTACACACATGTCACATGCATGTTACACATATTACACACATATAACATACATGTCATACACATCACATACATGCTACACACATATGCCATGCATGTCACACACATGTTACATTAATATGACACACATATGACATGCATGTTGCACATATCTTACATACATGTTACACACATATGGCATGCATATGACATGCATGGTACACACATGTTACATACATGTTACACATATGACACACAATACACATATGGCATACATATCACACATATTACATACGTGTTACACACATATTACACAGATTATACATACATATGACATACATGTTGAATGCATGTTACATACATGTCATACACTTATGAAATACATGTTACACACGTTACATACATATGACACACATGACATACATGTTACGTACATGTCACATACAAACAATGAATGCAGAGCATGGAATGTAGACTGTCATGCCTCTTTTTAGTCCTTAGCAAGAGCACTTTCACAGGTAGCATGGCCGAGCGGTCTAAGGCGCTGGATTTAGGCTCCAGTCTCTTTGGAGGCGTGGGTTCAAATCCCACTGCTGCCAAGCTCTTTTAACAAATGCCTATCCTTGATTGCTCAAGCGTCTCTGAAGTTTCTGCTGCACTTTGCTGGCATTCCTTTGCTCAACACACTGGAATCTCAGAACAGCAGCATTAGGAAATTGCATGCTTTGGTTGAGAAGTCTTCCAAAAGGGCACACTTTTGATGAGATGACTAGTGAAATCTTGTCAACGTTACAAAACAAGTCCAACTGAACGTGATTACCTCTCCTGTAAGCTAGATTCCACATTAACACTTTAAGTGTGGACACCAAAAAACAAGCAGTACTAATGAAAAGCTGGCACACTTTTCAGCAGAGTGCCAAGTGAACTTGCCACAGAATGCTGCACCCAAAGTCCACTCTCAAGTGTAAAGTGACCACCACCTGCTGCCTCAGAAAGAGGACTGAAACACATAAGGTGGCATCTTGGCCATCTCCGTGAAACTTTAACTACCTTTTATAATGGATAAAGTGGTGAATACTTGTAGTTTAGAGTTCTGAGGCCTCCAGCTCAAGCAATGAATGCAGAGCATGGAATGTCCCACCCGATTTTAGTCAATAACGTGTTCATTTTTTATGGGTAGCATGGCCAAGCGGTCTAAGGCCCTGGATTAAGGCTCCAGTCTCTTTGGGGGCATGGGTTCGAATCCCACTGCTGCCAAACTCCTTTTAACAAAATCCCTACCCTCTAGGGCTCAAGCTTCTCTGATCTTGCTCCTGCAATTTACTGCAGTTCCTTTCCCAACTCACTGGAATCTCAAAAAACACTTACCTCTCTGCTTTAGCAGCATTAGAAAAGCTGCAATCATTGCATGTTTTGTTTGATACATGATACATACATATAATATGCATGTTGTGCACATATTACATACATGCTACACACACTACACACATATGACATACATGTTACACACATGTGACACACGTGCTACTTACATATTACACACATAGTTCACACATATTACACAAATGTTACATACATATGATATACATGTTGCATGCATGTTACATACATGTCACACTCATGTTACACACCATTTAGACACAATTTTACACACATGTCACATGCATGTTACACATATTACACACATATAACATACATGTCATACACATCACATACATGCTACACACATATGCCATGCATGTCACACACATGTTACATGAATATGACACACATATGACATGCATGTTGCACATATCTTACATACATGTTACACACATATGGCATGCATATGACATGCATGGTACACACATGTTACATACATGTTACACATATGACACACAATACACATATGGCATACATATCACACATATTACATACGTGTTACACACATATTACACAGATTATACATACATATGACATACATGTTGAATGCATGTTACATACATGTCATACACTTATGAAATACATGTTACACACGTTACATACATATGACACACATGACATACATGTTATGTACATGTCACATACAAACAATGAATGCAGAGCATGGAATGTAGACTGTCGTGCCTCTTTTTAGTCCTTAGCAAGAGCACTTTCACAGGTAGCATGGCCGAGCGGTCTAAGGCGCTGGATTTAGGCTCCAGTCTCTTTGGAGGCGTGGGATCAAATCCCACTGCTGCCAAGCTCTTTTAACAAATGCCTATCCTTGATTGCTCAAGCGTCTCTGAAGTTTCTGCTGCACTTTGCTGGCATTCCTTTGCTCAACACACTGGAATCTCAGAACAGCAGCATTAGGAAATTGCATGCTTTGGTTGAGAAGTCTTCCAAAAGGGAACACTTTTGATGAGATGACTAGTGAAATCTTGTCAACGTTACAAAACAAGTCCAACTGAACGTGATTACCTCTCCTGTAAGCTAGATTCCACATTAACACTTTAAGTGTGGACACCAAAAAACAAGCAGTACTAATGAAAAGCTGGCACACTTTTCAGCAGAGTGCCAAGTGAACTTGCCACAGAATGCTGCACCCAAAGTCCACTCTCAAGTGTAAAGTGACCACCACCTGCTGCCTCAGAAAGAGGACTGAAACACATAAGGTGGCATCTTGGCCATCTCCGTGAAACTTTACCTACCTTTTATAATGGATAAAGTGGTGAATACTTGTAGTTTAGAGTTCTGAGGCCTCCAGCTCAAGCAATGAATGCAGAGCATGGAATGTCCCACCCGATTTTAGTCGATAACGTGTTCATTTTTATGGGTAGCATGGCCGAGCGGTCTAAGGCGCTGGATTAAGGCTCCAGTCTCTTTGGGGGCGTGGGTTCGAATCCCACTGCTGCCAAACTCCTTTTAACAAAATCCCTACCCTCTAGGGCTCAAGCTTCTCTGATCTTGCTCCTGCAATTTACTGCAGTTCCTTTCCCAACTCACTGGAATCTCAAAAAACACTTACCTCTCTGCTTTAGCAGCATTAGAAAAGCTGCAATCATTGCATGTTTTGTTTGATACATGATACATACATATAATATGCATGTTGTGCACATATTACATACATGCTACACACACTACACACATATGACATACATGTTACACACATGTGACACACGTGCTACTTACATATTACACACATAGTTCACACATATTACACAAATGTTACATACATATGATATACATGTTGCATGCATGTTACATACATGTCACACTCATGTTACACACCATTTAGACACAATTTTACACACATGTCACATGCATGTTACACATATTACACACATATAACATACATGTCATACACATCACATACATGCTACACACATATGCCATGCATGTCACACACATGTTACATTAATATGACACACATATGACATGCATGTTGCACATATCTTACATACATGTTACACACATATGGCATGCATATGACATGCATGGTACACACATGTTACATACATGTTACACATATGACACACAATACACATATGGCATACATATCACACATATTACATACGTGTTACACACATATTACACAGATTATACATACATATGACATACATGTTGAATGCATGTTACATACATGTCATACACTTATGAAATACATGTTACACACGTTACATACATATGACACACATGACATACATGTTACGTACCACCTTATGTGTTTCAGTCCTCTTTCTGGGCATGCATATGACATGCATGGTACACACATGTTACATACATGTTACACATATGACACACAATACACATATGGCATACATATCACACATATTACATACGTGTTACACACATATTACACAGATTATACATACATATGACATACATGTTGAATGCATGTTACATACATGTCATACACTTATGAAATACATGTTACACACGTTACATACATATGACACACATGACATACATGTTACGTACATGTCACATACAAACAATGAATGCAAAGCATGGAATGTAGACTGTTGTGCCTCTTTTTAGTCCTTAGCAAGAGCACTTTCACAGGTAGCATGGCCGAGCGGTCTAAGCCGCTGGATTTAGGCTCCAGTCTCTTTGGAGGCGTGGGTTCAAATCCCACTGCTGCCAAGCTCTTTTAACAAATGCCTATCCTTGATTGCTCAAGCGTCTCTGAAGTTTCTGCTGCACTTTGCTGGCATTCCTTTGCTCAACACACTGGAATCTCAGAACAGCAGCATTAGGAAATTGCATGCTTTGGTTGAGAAGTCTTCCAAAAGGGCACACTTTTGATGAGATGACTAGTGAAATCTTGTCAACGTTACAAAACAAGTCCAACTGAACGTGATTACCTCTCCTGTAAGCTAGATTCCACATTAACACTTTAAGTGTGGACACCAAAAAACAAGCAGTACTAATGAAAAGCTGGCACACTTTTCAGCAGAGTGCCAAGTGAACTTGCCACAGAATGCTGCACCCAAAGTCCACTCTCAAGTGTAAAGTGACCACCACCTGCTGCCTCAGAAAGAGGACTGAAACACATAAGGTGGCATCTTGGCCATCTCCGTGAAACTTTAACTACCTTTTATAATGGATAAAGTGGTGAATACTTGTAGTTTAGAGTTCTGAGGCCTCCAGCTCAAGCAATGAATGCAGAGCATGGAATGTCCCACCCGATTTTAGTCAATAACGTGTTCATTTTTTATGGGTAGCATGGCCGAGCGGTCTAAGGCGCTGGATTAAGGCTCCAGTCTCTTTGGGGGCATGGGTTCGAATCCCACTGCTGCCAAACTCATTTTAACAAAATCCCTACCCTCTAGGGCTCAAGCTTCTCTGATCTTGCTCCTGCAATTTACTGCAGTTCCTTTCCCAACTCACTGGAATCTCAAAAAACACTTACCTCTCTGCTTTAGCAGCATTAGAAAAGCTGCAATCATTGCATGTTTTGTTTGATACATGATACATACATATAATATGCATGTTGTGCACATATTACATACATGCTACACACACTACACACATATGACATACATGTTACACACATGTGACACACGTGCTACTTACATATTACACACATAGTTCACACATATTACACAAATGTTACATACATATGATATACATGTTGCATGCATGTTACATACATGTCACACTCATGTTACACACCATGTAGACACAATTTTACACACATGTCACATGCATGTTACACATATTACACACATATAACATACATTTCATACACATCACATACATGCTACACACATATGCCATGCATGTCACACACATGTTACATTAATATGACACACATATGACATGCATGTTGCACATATATTACATACATGTTACACACATATGGCATGCATATGACATGCATGGTACACACATGTTACATACATGTTACACATATGACACACAATACACATATGGCATACATATCACACATATTACATACGTGTTACACACATATTACACAGATTATACATACATATGACATACATGTTGAATGCATGTTACATACATGTCATACACTTATGAAATACATGTTACACACGTTACATACATATGACACACATGACATACATGTTACGTACCACCTTATGTGTTTCAGTCCTCTTTCTGGGCATGCATATGACATGCATGGTACACACATGTTACATACATGTTACACATATGACACACAATACACATATGGCATACATATCACACATATTACATACGTGTTACACACATATTACACAGATTATACATACATATGACATACATGTTGAATGCATGTTACATACATGTCATACACTTATGAAATACATGTTACACACGTTACATACATATGACACACATGACATACATGTTACGTACATGTCACATACAAACAATGAATGCAGAGCATGGAATGTAGACTGTCATGCCTCTTTTTAGTCCTTAGCAAGAGCACTTTCACAGGTAGCATGGCCGAGCGGTCTAAGGCGCTGGATTTAGGCTCCAGTCTCTTTGGAGGCGTGGGTTCAAATCCCACTGCTGCCAAGCTCTTTTAACAAATGCCTATCCTTGATTGCTCAAGCGTCTCTGAAGTTTCTGCTGCACTTTGCTGGCATTCCTTGCTCAAAACACTGGAATCTCAGAACAGCAGCATTAGGAAATTGCATGCTTTGGTTGAGAAGTCTTCCAAAAGGGCACACTTCTGATGAGATGACTAGTGAAATCTTGTCAACGTTACAAAACAAGTCCAACTGAACGTGATTACCTCTCCTGTAAGCTAGATTCCACATTAACACTTTAAGTGTGGACACCAAAAAACAAGCAGTACTAATGAAAAGCTGGCACACTTTTCAGCAGAGTGCCAAGTGAACTTGCCACAGAATGCTGCACCCAAAGTCCACTCTCAAGTGTAAAGTGACCACCACCTGCTGCCTCAGAAAGAGGACTAAGAGGACTGAAACACATAAGGTGGCATCTTGGCCATCTCCGTGAAACTTTAACTACCTTTTATAATGGATAAAGTGGTGAATACTTGTAGTTTAGAGTTCTGAGGCCTCCAGCTCAAGCAATGAATGCAGAGCATGGAATGTCCCACCCGATTTTAGTCAATAACGTGTTCATTTTTTATGGGTAGCATGGCCGAGCGGTCTATGGCCCTGGATTAAGGCTCCAGTCTCTTTGGGGGCATGGGTTCGAATCCCACTGCTGCCAAACTCCTTTTAACAAAATCCCTACCCTCTAGGGCTCAAGCTTCTCTGATCTTGCTCCTGCAATTTACTGCAGTTCCTTTCCCAACTCACTGGAATCTCAAAAAACACTTACCTCTCTGCTTTAGCAGCATTAGAAAAGCTGCAATCATTGCATGTTTTGTTTGATACATGATACATACATATAATATGCATGTTGTGCACATATTACATACATGCTACACACACTACACACATATGACATACATGTTACACACATGTGACACACGTGCTACTTACATATTACACACATAGTTCACACATATTACACAAATGTTACATACTGCACCCAAAGTCCACTCTCAAGTGTAAAGTGACCACCACCTGCTGCCTCAGAAAGAGGACTGAAACACATAAGGTGGCATCTTGGCCATCTCCGTGAAACTTTAACTACCTTTTATAATGGATAAAGTGGTGAATACTTGTAGTTTAGAGTTCTGAGGCCTCCAGCTCAAGCAATGAATGCAGAGCATGGAATGTCCCACCCGATTTTAGTCGATAACGTGTTCATTTTTATGGGTAGCATGGCCGAGCGGTCTAAGGCGCTGGATTAAGGCTCCAGTCTCTTTGGGGGCGTGGGTTCGAATCCCACTGCTGCCAAACTCCTTTTAACAAAATCCCTACCCTCTAGGGCTCAAGCTTCTCTGATCTTGCTCCTGCAATTTACTGCAGTTCCTTTCCCAACTCACTGGAATCTCAAAAAACACTTACCTCTCTGCTTTAGCAGCATTAGAAAAGCTGCAATCATTGCATGTTTTGTTTGATACATGATACATACATATAATATGCATGTTGTGCACATATTACATACATGCTACACACACTACACACATATGACATACATGTTACACACATGTGACACACGTGCTACTTACATATTACACACATAGTTCACACATATTACACAAATGTTACATACATATGATATACATGTTGCATGCATGTTACATACATGTCACACTCATGTTACACACCATTTAGACACAATTTTACACACATGTCACATGCATGTTACACATATTACACACATATAACATACATGTCATACACATCACATACATGCTACACACATATGCCATGCATGTCACACACATGTTACATTAATATGACACACATATGACATGCATGTTGCACATATCTTACATACATGTTACACACATATGGCATGCATATGACATGCATGGTACACACATGTTACATACATGTTACACATATGACACACAATACACATATGGCATACATATCACACATATTACATACGTGTTACACACATATTACACAGATTATACATACATATGACATACATGTTGAATGCATGTTACATACATGTCATACACTTATGAAATACATGTTACACACGTTACATACATATGACACACATGACATACATGTTACGTACATGTCACATACAAACAATGAATGCAGAGCATGGAATGTAGACTGTCATGCCTCTTTTTAGTCCTTAGCAAGAGCACTTTCACAGGTAGCATGGCCGAGCGGTCTAAGGCGCTGGATTTAGGCTCCAGTCTCTTTGGAGGCGTGGGTTCAAATCCCACTGCTGCCAAGCTCTTTTAACAAATGCCTATCCTTGATTGCTCAAGCGTCTCTGAAGTTTCTGCTGCACTTTGCTGGCATTCCTTTGCTCAACACACTGGAATCTCAGAACAGCAGCATTAGGAAATTGCATGCTTTGGTTGAGAAGTCTTCCAAAAGGGCACACTTTTGATGAGATGACTAGTGAAATCTTGTCAACGTTACAAAACAAGTCCAACTGAACGTGATTACCTCTCCTGTAAGCTAGATTCCACATTAACACTTTAAGTGTGGACACCAAAAAACAAGCAGTACTAATGAAAAGCTGGCACACTTTTCAGCAGAGTGCCAAGTGAACTTGCCACAGAATGCTGCACCCAAAGTCCACTCTCAAGTGTAAAGTGACCACCACCTGCTGCCTCAGAAAGAGGACTGAAACACATAAGGTGGCATCTTGGCCATCTCCGTGAAACTTTAACTACCTTTTATAATGGATAAAGTGGTGAATACTTGTAGTTTAGAGTTCTGAGGCCTCCAGCTCAAGCAATGAATGCAGAGCATGGAATGTCCCACCCAATTTTAGTCAATAACGTCTTCATTTTTTATGGGTAGCATGGCCGAGCGGTCTAAGGCCCTGTATTAAGGCTCCAGTCTCTTTGGGGGCATGGGTTCGAATCCCACTGCTGTCAAACTCCTTTTAACAAAATCCCTACCCTCTAGGGCTCAAGCTTCTCTGATCTTGCTCCTGCAATTTACTGCAGTTCCTTTCCCAACTCACTGGAATCTCAAAAAACACTTACCTCTCTGCTTTAGCAGCATTAGAAAAGCTGCAATCATTGCATGTTTTGTTTGATACATGATACATACATATAATATGCATGTTGTGCACATATTACATACATGCTACACACACTACACACATATGACATACATGTTACACACATGTGACACACGTGCTACTTACATATTACACACATAGTTCACACATATTACACAAATGTTACATACATATGATATACATGTTGCATGCATGTTACATACATGTCACACTCATGTTACACACCATTTAGACACAATTTTACACACATGTCACATGCATGTTACACATATTACACACATATAACATACATGTCATACACATCACATACATGCTACACACATATGCCATGCATGTCACACACATGTTACATGAATTTGACACACATATGACATGCATGTTGCACATATCTTACATACATGTTACACACATATGGCATGCATATGACATGCATGGTACACACATGTTACATACATGTTACACATATGACACACAATACACATATGGCATACATATCACACATATTACATACGTGTTACACACATATTACACAGATTATACATACATATGACATACATGTTGAATGCATGTTACATACATGTCATACACTTATGAAATACATGTTACACACGTTACATACATATGACACACATGACATACATGTTACGTACATGTCACATACAAACAATGAATGCAGAGCATGGAATGTAGACTGTCGTGCCTCTTTTTAGTCCTTAGCAAGAGCACTTTCACAGGTAGCATGGCCGAGCGGTCTAAGGCGCTGGATTTAGGCTCCAGTCTCTTTGGAGGCGTGGGTTCAAATCCCACTGCTGCCAAGCTCTTTTAACAAATGCCTATCCTTGATTGCTCAAGCGTCTCTGAAGTTTCTGCTGCACTTTGCTGGCATTCCTTTGCTCAACACACTGGAATCTCAGAACAGCAGCATTAGGAAATTGCATGCTTTGGTTGAGAAGTCTTCCAAAAGGGCACACTTTTGATGAGATGACTAGTGAAATCTTGTCAACGTTACAAAACAAGTCCAACTGAACGTGATTACCTCTCCTGTAAGCTAGATTCCACATTAACACTTTAAGTGTGGACACCAAAAAACAAGCAGTACTAATGAAAAGCTGGCACACTTTTCAGCAGAGTGCCAAGTGAACTTGCCACAGAATGCTGCACCCAAAGTCCACTCTCAAGTGTAAAGTGACCACCACCTGCTGCCTCAGAAAGAGGACTGAAACACATAAGGTGGCATCTTGGCCATCTCCGTGAAACTTTAACTACCTTTTATAATGGATAAAGTGGTGAATACTTGTAGTTTAGAGTTCTGAGGCCTCCAGCTCAAGCAATGAATGCAGAGCATGGAATGTCCCACCCGATTTTAGTCAATAACGTGTTTATTTTTTATGGGTAGCATGGCCGAGCGGTCTAAGGCGCTGGATTAAGGCTCCAGTCTCTTTGGGGGCATGGGTTCGAATCCCACTGCTGCCAAACTCATTTTAACAAAATCCCTACCCTCTAGGGCTCAAGCTTCTCTGATCTTGCTCCTGCAATTTACTGCAGTTCCTTTCCCAACTCACTGGAATCTCAAAAAACACTTACCTCTCTGCTTTAGCAGCATTAGAAAAGCTGCAATCATTGCATGTTTTGTTTGATACATGATACATACATATAATATGCATGTTGTGCACATATTACATACATGCTACACACACTACACACATATGACATACATGTTACACACATGTGACACACGTGCTACTTACATATTACACACATAGTTCACACATATTACACAAATGTTACATACATATGATATACATGTTGCATGCATGTTACATACATGTCACACTCATGTTACACACCATGTAGACACAATTTTACACACATGTCACATGCATGTTACACATATTACACACATATAACATACATTTCATACACATCACATACATGCTACACACATATGCCATGCATGTCACACACATGTTACATTAATATGACACACATATGACATGCATGTTGCACATATATTACATACATGTTACACACATATGGCATGCATATGACATGCATGGTACACACATGTTACATACATGTTACACATATGACACACAATACACATATGGCATACATATCACACATATTACATACGTGTTACACACATATTACACAGATTATACATACATATGACATACATGTTGAATGCATGTTACATACATGTCATACACTTATGAAATACATGTTACACACGTTACATACATATGACACACATGACATACATGTTACGTACCACCTTATGTGTTTCAGTCCTCTTTCTGGGCATGCATATGACATGCATGGTACACACATGTTACATACATGTTACACATATGACACACAATACACATATGGCATACATATCACACATATTACATACGTGTTACACACATATTACACAGATTATACATACATATGACATACATGTTGAATGCATGTTACATACATGTCATACACTTATGAAATACATGTTACACACGTTACATACATATGACACACATGACATACATGTTACGTACATGTCACATACAAACAATGAATGCAGAGCATGGAATGTAGACTGTCATGCCTCTTTTTAGTCCTTAGCAAGAGCACTTTCACAGGTAGCATGGCCGAGCGGTCTAAGGCGCTGGATTTAGGCTCCAGTCTCTTTGGAGGCGTGGGTTCAAATCCCACTGCTGCCAAGCTCTTTTAACAAATGCCTATCCTTGATTGCTCAAGCGTCTCTGAAGTTTCTGCTGCACTTTGCTGGCATTCCTTTGCTCAACACACTGGAATCTCAGAACAGCAGTATTAGGAAATTGCATGCTTTGGTTGAGAAGTCTTCCAAAAGGGCACACTTTTGATGAGATGACTAGTGAAATCTTGTCAACGTTACAAAACAAGTCCAACTGAACGTGATTACCTCTCCTGTAAGCTAGATTCCACATTAACACTTTAAGTGTGGACACCAAAAAACAAGCAGTACTAATGAAAAGCTGGCACACTTTTCAGCAGAGTGCCAAGTGAACTTGCCACAGAATGCTGCACCCAAAGTCCACTCTCAAGTGTAAAGTGACCACCACCTGCTGCCTCAGAAAGAGGACTAAGAGGACTGAAACACATAAGGTGGCATCTTGGCCATCTCCGTGAAACTTTAACTACCTTTTATAATGGATAAAGTGGTGAATACTTGTAGTTTAGAGTTCTGAGGCCTCCAGCTCAAGCAATGAATGCAGAGCATGGAATGTCCCACCCGATTTTAGTCAATAACGTGTTCATTTTTTATGGGTAGCATGGCCGAGCGGTCTATGGCCCTGGATTAAGGCTCCAGTCTCTTTGGGGGCATGGGTTCGAATCCCACTGCTGCCAAACTCCTTTTAACAAAATCCCTACCCTCTAGGGCTCAAGCTTCTCTGATCTTGCTCCTGCAATTTACTGCAGTTCCTTTCCCAACTCACTGGAATCTCAAAAAACACTTACCTCTCTGCTTTAGCAGCATTAGAAAAGCTGCAATCATTGCATGTTTTGTTTGATACATGATACATACATATAATATGCATGTTGTGCACATATTACATACATGCTACACACACTACACACATATGACATACATGTTACACACATGTGACACACGTGCTACTTACATATTACACACATAGTTCACACATATTACACAAATGTTACATACTGCACCCAAAGTCCACTCTCAAGTGTAAAGTGACCACCACCTGCTGCCTCAGAAAGAGGACTGAAACACATAAGGTGGCATCTTGGCCATCTCCGTGAAACTTTAACTACCTTTTATAATGGATAAAGTGGTGAATACTTGTAGTTTAGAGTTCTGAGGCCTCCAGCTCAAGCAATGAATGCAGAGCATGGAATGTCCCACCCGATTTTAGTCGATAACGTGTTCATTTTTATGGGTAGCATGGCCGAGCGGTCTAAGGCGCTGGATTAAGGCTCCAGTCTCTTTGGGGGCGTGGGTTCGAATCCCACTGCTGCCAAACTCCTTTTAACAAAATCCCTACCCTCTAGGGCTCAAGCTTCTCTGATCTTGCTCCTGCAATTTACTGCAGTTCCTTTCCCAACTCACTGGAATCTCAAAAAACACTTACCTCTCTGCTTTAGCAGCATTAGAAAAGCTGCAATCATTGCATGTTTTGTTTGATACATGATACATACATATAATATGCATGTTGTGCACATATTACATACATGCTACACACACTACACACATATGACATACATGTTACACACATGTGACACACGTGCTACTTACATATTACACACATAGTTCACACATATTACACAAATGTTACATACATATGATATACATGTTGCATGCATGTTACATACATGTCACACTCATGTTACACACCATTTAGACACAATTTTACACACATGTCACATGCATGTTACACATATTACACACATATAACATACATGTCATACACATCACATACATGCTACACACATATGCCATGCATGTCACACACATGTTACATTAATATGACACACATATGACATGCATGTTGCACATATCTTACATACATGTTACACACATATGGCATGCATATGACATGCATGGTACACACATGTTACATACATGTTACACATATGACACACAATACACATATGGCATACATATCACACATATTACATACGTGTTACACACATATTACACAGATTATACATACATATGACATACATGTTGAATGCATGTTACATACATGTCATACACTTATGAAATACATGTTACACACGTTACATACATATGACACACATGACATACATGTTACGTACATGTCACATACAAACAATGAATGCAGAGCATGGAATGTAGACTGTCATGCCTCTTTTTAGTCCTTAGCAAGAGCACTTTCACAGGTAGCATGGCCGAGCGGTCTAAGGCGCTGGATTTAGGCTCCAGTCTCTTTGGAGGCGTGGGTTCAAATCCCACTGCTGCCAAGCTCTTTTAACAAATGCCTATCCTTGATTGCTCAAGCGTCTCTGAAGTTTCTGCTGCACTTTGCTGGCATTCCTTTGCTCAACACACTGGAATCTCAGAACAGCAGCATTAGGAAATTGCATGCTTTGGTTGAGAAGTCTTCCAAAAGGGCACACTTTTGATGAGATGACTAGTGAAATCTTGTCAACGTTACAAAACAAGTCCAACTGAACGTGATTACCTCTCCTGTAAGCTAGATTCCACATTAACACTTTAAGTGTGGACACCAAAAAACAAGCAGTACTAATGAAAAGCTGGCACACTTTTCAGCAGAGTGCCAAGTGAACTTGCCACAGAATGCTGCACCCAAAGTCCACTCTCAAGTGTAAAGTGACCACCACCTGCTGCCTCAGAAAGAGGACTGAAACACATAAGGTGGCATCTTGGCCATCTCCGTGAAACTTTAACTACCTTTTATAATGGATAAAGTGGTGAATACTTGTAGTTTAGAGTTCTGAGGCCTCCAGCTCAAGCAATGAATGCAGAGCATGGAATGTCCCACCCAATTTTAGTCAATAACGTCTTCATTTTTTATGGGTAGCATGGCCGAGCGGTCTAAGGCCCTGTATTAAGGCTCCAGTCTCTTTGGGGGCATGGGTTCGAATCCCACTGCTGTCAAACTCCTTTTAACAAAATCCCTACCCTCTAGGGCTCAAGCTTCTCTGATCTTGCTCCTGCAATTTACTGCAGTTCCTTTCCCAACTCACTGGAATCTCAAAAAACACTTACCTCTCTGCTTTAGCAGCATTAGAAAAGCTGCAATCATTGCATGTTTTGTTTGATACATGATACATACATATAATATGCATGTTGTGCACATATTACATACATGCTACACACACTACACACATATGACATACATGTTACACACATGTGACACACGTGCTACTTACATATTACACACATAGTTCACACATATTACACAAATGTTACATACATATGATATACATGTTGCATGCATGTTACATACATGTCACACTCATGTTACACACCATTTAGACACAATTTTACACACATGTCACATGCATGTTACACATATTACACACATATAACATACATGTCATACACATCACATACATGCTACACACATATGCCATGCATGTCACACACATGTTACATGAATTTGACACACATATGACATGCATGTTGCACATATCTTACATACATGTTACACACATATGGCATGCATATGACATGCATGGTACACACATGTTACATACATGTTACACATATGACACACAATACACATATGGCATACATATCACACATATTACATACGTGTTACACACATATTACACAGATTATACATACATATGACATACATGTTGAATGCATGTTACATACATGTCATACACTTATGAAATACATGTTACACACGTTACATACATATGACACACATGACATACATGTTACGTACATGTCACATACAAACAATGAATGCAGAGCATGGAATGTAGACTGTCGTGCCTCTTTTTAGTCCTTAGCAAGAGCACTTTCACAGGTAGCATGGCCGAGCGGTCTAAGGCGCTGGATTTAGGCTCCAGTCTCTTTGGAGGCGTGGGTTCAAATCCCACTGCTGCCAAGCTCTTTTAACAAATGCCTATCCTTGATTGCTCAAGCGTCTCTGAAGTTTCTGCTGCACTTTGCTGGCATTCCTTTGCTCAACACACTGGAATCTCAGAACAGCAGCATTAGGAAATTGCATGCTTTGGTTGAGAAGTCTTCCAAAAGGGCACACTTTTGATGAGATGACTAGTGAAATCTTGTCAACGTTACAAAACAAGTCCAACTGAACGTGATTACCTCTCCTGTAAGCTAGATTCCACATTAACACTTTAAGTGTGGACACCAAAAAACAAGCAGTACTAATGAAAAGCTGGCACACTTTTCAGCAGAGTGCCAAGTGAACTTGCCACAGAATGCTGCACCCAAAGTCCACTCTCAAGTGTAAAGTGACCACCACCTGCTGCCTCAGAAAGAGGACTGAAACACATAAGGTGGCATCTTGGCCATCTCCGTGAAACTTTAACTACCTTTTATAATGGATAAAGTGGTGAATACTTGTAGTTTAGAGTTCTGAGGCCTCCAGCTCAAGCAATGAATGCAGAGCATGGAATGTCCCACCCGATTTTAGTCGATAATGTGTTCATTTTTATGGGTAGCATGGCCGAGCGGTCTAAGGCGCTGGATTAAGGCTCCAGTCTCTTTGGGGGCATGGGTTCGAATCCCACTGCTGCCAAACTCCTTTTAACAAAATCCCTACCCTCTAGGGCTCAAGCTTCTCTGATCTTGCTCCTGCAATTTACTGCAGTTCCTTTCCCAACTCACTGGAATCTCAAAAAACACTTACCTCTCTGCTTTAGCAGCATTAGAAAAGCTGCAATCATTGCATGTTTTGTTTGATACATGATACATACATATAATATGCATGTTGTGCACATATTACATACATGCTACACACACTACACACATATGACATACATGTTACACACATGTGACACACGTGCTACTTACATATTACACACATAGTTCACACATATTACACAAATGTTACATACATATGGTATACATGTTGCATGCATGTTACATACATGTCACACTCATGTTACACACCATTTAGACACAATTTTACACACATGTCACATGCATGTTACACATATTACACACATATAACATACATGTCATACACATCACATACATGCTACACACATATGCCATGCATGTCACACACATGTTACATTAATATGACACACATATGACATGCATGTTGCACATATCTTACATACATGTTACACACATATGGCATGCATATGACATGCATGGTACACACATGTTACATACATGTTACACATATGACACACAATACACATATGGCATACATATCACACATATTACATACGTGTTACACACATATTACACAGATTATACATACATATGACATACATGTTGAATGCATGTTACATACATGTCATACACTTATGAAATACATGTTACACACGTTACATACATATGACACACATGACATACATGTTACGTACATGTCACATACAAACAATGAATGCAGAGCATGGAATGTAGACTGTCATGCCTCTTTTTAGTCCTTAGCAAGAGCACTTTCACAGGTAGCATGGCCGAGCGGTCTAAGGCGCTGGATTTAGGCTCCAGTCTCTTTGGAGGCGTGGGTTCAAATCCCACTGCTGCCAAGCTCTTTTAACAAATGCCTATCCTTGATTGCTCAAGCGTCTCTGAAGTTTCTGCTGCACTTTGCTGGCATTCCTTTGCTCAACACACTGGAATCTCAGAACAGCAGCATTAGGAAATTGCATGCTTTGGTTGAGAAGTCTTCCAAAAGGGCACACTTTTGATGAGATGACTAGTGAAATCTTGTCAACGTTACAAAACAAGTCCAACTGAACGTGATTACCTCTCCTGTAAGCTAGATTCCACATTAACACTTTAAGTGTGGACACCAAAAAACAAGCAGTACTAATGAAAAGCTGGCACACTTTTCAGCAGAGTGCCAAGTGAACTTGCCACAGAATGCTGCACCCAAAGTCCACTCTCAAGTGTAAAGTGACCACCACCTGCTGCCTCAGAAAGAGGACTGAAACACATAAGGTGGCATCTTGGCCATCTCCGTGAAACTTTAACTACCTTTTATAATGGATAAAGTGGTGAATACTTGTAGTTTAGAGTTCTGAGGCCTCCAGCTCAAGCAATGAATGCAGAGCATGGAATGTCCCACCCGATTTTAGTCGATAACGTGTTCATTTTTATGGGTAGCATGGCCGAGCGGTCTAAGGCGCTGGATTAAGGCTCCAGTCTCTTTGGGGGCGTGGGTTCGAATCCCACTGCTGCCAAACTCCTTTTAACAAAATCCCTACCCTCTAGGGCTCAAGCTTCTCTGATCTTGCTCCTGCAATTTACTGCAGTTCCTTTCCCAACTCACTGGAATCTCAAAAAACACTTACCTCTCTGCTTTAGCAGCATTAGAAAAGCTGCAATCATTGCATGTTTTGTTTGATACATGATACATACATATAATATGCATGTTGTGCACATATTACATACATGCTACACACACTACACACATATGACATACATGTTACACACATGTGACACACGTGCTACTTACATATTACACACATAGTTCACACATATTACACAAATGTTACATACATATGATATACATGTTGCATGCATGTTACATACATGTCACACTCATGTTACACACCATTTAGACACAATTTTACACACATGTCACATGCATGTTACACATATTACACACATATAACATACATGTCATACACATCACATACATGCTACACACATATGCCATGCATGTCACACACATGTTACATTAATATGACACACATATGACATGCATGTTGCACATATCTTACATACATGTTACACACATATGGCATGCATATGACATGCATGGTACACACATGTTACATACATGTTACACATATGACACACAATACACATATGGCATACATATCACACATATTACATACGTGTTACACACATATTACACAGATTATACATACATATGACATACATGTTGAATGCATGTTACATACATGTCATACACTTATGAAATACATGTTACACACGTTACATACATATGACACACATGACATACATGTTACGTACCACCTTATGTGTTTCAGTCCTCTTTCTGGGCATGCATATGACATGCATGGTACACACATGTTACATACATGTTACACATATGACACACAATACACATATGGCATACATATCACACATATTACATACGTGTTACACACATATTACACAGATTATACATACATATGACATACATGTTGAATGCATGTTACATACATGTCATACACTTATGAAATACATGTTACACACGTTACATACATATGACACACATGACATACATGTTACGTACATGTCACATACAAACAATGAATGCAAAGCATGGAATGTAGACTGTTGTGCCTCTTTTTAGTCCTTAGCAAGAGCACTTTCACAGGTAGCATGGCCGAGCGGTCTAAGCCGCTGGATTTAGGCTCCAGTCTCTTTGGAGGCGTGGGTTCAAATCCCACTGCTGCCAAGCTCTTTTAACAAATGCCTATCCTTGATTGCTCAAGCGTCTCTGAAGTTTCTGCTGCACTTTGCTGGCATTCCTTTGCTCAACACACTGGAATCTCAGAACAGCAGCATTAGGAAATTGCATGCTTTGGTTGAGAAGTCTTCCAAAAGGGCACACTTTTGATGAGATGACTAGTGAAATCTTGTCAACGTTACAAAACAAGTCCAACTGAACGTGATTACCTCTCCTGTAAGCTAGATTCCACATTAACACTTTAAGTGTGGACACCAAAAAACAAGCAGTACTAATGAAAAGCTGGCACACTTTTCAGCAGAGTGCCAAGTGAACTTGCCACAGAATGCTGCACCCAAAGTCCACTCTCAAGTGTAAAGTGACCACCACCTGCTGCCTCAGAAAGAGGACTGAAACACATAAGGTGGCATCTTGGCCATCTCCGTGAAACTTTAACTACCTTTTATAATGGATAAAGTGGTGAATACTTGTAGTTTAGAGTTCTGAGGCCTCCAGCTCAAGCAATGAATGCAGAGCATGGAATGTCCCACCCGATTTTAGTCAATAACGTGTTCATTTTTTATGGGTAGCATGGCCGAGCGGTCTAAGGCGCTGGATTAAGGCTCCAGTCTCTTTGGGGGCATGGGTTCGAATCCCACTGCTGCCAAACTCATTTTAACAAAATCCCTACCCTCTAGGGCTCAAGCTTCTCTGATCTTGCTCCTGCAATTTACTGCAGTTCCTTTCCCAACTCACTGGAATCTCAAAAAACACTTACCTCTCTGCTTTAGCAGCATTAGAAAAGCTGCAATCATTGCATGTTTTGTTTGATACATGATACATACATATAATATGCATGTTGTGCACATATTACATACATGCTACACACACTACACACATATGACATACATGTTACACACATGTGACACACGTGCTACTTACATATTACACACATAGTTCACACATATTACACAAATGTTACATACATATGATATACATGTTGCATGCATGTTACATACATGTCACACTCATGTTACACACCATGTAGACACAATTTTACACACATGTCACATGCATGTTACACATATTACACACATATAACATACATTTCATACACATCACATACATGCTACACACATATGCCATGCATGTCACACACATGTTACATTAATATGACACACATATGACATGCATGTTGCACATATATTACATACATGTTACACACATATGGCATGCATATGACATGCATGGTACACACATGTTACATACATGTTACACATATGACACACAATACACATATGGCATACATATCACACATATTACATACGTGTTACACACATATTACACAGATTATACATACATATGACATACATGTTGAATGCATGTTACATACATGTCATACACTTATGAAATACATGTTACACACGTTACATACATATGACACACATGACATACATGTTACATACCACCTTATGTGTTTCAGTCCTCTTTCTGGGCATGCATATGACATGCATGGTACACACATGTTACATACATGTTACACATATGACACACAATACACATATGGCATACATATCACACATATTACATACGTGTTACACACATATTACACAGATTATACATACATATGACATACATGTTGAATGCATGTTACATACATGTCATACACTTATGAAATACATGTTACACACGTTACATACATATGACACACATGACATACATGTTACGTACATGTCACATACAAACAATGAATGCAAAGCATGGAATGTAGACTGTTGTGCCTCTTTTTAGTCCTTAGCAAGAGGACTTTCACAGGTAGCATGGCCGAGCGGTCTAAGCCGCTGGATTTAGGCTCCAGTCTCTTGGAGGCGTGGGTTCAAATCCCACTGCTGCCAAGCTCTTTTAACAAATGCCTATCCTTGATTGCTCAAGCGTCTCTGAAGTTTCTGCTGCACTTTGCTGGCATTCCTTTGCTCAACACACTGGAATCTCAGAACAGCAGCATTAGGAAATTGCATGCTTTGGTTGAGAAGTCTTCCAAAAGGGCACACTTCTGATGAGATGACTAGTGAAATCTTGTCAACGTTACAAAACAAGTCCAACTGAACGTGATTACCTCTCCTGTAAGCTAGATTCCACATTAACACTTTAAGTGTGGACACCAAAAAACAAGCAGTACTAATGAAAAGCTGGCACACTTTTCAGCAGAGTGCCAAGTGAACTTGCCACAGAATGCTGCACCCAAAGTCCACTCTCAAGTGTAAAGTGACCACCACCTGCTGCCTCAGAAAGAGGACTGAAACACATAAGGTGGCATCTTGGCCATCTCCGTGAAACTTCAACTACCTTTTATAATGGATAAAGTGGTGAATACTTGTAGTTTAGAGTTCTGAGGCCTCCAGCTCAAGCAATGAATGCAGAGCATGGAATGTCCCACCCCATTTTAGTCGATAACGTGTTCATTTTTATGGGTAGCATGGCCGAGCGGTCTAAGGCGCTGGATTAAGGCTCCAGTCTCTTTGGGGGCGTGGGTTCGAATCCCACTGCTGCCATACTCCTTTTAACAAAATCCCTACCCTCTAGGGCTCAAGCTTCTCTGATCTTGCTCCTGCAATTTTCCTTTCCCAACTCACTGGAATCTCAAAAAACACTTACCTCTCTGCTTTAGCAGCATTAGAAAAGCTGCAATCATTGCATGTTTTGTTTGATACATGATACATACATATAATATGCATGTTGTGCACATATGACATACATGCTACACACACTACACACATATGACATACATGTTACACACATGTGACACACGTGCTACTTACATATTACACACATAGTTCACACATATTACACAAATGTTACATACATATGATATACATGTTGCATGCATGTTACATACATGTCACACTCATGTTACACACCATTTAGACACAATTTTACACACATGTCACATGCATGTTACACATATTACACACATATAACATACATGTCATACACATCACATACATGCTACACACATATGACATGCATGTCACACACATGTTACATTAATATGACACACATATGACATGCATGTTGCACATATCTTACATACATGTTACACACATATGGCATGCATATGACATGCATGGTACACACATGTTACATACATGTTACACATATGACACACAATACACATATGGCATACATATCACACATATTACATACATGTTACACACATATTACACAGATTATACATACATATGACATACATGTCATACACTTATGAAATACATGTTACACACGTTACATACATATGACACACATGACATACATGTTACGTACATGTCACATACAATCAATGAATGCAGAGCATGGAATGTAGACTGTCATGCCTCTTTTTAGTCCTTAGCAAGAGCACTTTCACAGGTAGCATGGCCGAGCGGTCTAAGGCGCTGGATTTAGGCTCCAGTCTCTTTGGCGGCGTGGGTTCAAATCCCACTGCTGCCAAGCTCTTTTAACAAATGCCTATCCTTGATTGCTCAAGCGTCTCTGAAGTTTCTGCTGCACTTTGCTGGCATTCCTTGCTCAAAACACTGGAATCTCAGAACAGCAGCATTAGGAAATTGCATGCTTTGGTTGAGAAGTCTTCCAAAAGGGCACACTTCTGATGAGATGACTAGTGAAATCTTGTCAACGTTACAAAACAAGTCCAACTGAACGTGATTACCTCTCCTGTAAGCTAGATTCCACATTAACACTTTAAGTGTGGACACCAAAAAACAAGCAGTACTAATGAAAAGCTGGCACACTTTTCAGCAGAGTGCCAAGTGAACTTGCCACAGAATGCTGCACCCAAAGTCCACTCTCAAGTGTAAAGTGACCACCACCTGCTGCCTCAGAAAGAGGACTGAAACACATAAGGTGGCATCTTGGCCATCTCCGTGAAACTTCAACTACCTTTTATAATGGATAAAGTGGTGAATACTTGTAGTTTAGAGTTCTGAGGCCTCCAGCTCAAGCAATGAATGCAGAGCATGGAATGTCCCACCCCATTTTAGTCGATAACGTGTTCATTTTTACGGGTAGCATGGCCGAGCGGTCTAAGGTGCTGGATTAAGGCTCCAGTCTCTTTGGGGGCGTGGGTTCGAATCCCACTGCTGCCAAACTCCTTTTAACAAAATCCCTACCCTCTAGGGCTCAAGCTTCTCTGATCTTGCTCCTGCAATTTACTGCAGTTCCTTTCCCAACTCACTGGAATCTCAAAAAACACTTACCTCTCTGCTTTAGCAGCATTAGAAAAGCTGCAATCATTGCATGTTTTGTTTGATACATGATACATACATATAATGTGCATGTTGTGCACATATTACATACATGCTACACACACTACACACATATGACATACATGTTACACACATGTGACACACGTGCTACTTACATATTACACACATAGTTCACACATATTACACAAATGTTACATACATATGATATACATGTTGCATGCATGTTACATACATGTCACACTCATGTTACACACCATTTAGACACAATTTTACACACATGTCACATGCATGTTACACATATTACACACATATAACATACATGTCATACACATCACATACATGCTACACACATATGACATGCATGTCACACACATGTTACATTAATATGACACACATATGACATGCATGTTGCACATATCTTACATACATGTTACACACATATGGCATGCATATGACATGCATGGTACACACATGTTACATACATGTTACACATATGACACACAATACACATATGGCATACATATCACACATATTATATACGTGTTACACACATATTACACAGATTATACATACATATGACATACATGTTGAATACATGTTACATACATGTCATACACTTATGAAATACATGTTACACACGTTACATACATATGACACACATGACATACATGTTACGTACATGTCACATACAAACAATGAATGCAGAGCATGGAATGTAGACTGTCGTGCCTCTTTTTAGTCCTTAGCAAGAGCACTTTCACAGGTAGCATGGCCGAGCGGTCTAAGGCGCTGGATTTAGGCTCCAGTCTCTTTGGAGGCGTGGGTTCAAATCCCACTGCTGCCAAGCTCTTTTAACAAATGCCTATCCTTGATTGCTCAAGCGTCTCTGAAGTTTCTGCTGCACTTTGCTGGCATTCCTTGCTCAACACACTGGAATCTCAGAACAGCAGCATTAGGAAATTGCATGCTTTGGTTGAGAAGTCTTCCAAAAGGGCACACTTCTGATGAGATGACTAGTGAAATCTTGTCAACGTTACAAAACAAGTCCAACTGAACGTGATTACCTCTCCTGTAAGCTAGATTCCACATTAACACTTTAAGTGTGGACACCAAAAAACAAGCAGTACTAATGAAAAGCTGGCACACTTTTCAGCAGAGTGCCAAGTGAACTTGCCACAGAATGCTGCACCCAAAGTCCACTCTCAAGTGTAAAGTGACCACCACCTGCTGCCTCAGAAAGAGGACTGAAACACATAAGGTGGCATCTTGGCCATCTCCGTGAAACTTCAACTACCTTTTATAATGGATAAAGTGGTGAATACTTGTAGTTTAGAGTTCTGAGGCCTCCAGCTCAAGCAATGAATGCAGAGCATGGAATGTCCCACCCGATTTTAGTCGATAACGTGTTCATTTTTACGGGTAGCATGGCCGAGCGGTCTAAGGTGCTGGATTAAGGCTCCAGTCTCTTTGGGGGCGTGGGTTCGAATCCCACTGCTGCCAAACTCCTTTTAACAAAATCCCTACCCTCTAGGGCTCAAGCTTCTCTGATCTTGCTCCTGCAATTTACTGCAGTTCCTTTCCCAACTCACTGGAATCTCAAAAAACACTTACCTCTCTGCTTTAGCAGCATTAGAAAAGCTGCAATCATTGCATGTTTTGTTTGATACATGATACATACATATAATATGCATGTTGTGCACATATTACATACATGCTACACACACTACACACATATGACATACATGTTACACACATGTGACACACGTGCTACTTACATATTACACACATAGTTCACACATATTACACAAATGTTACATACATATGATATACATGTTGCATGCATGTTACATACATGTCACACTCATGTTACACACCATTTAGACACAATTTTACACACATGTCACATGCATGTTACACATATTACACACATATAACATACATGTCATACACATCACATACATGCTACACACATATGACATGCATGTCACACACATGTTACATTAATATGACACACATATGACATGCATGTTGCACATATCTTACATACATGTTACACACATATGGCATGCATATGACATGCATGGTACACACATGTTACATACATGTTACACATATGACACACAATACACATATGGCATACATATCACACATATTATATACGTGTTACACACATATTACACAGATTATACATACATATGACATACATGTTGAATACATGTTACATACATGTCATACACTTATGAAATACATGTTACACACGTTACATACATATGACACACATGACATACATGTTACGTACATGTCACATACAAACAATGAATGCAGAGCATGGAATGTAGACTGTCGTGCCTCTTTTTAGTCCTTAGCAAGAGCACTTTCACAGGTAGCATGGCCGAGCGGTCTAAGGCGCTGGATTTAGGCTCCAGTCTCTTTGGAGGCGTGGGTTCAAATCCCACTGCTGCCAAGCTCTTTTAACAAATGCCTATCCTTGAGTGCTCAAGCGTCTCTGAAGTTTCTGCTGCACTTTGCTGGCATTCCTTGCTCAACACACTGGAATCTCAGAACAGCAGCATTAGGAAATTGCATGCTTTGGTTGAGAAGTCTTCCAAAAGGGCACACTTCTGATGAGATGATTAGTGAAATCTTGTCAACGTTACAAAACAAGTCCAACTGAACGTGATTACCTCTCCTGTAAGCTAGATTCCACATTAACACTTTAAGTGTGGACACCAAAAAACAAGCAGTACTAATGAAAAGCTGGCACACTTTTCAGCAGAGTGCCAAGTGAACTTGCCACAGAATGCTGCACCCAAAGTCCACTCTCAAGTGTAAAGTGACCACCACCTGCTGCCTCAGAAAGAGGACTGAAACACATAAGGTGGCATCTTGGCCATCTCCGTGAAACTTCAACTACCTTTTATAATGGATAAAGTGGTGAATACTTGTAGTTTAGAGTTCTGAAGCCTCCAGCTCAAGCAATGAATGCAGAGCATGGAATGTCCCACCCCATTTTAGTCGATAACGTGTTCATTTTTATGGGTAGCATGGCCGAGCGGTCTAAGGCGCTGGATTAAGGCTCCAGTCTCTTTGGGGGCGTGGGTTCGAATCCCACTGCTGCCAAACTCCTTTTAACAAAATCCCTACCCTCTAGGGCTCAAGCTTCTCTGATCTTGCTCCTGCAATTTACTGCAGTTCCTTTCCCAACTCACTGGAATCTCAAAAAACACTTACCTCTCTGCTTTAGCAGCATTAGAAAAGCTGCAATCATTGCATGTTTTGTTTGATACATGATACATACATATAATATGCATGTTGTGCACATATTACATACATGCTACACACACTACACACATATGACATACATGTTACACACATGTGACACACGTGCTACTTACATATTACACACATAGTTCACACATATTACACAAATGTTACATACATATGATATACATGTTGCATGCATGTTACATACATGTCACACTCATGTTACATACCATTTAGACACAATTTTACACACATGTCACATGCATGTTACACATATTACACACATATAACATACATGTCATACACATCACATACATGCTACACACATATGCCATGCATGTCACACACATGTTACATTAATATGACACACATATGACATGCATGTTGCACATATCTTACATACATGTTACACACATATGGCATGCATATGACATGCATGGTACACACATGGTACATACATGTTACACATATGACACACAATACACATATGGCATACATATCACACATATTACATACGTGTTACACACATATTACACAGATTATACATACATATGACATACATGTTGAATGCATGTTACATACATGTCATACACTTATGAAATACATGTTACACACGTTACATACATATGACACACATGACATACATGTTACATACATGTCACATACAAACAATGAATGCAGAGCGGGGCGTGGCTACCGCGCGCTAGTGAATGGACGCCTGAACGGTGTGCTCCGCTCTAGCGATGGTCCCTTCTCAACACCGAAGCGTCGAATTGTCAATCCACATACATACCCGGTAACCGGAACATCTGTGGACCCCGGAGCTATGTCCCGCAGGAGGAAAGAGGCGGCCAAACCAAAGAAATTGGTCGATTTCTTCAGGCCGGCGGAGCGCGGCCTAAAGCAAGATGGCGCCGGCGGAGCTGATTCGCCTCCACCTCCCTCATGCAGTTCCCGGTCGGATGATTCGAGCCCTGATATGGACAGAGCGCAACGCGGAAGGTCTCCAGCGGCATCCACCCCGAACTCCTGCAGCCCAGTAAAATCCAAACCAAGGCTGGAAGAAGACTGCAGACAGGTGAGCACAGACCAGGACTCCCTGGAAGACACAAGAGAGTTAACAGACCCCTTTAACGCTTTCCCTACTGCTGGCAAACCTGTCTCAGACACTATGCTGAAGGAGATGCTGCTCTCCCTCCGCACATCCATGCATGCTGACATGCTGAAGTGTGTTAGCTCCTTTAAAAAAGAAGTTGGAGAGATGAGTGGCAGAGTGGAACATATTGAGTCCAAAATGGGGGACTTCGCTACTTCCCATAATACTCTGATTGATGCATTTCAGGAGCAAGCGGATGAAATCGCATGGCTTAAAAGCAAAATCGCAGACCTTGAAGATAGGTCGAGAAGGAATAATATTAAGATAAGGGGAGTCCCCGAATCCGTCCTTCCTGCGCATTTACAGCAATATGCCAAGGAACTTCTGAGCGCATTCCTTCCCTCTACAGATGAAGCGGAGATGCAGGTGGACCGCATCCACAGATTACCCAAACCATCTCATTTACCAGATAATATCCCTAGAGATGTGTTAATGAGAGTGCATTTCTTCCAAACCAAAGAGAAGCTAATGATGGCGTTCCGCAAACAGCAAATTCCTCCTGAAAAATTTACTCACATTCAACTGTTTGCGGACCTTTCGCAGTATACAATGCAAAAACGGAAGTCGTTGGTGTCGGTGACCAAAGCTCTGAGAAACCACAACATCCCGTATAGATGGGGCTACCCGGTGAAACTGACGGTTACACACGAGGACAACACCACCGTGGTGACCAACATTGAAGAGGGATTGGCCCTGTTACGATCCCTGGCCATACTACCTGCGACAGCAGCGAATGAACCCTCATTAACAAAAATGGCACACTCTCCTGAAGGCTGGCACACAGTGTCGCACAAGAAGAAGAAAAACTGGGCGTGGCTACCGCGCGCTAGTGAATGGACGCCTGAACGGTGTGCTTCGCTCTAGCGACGGTCCCTTCTCAACACCGAAGCGACGAATTGTCAATCCACATACATACCCGGTAACCGGAACATCTGTGGACCCCGGAGCTATGTCCCGCAGGAGGAAAGAGGCGGCCAAACCAAAGAAATTGGTCGATTTCTTCAGGCCGGCGGAGCGCGGCCTAAAGCAAGATGGCGCCGGCGGAGCTGATTCACCTCCACCTCCCTCATGCAGTTCCCGGTCGGATGATTCGAGCCCTGATATGGACAGAGCGCAACGCGGAAGGTCTCCAGCGGCATCCACCCCGAACTCCTGCAGCCCAGTAAAATCCAAACCAAGGCTGGAAGAAGACTGCAGACAGGTGAGCACAGACCAGGACTCCCTGGAAGACACAAGAGAGTTAACAGACCCCTTTAACGCTTTCCCTACTGCTGGCAAACCTGTCTCAGACACTATGCTGAAGGAGATGCTGCTCTCCCTCCGCACATCCATGCATGCTGACATGCTGAAGTGTGTTAGCTCCTTTAAAAAAGAAGTTGGAGAGATGAGTGGCAGAGTGGAACATATTGAGTCCAAAATGGGGGACTTCGCTACTTCCCATAATACTCTGATTGATGCATTTCAGGAGCAAGCGGATGAAATCGCATGGCTTAAAAGCAAAATCGCAGACCATGAAGATAGGTCGAGAAGGAATAATATTAAGATAAGGGGAGTCCCCGAATCCGTCCTTCCTGCGCATTTACAGCAATATGCCAAGGAACTTCTGAGCGCATTCCTTCCCTCTACAGATGAAGCGGAGATGCAGGTGGACCGCATCCACAGATTACCCAAACCATCTCATTTGCCAGATAATATCCCTAGAGATGTGTTAATGAGAGTGCATTTCTTCCAAACCAAAGAGAAGCTAATGATGGCGTTCCGCAAACAGCAAATTCCTCCTGAAAAATTTACTCACATTCAACTGTTTGCGGACCTTTCGCAGTATACAATGCAAAAACGGAAGTCGTTGGTGTCGGTGACCAAAGCTCTGAGAAACCACAACATCCCGTATAGATGGGGCTACCCGGTGAAACTGACGGTTACACACGAGGACAACACCACCGTGGTGACCAACATTGAAGAGGGATTGGCCCTGTTACGATCCCTGGCCATACTACCTGCGACAGCAGCGGATGAACCCTCATTAACAAAAATGGCACACTCTCCTGAAGGCTGGCACACAGTGTCGCACAAGAAGAAGAAAAACTCTAGGAAAAGTAAGTCTTAACGTGCTCCCTCCCTGAGCTGAGTAGTATGTGGATACATATAGGGGCCTTGTAGCACTATGGAGCATTAGTGCGTTTCTTCCCCCCCTCGTTATAATGGACGGTATTTCCGACCTCTGGTTCTTGAATCTTGTTTTTTTAATACTGTTTTGTTTCCTTTTTTTTGGACATGACTCTCCCCCTATTTTTCTCCCCTTCCTATGTGCATCCCCCATGGTCTGGTCGGCTTCTTCGTCTTTCGAGAACAATGTACAGAAATTATGGACTCCCGCTACTGGTACCATATTCTCCGGGTTTCGTGAGTACCCTCCAATAACTGATAGATATGTCTTTTAATGTTGTTTCATTTAACGCAAACGGGCTAAATCATCCGGCAAAGCGCTCCACAGCATGGAAAGAGGCCATCAAACTCAAGGCAGATGTACTTCTTATACAGGAAACACACTTTGAAGCTGGTAATATACCAAAATTCCAACACAAAAACTTCCCAACTATCTTTATGTCCTGCGCACCGAAAAAACACAGGGGGGTCCTTATTGCTTTTAGAGACTCGGTCTCCTTTGTGTTAAAAGAGATCCACACGGACCCTGCAGGTAGATTCTTAATCGTACAAGGAGAGCTCAACAGTAAGCAGTATACCCTGGTCAATTTATATGCCCCTAACACCCACCAAATTCGGTTCCTGCAAAGATTGTATAGAAAAATTGAGGATCTTCGATGGGGGTCCCTGATTATTTGTGGAGATCATAATGTCACCCCTGACCCTACTTTGGACTCTACTACGGTTGCCAAAAGGTCTCCTCCTAAACTTCAGCCTCTCTTACATGCCGCTGATGTATATGATGTTTAGAGATGTCAGCACAGCGACGAGCGGGACTACACATGTTTCTCACCCAGGCACAACTCGTATTCCCGCATTGACCTAATGCTTGTTGACAAACAGTTGCTGCAGTCAATCTCTAAATCCTCCATCCATGACATTACGTGGTCTGACCACGCCCCAGTATCTATGGTGGTGATGGAGGGTCACGCTCCTGGTCCAGCTTACATTTGGAGAGCCAATTCCCGCATATTTCAAATGCCAGAACATGCTACCAGCATCAGAGCGCATCTGAAGGACTATTTTGCTTGTAATGCTGGTTCGGTGGATGACCCGATGGTGTTATGGTGTGCCCATAAGGCATATATTAGAGGAATAATGATTAAGATTTGTGCAGGAGAGAAGAGGCGGAGGACACATAGGGTAGATCAACTGCTCACCACTATAAGAACTCTTGAATCCCTTAATAAATCTAATACTGATCCAAATTTAGCTCAACAGTTATCTAGGGCTCGTTCTGATCTCAGACTTATGCTGACTGAACAAAATGAAAAATACGTACGCTCATTGCGTATGTCCTTCTACTCCTCCGGAAATAGAGCGGGCAAATTCTTGGCACAGAGGCTTAGAGGAATGAGAACTAAATCTAGAATACCATATTTATTAGGGCCTCAAGGTAAAGGGAAAATTGTTAACCCGCAGGAGATAGCAGAATCTTTTGCCGAATACTACGCAACACTTTATAATCTGAGCAAAGATCCCCACACCGTTCAGCCCACTGACGATGCCATACAAGCATTCTTAGCTAAGATTAGGCTGCCGAAACTTACGAAGGACCAGCTAGATTCCCTCAACTCCCCGGTCACTAAGTCTGAGATCGAAAAAGTCATAGGCACTCTTCCGCTGGGAAAATCCCCTGGCCCGGATGGGCTATCTAATGACTATTATAAGGCCTTCGGTGAGCAGTTGTCCCCAACGCTGCAACAGGTATATGCAGCCGCAGTGTCCTCGACCTCTTTCCCTAAAGAGATGCTTAAGGCATTTGTTGTAACGATTCCGAAGCCTGGTAAGGACCCTACCACCCCGGCGAATTTTAGGCCGATATCTCTACTTAATACCGATGTCAAGGTATATGCGAAGATATTAGCACTTAGACTGCTCCCGATACTCCCTTCTATTATTAACCCCGATCAATCGGGCTTTACTACCGGTAGACAGGCATCGGATGCCACTAGAAGGGTCATCAACATAGTCCAACATGCAAAGGCCTGTCGGACGCCTTCTCTGCTCCTATCTTTGGATGCAGAGAAGGCGTTCGACAGGATCCACTGGGGCTACATGAGACAGGTGTTGATGGAGTTTGGCTTCTCAGGCCCAATTCTGTCGGCTGTGTTAGCTTTGTACTCCTCACCTTGCGCACAGGTCTATACATCCAACATGCTGTCCTCTGTTTTTGCTATAACAAACGGTACGAGACAGGGATGCCCCTTATCCCCCTCCATTTTTAATCTTCTGATCGAGCCACTGGCGGAGAGGGTGCGATCTGACCCCTCCATCACTGGCTTTAAGGTGGGAGAAAGGGAGCATGTGTTGAATTTATTCGCGGATGACATTATCCTATTTTTAACTTCCCCGGACATCTCTCTTAGACGAGCCACCCAGACCCTGGAGGAATTTGGGAACATCTCCTTCTATAAAGTTAATTCGACTAAATCCTTAATTTTAGGACTGGGAGTGCCCCCCCCTTAGAGGCCGTTCTGAAAAAGGAGTTTCCCTATAGTTGGAGCCCAGAACACATTACCTATCTGGGCGTCAAAGTTACTAAAGACCTGAAACAACTGGCCCCTTCCAACTTTTCCCCCTTACTGTCAAAACTCAAAACTGACATTGTCCAACTGAACAAAACCGAATTGACTTGGACGGGAAGGTTAGCCACCTTCAAAATGATTATATTACCGCAGGTTCTGTACATGTTCCGCACCCTCCCAATCCCTCTAGGAGAGGTTCATTTTGGACCCTTTAATGCGATACTCAGACAGTTCCTATGGAGAGGTAAGAAACCTAGATGTGCTAAATCACTACTGGTGAAACATAGGAGAGCGGGTGGTATGGGGCTAGTGGACATTCGAGACTACTACAGGGCCTCATTACTTACTCAAGTCAAACATTGGCTCAAGCCCTCATGGGTGACCCCTTGGGTCGAGCTGGAAAGAGCCCTGTGCCCGACAGATGACTTGACAATCCTGCTCTTAGTAGATTCTCTGAAGCCGTACTCTGTGCGCATATTTCCCCCCACCATCCAGGCCTCTTTGTTGGCCTGGAGGACTCTCACCAATTTAGCGTCAGCGGTGCAGGAGACCAAGGAGCTCCCTATACCCTTAAAAGTTCTCTCCTATATAGTCCCCGACCTTCCTACGGGTACATGGCATGACAAGGGAATCAAATATATCGCTGACTTATACACTGAGGACAGGCCCATTCCCTTCGACATACTACAGGAACGATATGGACTTTCACCCACGGATAGGTTTACCTACTACCGTATATTACATTGCTTGAGAGCAGCAAAGACGCATCAAGTGCGTTTGCCTACAGTTGCTTGGGAGTACTACAACTCCAACTTCCTAACTCGGGGTGGGATTTCCCTCTTTTATAACATCTACCAAAACAAATTGGAGTTTGCTAAGTCTCGCCCCTACGAATTATGGGAAAGGGATATGAATACCTCCTTCACACCTCAACAATGGAAAGCAGCCTTTCGGGCTGTATATGCTTCCTCCAAATCCGTCAATCATTGGGAACTATCACAAAAAATCGCCCTTAGATGGTACCTCACCCCATACAAAATATCCAAATTTGTCTGTGGGGGGTCCCCGCTATGCTGGAGAATGTGCGGAGACATTGGAAATCTGTACCATGTGTTCTGGAGTTGCAGGAGCCTGACTAGCTTCTGGAACTCCCTGTTCCGTGTATTGTCCGGTGTGTCGGGGATCCTAACTAGACCTAACCCCGCTCTTGCTATATTGAACATAGGAATAGACATTTTTCCTCCTGAGTCTAGAGTGGTGGTAACACACATCTTATTGGTGGCGCGTTCGCTGATAGCGAAACACTGGAAATCCAACTACGCCCCCAAAATATCTGAGGTTTTAGCTATCACCCAAATTCACTGTGTATATGAAACATTGATTGCTAGCAGACATGGTAATAGAATGAAGATGTTGAATAAATGGCGAATATGGAAAGATTGGTACAAGCCTACTTGATCTTAATGAGTGTTACATAAATGTAGATTGGAGATGACCGCCAGACCTTGGTCTGAGGACCTACTATTCCTATCCCTACTCTTCCCTTTTCTTCCCCCTTCCTTTACTCCCCGTTTCTTACTTTTCCCCCACCTTCCTTGTTCCTCTAAGCAGAATACCCATGGGTATCTATCTTTGTAGTGAGAATAGCTCCCACTAATCGGTGGGGTATGTCAGTGAGTTATATAGTTTATCTCAGCACCCTTAGTTGAAAATGAATCTAGGCCTTTCTATTTACGGTTGTTATATGTACATTTTTTATCATTCCGGAGAATAGGCATTTTCATGTATTGTGTCTTACGGGTTATTCTCAACATGGTCTTTTCTTTTTATGGGTGTTTGTATATCTTTTTAGTGGTTATGTCACTTACTACTTGTATATGTCATTTGCAAAATTTTCAATAAAAACGAATTGTTAAAAAAAAAAAATGAATGCAGAGCATGGAATGTAGACTGTCATGCCTCTTTTTAGTCCTTATCAAGAGCACTTTCACAGGTAGCATGGCCGAGCGTTCTAAGGCGCTGGATTTAGGCTCCAGTCTCTTTGGAGGCGTGGGTTCAAATCCCACTGCTGCCAAGCTCTTTTAACAAATGCCTATCCTTGATTGCTCAAGCGTCTCTGAAGTTTCTGCTGCACTTTGCTGGCATTCCTTGCTCAACACACTGGAATCTCAGAACAGCAGCATTAGGAAATTGCATGCTTTGGTTGAGAAGTCTTCCAAAAGGGCACACTTCTGATGAGATGACTAGTGAAATCTTGTCAATGTTACAAAACAAGTCCAACTGAACGTGATTACCTCTCCTGTAAGCTAGATTCCACATTAACACTTTAAGTGTGGACACCAAAAAACAAGCAGTACTAATGAAAAGCTGGCACACTTTTCAGCAGAGTGCCAAGTGAACTTGCCACAGAATGCTGCACCCAAAGTCCACTCTCAAGTGTAAAGTGACCACCACCTGCTGCCTCAGAAAGAGGACTGAAACACATAAGGTGGCATCTTGGCCATCTCCGTGAAACTTCAACTACCTTTTATAATGGATAAAGTGGTGAATACTTGTAGTTTAGAGTTCTGAGGCCTCCAGCTCAAGCAATGAATGCAGAGCATGGAATGTCCCACCCGATTTTAGTCGATAACGTGTTCATTTTTTTGGGTAGCATGGCCGAGCGGTCTAAGGCGCTGGATTAAGGCTCCAGTCTCTTTGGGGGTGTGGGTTCGAATCCCACTGCTGCCAAACTCCTTTTAACAAAATCCCTACCCTCTAGGGCTCAAGCTTCTCTGATCTTGCTCCTGCAATTTACTGCAGTTCCTTTCCCAACTCACTGGAATCTCAAAAAACACTTACCTCTCTGCTTTAGCAGCATTAGAAAAGCTGCAATCATTGCATGTTTTGTTTGATACATGATACATACATATAATATGCATGTTGTGCACATATGACATATATGCTACACACACTACACACATATGACATACATGTTACACACATGTGACACACGTGCTACTTACATATTACACACATAGTTCACACATATTACACAAATGTTACATACATATGATATACATGTTGCATGCATGTTACATACATGTCACACTCATGTTACACACCATTTAGACACAATTTTACACACATGTCACATGCATGTTACACATATTACACACATATAACATACATGTCATACACATCACATACATGCTACACACATATGACATGCATGTCACACACATGTTACATTAATATGACACACATATGACATGCATGTTGCACATATCTTACATACATGTTACACACATATGGCATGCATATGACATGCATGGTACACACATGTTACATACATGTTACACATATGACACACAATACACATATGGCATACATATCACACATATTACATACGTGTTACACACATATTACACAGATTATACATACATATGACATACATGTTGAATACATGTTACATACATGTCATACACTTATGAAATACATGTTACACACGTTACATACATATGACACACATGACATACATGTTACGTACATGTCACATACAAACAATGAATGCAGAGCATGGAATGTAGACTGTCATGCCTCTTTTTAGTCCTTAGCAAGAGCACTTTCACAGGTAGCATGGCCGAGCGGTCTAAGGCGCTGGATTTAGGCTCCAGTCTCTTTGGAGGCGTGGGTTCAAATCCCACTGCTGCCAAGCTCTTTTAACAAATGCCTATCCTTGATTGCTCAAGCGTCTCTGAAGTTTCTGCTGCACTTTGCTGGCATTCCTTGCTCAACACACTGGAATCTCAGAACAGCAGCATTAGGAAATTGCATGCTTTGGTTGAGAAGTCTTCCAAAAGGGCACACTTCTGATGAGATGACTAGTGAAATCTTGTCAATGTTACAAAACAAGTCCAACTGAACGTGATTACCTCTCCTGTAAGCTAGATTCCACATTAACACTTTAAGTGTGGACACCAAAAAACAAGCAGTACTAATGAAAAGCTGGCACACTTTTCAGCAGAGTGCCAAGTGAACTTGCCACAGAATGCTGCACCCAAAGTCCACTCTCAAGTGTAAAGTGACCACCACCTGCTGCCTCAGAAAGAGGACTGAAACACATAAGGTGGCATCTTGGCCATCTCCGTGAAACTTCAACTACCTTTTATAATGGATAAAGTGGTGAATACTTGTAGTTTAGAGTTCTGAGGCCTCCAGCTCAAGCAATGAATGCAGAGCATGGAATGTCCCACCCGATTTTAGTCGATAACGTGTTCATTTTTTTGGGTAGCATGGCCGAGCGGTCTAAGGCGCTGGATTAAGGCTCCAGTCTCTTTGGGGGTGTGGGTTCGAATCCCACTGCTGCCAAACTCCTTTTAACAAAATCCCTACCCTCTAGGGCTCAAGCTTCTCTGATCTTGCTACTGCAATTTACTGCAGTTCCTTTCCCAACTCACTGGAATCTCAAAAAACACTTACCTCTCTGCTTTAGCAGCATTAGAAAAGCTGCAATCATTGCATGTTTTGTTTGATACATGATACATACATATAATATGCATGTTGTGCACATATGACATACATGCTACACACACTACACACATATGACATACATGTTACACACATGTGACACACGTGCTACTTACATATTACACACATAGTTCACACATATTACACAAATGTTACATACATATGATATACATGTTGCATGCATGTTACATACATGTCACACTCATGTTACACACCATTTAGACACAATTTTACACACATGTCACATGCATGTTACACATATTACACACATATAACATACATGTCATACACATCACATACATGCTACACACATATGACATGCATGTCACACACATGTTACATTAATATGACACACATATGACATGTATGTTGCACATATCTTACATACATGTTACACACATATGGCATGCATATGACATGCATGGTACACACATGTTACATACATGTCACACATATGACACACAATACCCATATGGCATACATATCACACATATTATATACGTGTTACACACATATTACACAGATTATACATACATATGACATACATGTTGAATACATGTTACATACATGTCATACACTTATGAAATACATGTTACACACGTTACATACATATGACACACATGACATACATGTTACGTACATGTCACATACAAACAATGAATGCAGAGCATGGAATGTAGACTGTCGTGCCTCTTTTTAGTCCTTAGCAAGAGCACTTTTACAGGTAGCATGGCCGAGCGGTCTAAGGCGCTGGATTTAGGCTCCAGTCTCTTTGGAGGCGTGGGTTCAAATCCCACTGCTGCCAAGTTTTTTTAACAAATGCCTATCCTTGATTGCTCAAGCGTCTCTGAAGTTTCTGCTGCACTTTGCTGGCATTCCTTGCTCAACACACTGGAATCTCAGAACAGCAGCATTAGGAAATTGCATGCTTTGGTTGAGAAGTCTTCCAAAAGGGCACACTTCTGATGAGATGACTAGTGAAATCTTGTCAACGTTACAAAACAAGTCCAACTGAACGTGATTACCTCTCCTGTAAGCTAGATTCCACATTAACACTTTAAGTGTGGACACCAAAAAACAAGCAGTACTAATGAAAAGCTGGCACACTTTTCAGCAGAGTGCCAAGTGAACTTGCCACAGAATGCTGCACCCAAAGTCCACTCTCAAGTGTAAAGTGACCACCACCTGCTGCCTCAGAAAGAGGACTGAAACACATAAGGTGGCATCTTGGCCATATCCGTGAAACTTCTACTACCTTTTATAATGGATAAAGTGGTGAATACTTGTAGTTTAGAGTTCTGAGGCCTCCAGCTCCAGCAATGAATGCAGAGCATGGAATGTCCCACCCGATTTTAGTCGATAACGTGTTCATTATTATGGGTAGCATGGCCGAGCGGTCTAAGGCGCTGGATTAAGGCTCCAGTCTCTTTGGGGGCGTGGGTTCGAATCCCACTGCTGCCAAACTCCTTTTAACAAAATCCCTACCCTCTAGGGCTCAAGCTTCTCTGATCTTGCTCCTGCAATTTACTGCAGTTCCTTTCCCAACTCACTGGAATCTCAAAAAACACTTACCTCTCTGCTTTAGCAGCATTAGAAAAGCTGCAATCATTGCATGTTTTGTTTGATACATGATACATACATATAATATGCATGTTGTGCACATATTACATACATGCTACACACACTACACACATATGACATACATGTTACACACATGTGACACACGTGCTACTTACATATTACACACATAGTTCACACATATTACACAAATGTTACATACATGTGATATACATGTTGCATGCATGTTACATACATGTCACACTCATGTTACACACCATTTAGACACAATTTTACACACATGTCACATGCATGTTACACATATTACACACATATAACATACATGTCATACACATCACATACATGCTACACACATATGCCATGCATGTCACACACATGTTACATTAATATGACACACATATGACATGCATGTTGCACATATCTTACATACATGTTACACACATATGGCATGCATATGGCATGCATGGTACACACATGTTACATACATGTTACACATATGACACACAATACACATATGTCATACATATCACACATATTACATACGTGTTACACACATATTACACAGATTATACATACATATGACATACATGTCATACACTTATGAAATACATGTTACACACATTACATACATAAGACACACATGACATACATGTTACGTACATGTCACATACAAACAATGAATGCAGAGCATGGAATGTAGACTGTCATGCCTCTTTTTAGTCCTTAGCAAGAGCACCTTCACAGGTAGCATGGCCGAGCGGTCTAAGGCGCTGGATTTAGGCTCCAGTCTCTTTGGAGGCGTGGGTTCAAATCCCACTGCTGCCAAGCTCTTTTAACAAATGCCTATCCTTGATTGCTCAAGCGTCTCTGAAGTTTCTGCTGCACTTTGCTGGCATTCCTTGCTCAACACACTGGAATCTCAGAACAGCAGCATTAGGAAATTGCATGCTTTGGTTGAGAAGTCTTCCAAAAGGGCACACTTCTGATGAGATGACTAGTGAAATCTTGTCAACGTTACAAAACAAGTCCAACTAACGTGATTACCTCTCCTGTAAGCTAGATTCCACATTAACACTTTAAGTGTGGACACCAAAAAACAAGCAGTACTAATGAAAAGCTGGCACACTTTTCAGCAGAGTGCCAAGTGAACTTGCCACAGAATGCTGCACCCAAAGTCCACTCTCAAGTGTAAAGTGACCACCACCTGCTGCCTCAGAAAGAGGACTGAAACACATAAGGTGGCATCTTGGCCATCTCCGTGAAACTTCAACTACCTTTTATAATGGATAAAGTGGTGAATACTTTTAGTTTAGAGTTCTGAGGCCTCCAGCTCAAGCAATGAATGCAGAGCATGGAATGTCCCATCCGATTTTAGTCGATAACGTGTTCATTTTTATGGGTAGCATGGCCGAGCGGTCTAAGGCGCTGGATTAAGGCTCCAGTCTCTTTGGGGGCGTGGGTTCGAATCCCACTGCTGCCAAACTCCTTTTAACAAAATCCCTACCCTCTAGGGCTCAAGCTTCTCTGATCTTGCTCCTGCAATTTACTGCAGTTCCTTTCCCAACTCACTGGAATCTCAAAAAACACTTACCTCTCTGCTTTAGCAGCATTAGAAAAGCTGCAATCGACAGAATCTAGATTCTACAAACAATGGTCTTCCTGGTTATCACACCCAAAATGTATTAAGCTTGTCTAACTAGTAATCCATCATCCCCAGACCAAGCAGAGCCGGCAGCGAAAGTCACTGGTTCAGTGTACTATTTTTTTATATACAGTATTTGTAAGTTAGCTCTGATGATCCTGCAGCTCAGGTTTTTCGATTCAAGAATCTTCATCAATCTCTTCCTATATCTTACCTGTTTCTCTTCCCTTCCCTTCCTCCTGATCCTTTTTACTACCGTATTGGGACTAAATCGCACTCCCACTTAACCTTACCTTACCCTGTTTTATCTGGCGTGGCGCCCCCACTCGACACAGCCCATTGGGGTGTTGAGAGGGGACGAGATGCCCCCGGACCTAGCGATAAGGAATGTATAGTATACAGCAACTGGACCCCAGACTCGTAGCCCTTCTTTTTCTGTATCTTGCCTATGTTGGTAACACATGTTTCTCAACTTATCTAGGCACTCTCTGTTTATCTTATTTTTCTTTGACCTGTCAACTTTTTGTATCGCATTTGTATGGATTGTTATCAATATTTGTTATTGTATTATTCTACAATAAAAAATTTTGAAAAAAAAAAAAAAAAGAAAAGCTGCAATCATTGCATGTTTTGTTTGATACATGATACATACATATAATGTGCATGTTGTGCACATATTACATACATGCTACACACACTACACAAATATGACATACATGTTACACACATGTGACACACGTGCTACTTATATATTACACACATAGTTCACACATATTACACAAATGTTACATACATATGATATACATGTTGCATGCATGTTACATACATGTCACACTCATGTTACACACCATTTAGACACAATTTTACACACATGTCACATGCATGTTACACATATTACACACATATAACATACATGTCATACACATCACATACATGCTACACACATATGACATGCATGTCACACACATGTTACATTAATATGACACACATATGACATGTATGTTGCACATATCTTACATACATGTTACACACATATGGCATGCATATGACATGCATGGTACACACATGTTACATACATGTCACACATATGACACACAATACACATATGGCATACATATCACACATATTATATACGTGTTACACACATATTACACAGATTATACATACATATGACATACATGTTGAATACATGTTACATACATGTCATACACTTATGAAATACATGTTACACACGTTACATACATATGACACACGTTACATACATGTTACGTACATGTCACATACAAACAATGAATGCAGAGCATGGAATGTAGACTGTCGTGCCTCTTTTTAGTCCTTAGCAAGAGCACTTTCACAGGTAGCATGGCCGAGCGGTCTAAGGCGCTGGATTTAGGCTCCAGTCTCTTTGGAGGCGTGGGTTCAAATCCCACTGCTGCCAAGCTCTTTTAACAAATGCCTATCCTTGATTGCTCAAGCGTCTCTGAAGTTTCTGCTGCACTTTGCTGGCATTCGTTGCTCAACACACTGGAATCTCAGAACAGCAGCATTAGGAAATTGCATGCTTTGGTTGAGAAGTCTTCCAAAAGGGCACACTTCTGATGAGATGACTAGTGAAATCTTGTCAACGTTACAAAACAAGTCCAACTGAACGTGATTACCTCTCCTGTAAGCTAGATTCCACATTAACACTTTAAGTGTGGACACCAAAAAACAAGCAGTACTAATGAAAAGCTGGCACACTTTTCAGCAGAGTGCCAAGTGAACTTGCCACAGAATGCTGCACCCAAAGTCCACTCTCAAGTGTAAAGTGACCACCCCCTGCTGCCTCAGAAAGAGGACTGAAACACATAAGGTGGCATCTTGGCCATCTCCGTGCAACTTCAACTACCTTTTATAATGGATAAAGTGGTGAATACTTGTAGTTTAGAGTTCTGAGGCCTCCAGCTCAAGCAATGAATGCAGAGCATGGAATGTCCCACCCGATTTTAGTCGATAACGTGTTCATATTTATGGGTAGCATGGCCGAGCGGTCTAAGGCGCTGGATTAAGGCTCCAGTCTCTTTGGGGGCGTGGGTTCGAATCCCACTGCTGCCAAACACCTTTTAACAAAATCCCTACCCTCTAGGGCTCAAGCTTCTCTGATCTTGCTCCTGCAATTTACTGCAGTTCCTTTCCCAACTCACTGGAATCTCAAAAAACACTTACCTCTCTGCTTTAGCAGCATTAGAAAAGCTGCAATCATTGCATGTTTTGTTTGATACATGATACATACATATAATATGCATGTTGTGCACATATGACATACATGCTACACACACTACACACATATGACATACATGTTACACACATGTGACACACGTGCTACTTACATATTACACACATAGTTCACACATATTACACAAATGTTACATACATATGATATACATGTTGCATGCATGTTACATACATGTCACACTCATGTTACACACCATTTAGACACAATTTTACACACATGTCACATGCATGTTACACATATTACACACATATAACATACATGTCATACACATCACATACATGCTACACACATATGACATGCATGTCACACACATGTTACATTAATATGACACACATATGACATGCATGTTGCACATATCTTACATACATGTTACACACATATGGCATGCATATGACATGCATGGTACACACATGTTACATACATGTTACACATATGACACACAATACACATATGGCATACATATCACACATATTACATACGTGTTACACACATATTACACAGATTATACATACATATGACATACATGTTGAATACATGTTACATACATGTCATACACTTATGAAATACATGTTACACACGTTACATACATATGACACACATGACATACATGTTACGTACATGTCACATACAAACAATGAATGCAGAGCATGGAATGTAGACTGTCATGCCTCTTTTTAGTCCTTAGCAAGAGCACTTGCACAGGTAGCATGGCCGAGCGGTCTAAGGCGCTGGATTTAGGCTCCAGTCTCTTTGGAGGCGTGGGTTCAAATCCCACTGCTGCCAAGCTCTTTTAACAAATGCCTATCCTTGATTGCTCAAGCGTCTCTGAAGTTTCTGCTGCACTTTGCTGGCATTCCTTGCTCAACACACTGAAATCTCAGAACAGCAGCATTAGGAAATTGCATGCTTTGGTTGAGAAGTCTTCCAAAAGGGCACACTTCTGATGAGATGACTAGTTAAATCTTGTCAACGTTACAAAACAAGTCCAACTGAACGTGATTACCTCTCCTGTAAGCTAGATTCCACATTAACACTTTAAGTGTGGACACCAAAAAACAAGCAGTACTAATGAAAAGCTGGCACACTTTTCAGCAGAGTGCCAAGTGAACTTGCCACAGAATGCTGCACCCAAAGTCCACTCTCAAGTGTAAAGTGACCACCACCTGCTGCCTCAGAAAGAGGACTGAAACACATAAGGTGGCATCTTGGCCATCTCCGTGCAACTTCAACTACCTTTTATAATGGATAAAGTGGTGAATACTTGTAGTTTAGAGTTCTGAGGCCTCCAGCTCAAGCAATGAATGCAGAGCATGGAATGTCCCACCCCATTTTAGTCGATAACGTGTTCATTTTTATGGGTAGCATGGCCGAGCGGTCTAAGGCGCTGGATTAAGGCTCCAGTCTCTTTGGGGGCGTGGGTTCGAATCCCACTGCTGCCAAACTCCTTTTAACAAAATCCCTACCCTCTAGGGCTCAAGCTTCTCTGATCTTGCTCCTGCAATTTACTGCAGTTCCTTTCCCAACTCACTGGAATCTCAAAAAACACTTACCTCTCTGCTTTAGCAGCATTAGAAAAGCTGCAATCATTGCATGTTTTGTTTGATACATGATACATACATATAATATGCATGTTGTGCACATATTACATACATGCTACACACACTACACACATATGACATACATGTTACACACATGTGACACACGTGCTACTTACATATTACACACATAGTTCACACATATTACACAAATGTTACACAAATGTAACTTGCCACAGAATGCTGCACCCAAAGTCCACTCTCAAGTGTAAAGTGACCACCACCTGCTGCCTCAGAAAGAGGACTGAAACACATAAGGTGGCATCTTGGCCATCTCCGTGCAACTTCAACTACCTTTTATAATGGATAAAGTGGTGAATACTTGTAGTTTAGAGTTCTGAGGCCTCCAGCTCAAGCAATGAATGCAGAGCATGGAATGTCCCACCCGATTTTAGTCGATAACGTGTTCATATTTATGGGTAGCATGGCCGAGCGGTCTAAGGCGCTGGATTAAGGCTCCAGTCTCTTTGGGGGCGTGGGTTCGAATCCCACTGCTGCCAAACTCCTTTTAACAAAATACATGTTTTTAGTCCTTAGCAAGAGCACTTTCACAGGTGGCATGACCGAGCGGTCTAAGGCGCTGGATTTAGGCTCCAGTCTCTTTGGAGGCGTGGGTTCAAATCCCACTGCTGCCAAGCTCTTTTAACAAATGCCTATCCTTGATTGCTCAAGCGTCTCTGAAGTTTCTGCTGCACTTTGCTGGCATTCCTTGCTCAACACACTGGAATCTCAGAACAGCAGCATTAGGAAATTGCATGCTTTGGTTGAGAAGTCTTCCAAAAGGGCACACTTCTGATGAGATGACTAGTGAAATCTTGTCAACGTTACAAAACAAGTCCAACTGAACGTGATTACCTCTCCTGTAAGCTAGATTCCACATTAACACTTTAAGTGTGGACACCAAAAAACAAGCAGTACTAATGAAAAGCTGGCACACTTTTCAGCAGAGTGCCAAGTGAACTTGCCACAGAATGCTGCACCCAAAGTCCACTCTCAAGTGTAAAGTGACCACCACCTGCTGCCTCAGAAAGAGGACTGAAACACATAAGGTGGCATCTTGGCCATCTCCGTGCAACTTCAACTACCTTTTATAATGGATAAAGTGGTGAATACTTGTAGTTTAGAGTTCTGAGGCCTCCAGCTCAAGCAATGAATGCAGAGCATGGAATGTCCCACCCCATTTTAGTCGATAACGTGTTCATTTTTATGGGTAGCATGGCCGAGCGGTCTAAGGCGCTGGATTAAGGCTCCAGTCTCTTTGGGGGCGTGGGTTCGAATCCCACTGCTGCCAAACTCCTTTTAACAAAATCCCTACCCTCTAGGGCTCAAGCTTCTCTGATCTTGCTCCTGCAATTTACTGCAGTTCCTTTCCCAACTCACTGGAATCTCAAAAAACACTTACCTCTCTGCTTTAGCAGCATTAGAAAAGCTGCAATCATTGCATGTTTTGTTTGATACATGATACATACATATAATATGCATGTTGTGCACATATTACATACATGCTACACACACTACACACATATGACATACATGTTACACACATGTGACACACGTGCTACTTACATATTACACACATAGTTCACACATATTACACAAATGTTACACAAATGTAACTTGCCACAGAATGCTGCACCCAAAGTCCACTCTCAAGTGTAAAGTGACCACCACCTGCTGCCTCAGAAAGAGGACTGAAACACATAAGGTGGCATCTTGGCCATCTCCGTGCAACTTCAACTACCTTTTATAATGGATAAAGTGGTGAATACTTGTAGTTTAGAGTTCTGAGGCCTCCAGCTCAAGCAATGAATGCAGAGCATGGAATGTCCCACCCGATTTTAGTCGATAACGTGTTCATATTTATGGGTAGCATGGCCGAGCGGTCTAAGGCGCTGGATTAAGGCTCCAGTCTCTTTGGGGGCGTGGGTTCGAATCCCACTGCTGCCAAACTCCTTTTAACAAAATACATGTTTTTAGTCCTTAGCAAGAGCAATTTCACAGGTGGCATGACCGAGCGGTCTAAGGCGCTGGATTTAGGCTCCAGTCTCTTTGGAGGCGTGGGTTCAAATCCCACTGCTGCCAAGCTCTTTTAACAAATGCCTATCCTTGATTGCTCAAGCGTCTCTGAAGTTTCTGCTGCACTTTGCTGGCATTCCTTGCTCAACACACTGGAATCTCAGAACAGCAGCATTAGGAAATTGCATGCTTTGGTTGAGAAGTCTTCCAAAAGGGCACACTTCTGATGAGATGACTAGTGAAATCTTGTCAACGTTACAAAACAAGTCCAACTGAACGTGATTACCTCTCCTGTAAGCTAGATTCCACATTAACACTTTAAGTGTGGACACCAAAAAACAAGCAGTACTAATGAAAAGCTGGCACACTTTTCAGCAGAGTGCCAAGTGAACTTGCCACAGAATGCTGCACCCAAAGTCCACTCTCAAGTGTAAAGTGACCACCACCTGCTGCCTCAGAAAGAGGACTGAAACACATAAGGTGGCATCTTGGCCATCTCCGTGAAACTTCAACTACCTTTTATAATGGATAAAGTGGTGAATACTTTTAGTTTAGAGTTCTGAGGCCTCCAGCTCAAGCAATGAATGCAGAGCATGGAATGTCCCACCCCATTTTAGTCGATAACGTGTTCATTTTTATGGGTAGCATGGCCGAGCAGTCTAAGGCGCTGGATTAAGGCTCCAGTCTCTTTGGGGGCGTGGGTTCGAATCCCACTGCTGCCAAACTCCTTTTAACAAAATCCCTACCCTCTAGGGCTCAAGCTTCTCTGATCTTGCTCCTGCAATTTACTGCAGTTCCTTTCCCAACTCACTGGAATCTCAAAAAAAAACACTTACCTCTCTGCTTTAGCAGCATTAGAAAAGCTGCAATCATTGCATGTTTTGTTTGATACATGATACATACATATAATGTGCATGTTGTGCACATATTACATACATGCTACACACACTACACACATATGACATACATGTTACACACATGTGACACACATGCTACTTATATATTACACACATAGTTCACACATATTACACAAATGTTACATACATATGATATACATGTTGCATGCATGTTACATACATGTCACACTCATGTTACACACCATTTAGACACAATTTTACACACATGTCACATGCATGTTACACATATTACACACATATAACATACATGTCATACACATCACATACATGCTACACACATATGACATGCATGTCACACACATGTTACATTAATATGACACACATATGACATGTATGTTGCACATATCTTACATACATGTTACACACATATGGCATGCATATGACATGCATGGTACACACATGTTACATACATGTCACACATATGACACACAATACACATATGGCATACATATCACACATATTATATACGTGTTACACACATATTACACAGATTATACATACATATGATATACATGTTGAATACATGTTACATACATGTCATACACTTATGAAATACATGTTACACACGTTACATACATATGACACACGTTACATACATGTTACGTACATGTCACATACAAACAATGAATGCAGAGCATGGAATGTAGACTGTCGTGCCTCTTTTTAGTCCTTAGCAAGAGCACTTTCACAGGTTGCATGGCCAAGCGGTCTAAGGCGCTGGATTTAGGCTCCAGTCTCTTTGGAGGCGTGGGTTCAAATCCCACTGCTGCCAAGCTATTTTAACAAATGCCTATCCTTGATTGCTCAAGCGTCTCTGAAGTTTCTGCTGCACTTTGCTGGCATTCGTTGCTCAACACACTGGAATCTCAGAACAGCAGCATTAGGAAATTGCATGCTTTGGTTGAGAAGTCTTCCAAAAGGGCACACTTCTGATGAGATGACTAGTGAAATCTTGTCAACGTTACAAAACAAGTCCAACTGAACGTGATTACCTCTCCTGTAAGCTAGATTCCACATTAACACTTTAAGTGTGGACACCAAAAAACAAGCAGTACTAATGAAAAGCTGGCACACTTTTCAGCAGAGTGCCAAGTGAACTTGCCACAGAATGCTGCACCCAAAGTCCACTCTCAAGTGTAAAGTGACCACCACCTGCTGCCTCAGAAAGAGGACTGAAACACATAAGGTGGCATCTTGGCCATCTCCGTGCAACTTCAACTACCTTTTATAATGGATAAAGTGGTGAATACTTGTAGTTTAGAGTTCTGAGGCCTCCAGCTCAAGCAATGAATGCAGAGCATGGAATGTCCCACCCGATTTTAGTCGATAACGTGTTCATTTTTATGGGTAGCATGGCCGAGCGGTCTAAGGCGCTGGATTAAGGCTCCAGTCTCTTTGGGGGCGTGGGTTCGAATCCCACTGCTGCCAAACTCCTTTTAACAAAATCCCTACCCTCTAGGGCTCAAGCTTCTCTGATCTTGCTCCTGCAATTTACTGCAGTTCCTTTCCCAACTCACTGGAATCTCAAAAAACACTTACCTCTCTGCTTTAGCAGCATTAGAAAAGCTGCAATCATTGCATGTTTTGTTTGATACATGATACATACATATAATATGCATGTTGTGCACATATGACATACATGCTACACACACTACACACATATGACATACATGTTACACACATGTGACACACGTGCTACTTACATATTACACACATAGTTCACACATATTACACAAATGTTACATACATATGATATACATGTTGCATGCATGTTACATACATGTCACACTCATGTTACACACCATTTAGACACAATTTTACACACATGTCACATGCATGTTACACATATTACACACATATAACATACATGTCATACACATCACATACATGCTACACACATATGACATGCATGTCACACACATGTTACATTAATATGACACACATATGACATGCATGTTGCACATATCTTACATACATGTTACACACATATGGCATGCATATGACATGCATGGTACACACATGTTACATACATGTCACACATATGACACACAATACACATATGGCATACATATCACACATATTATATACGTGTTACACACATATTACACAGATTATACATACATATGACATACATGTTGAATACATGTTGAATACATGTTACATACATGTCATACACTTATGAAATACATGTTACACACGTTACATACATATGACACACATGACATACATGTTACGTACATGTCACATACAAACAATGAATGCAGAGCATGGAATGTAGACTGTCATGCCTCTTTTTAGTCCTTAGCAAGAGCACTTTCACAGGTAGCATGGCCGAGCGGTCTAAGGCACTGGATTTAGGCTCCAGTCTCTTTGGAGGCGTGGGTTCAAATCCCACTGCTGCCAAGCTCTTTTAACAAATGCCTATCCTTGATTGCTCAAGCGTCTCTGAAGTTTCTGCTGCACTTTGCTGGCATTCCTTGCTCAAAACACTGGAATCTCAGAACAGCAGCATTAGGAAATTGCATGCTTTGGTTGAGAAGTCTTCCAAAAGGGCACACTTCTGATGAGATGACTAGTGAAATCTTGTCAACGTTACAAAACAAGTCCAACTGAACGTGATTACCTCTCCTGTAAGCTAGATTCCACATTAACACTTTAAGTGTGGACACCAAAAAACAAGCAGTACTAATGAAAAGCTGGCACACTTTTCAGCAGAGTGCCAAGTGAACTTGCCACAGAATGCTGCACCCAAAGTCCACTCTCAAGTGTAAAGTGACCACCACCTGCTGCCTCAGAAAGAGGACTGAAACACATAAGGTGGCATCTTGGCCATCTCCGTGAAACTTCAACTACCTTTTATAATGGATAAAGTGGTGAATACTTTTAGTTTAGAGTTCTGAGGCCTCCAGCTCAAGCAATGAATGCAGAGCATGGAATGTCCCACCCCATTTTAGTCGATAACGTGTTCATTTTTATGGGTAGCATGGCCGAGCGGTCTAAGGCGCTGGATTAAGGCTCCAGTCTCTTTGGGGGCGTGGGTTCGAATCCCACTGCTGCCAAACTCCTTTTAACAAAATCCCTACCCTCTAGGGCTCAAGCTTCTCTGATCTTGCTCCTGCAATTTACTGCAGTTCCTTTCCCAACTCACTGGAATCTAAAAAAAAAACACTTACCTCTCTGCTTTAGCAGCATTAGAAAAGCGGCAATCATTGCATGTTTTGTTTGATACATGATACATACATATAATGTGCATGTTGTGCACATATTACATACATGCTACACACATATGACATACATGTTACACACATGTGACACACATGCTACTTATATATTACACACATAGTTCACACATATTACACAAATGTTACATACATATGATATACATGTTGCATGCATGTTACATACATGTCACACTCATGTTACACACCATTTAGACACAATTTTACACACATGTCACATGCATGTTACACATATTACACACATATAACATACATGTCATACACATCACATACATGCTACACACATATGACATGCATGTCACACACATGTTACATTAATATGACACACATATGACATGTATGTTGCACATATCTTACATACATGTTACACACATATGGCATGCATATGACATGCATGGTACACACATGTTACATACATGTCACACATATGACACACAATACACATATGGCATACATATCACACATATTATATACGTGTTACACACATATTACACAGATTATACATACATATGATATACATGTTGAATACATGTTACATACATGTCATACACTTATGAAATACATGTTACACACGTTACATACATATGACACACGTTACATACATGTTACGTACATGTCACATACAAACAATGAATGCAGAGCATGGAATGTAGACTGTCGTGCCTCTTTTTAGTCCTTAGCAAGAGCACTTTCACAGGTTGCATGGCCAAGCGGTCTAAGGCGCTGGATTTAGGCTCCAGTCTCTTTGGAGGCGTGGGTTCAAATTCCACTGCTGCCAAGCTATTTTAACAAATGCCTATCCTTGATTGCTCAAGCGTCTCTGAAGTTTCTGCTGCACTTTGCTGGCATTCGTTGCTCAACACACTGGAATCTCAGAACAGCAGCATTAGGAAATTGCATGCTTTGGTTGAGAAGTCTTCCAAAAGGGCACACTTCTGATGAGATGACTAGTGAAATCTTGTCAACGTTACAAAACAAGTCCAACTGAACGTGATTACCTCTCCTGTAAGCTAGATTCCACATTAACACTTTAAGTGTGGACACCAAAAAACAAGCAGTACTAATGAAAAGCTGGCACACTTTTCAGCAGAGTGCCAAGTGAACTTGCCACAGAATGCTGCACCCAAAGTCCACTCTCAAGTGTAAAGTGACCACCACCTGCTGCCTCAGAAAGAGGACTGAAACACATAAGGTGGCATCTTGGCCATCTCCGTGCAACTTCAACTACCTTTTATAATGGATAAAGTGGTGAATACTTGTAGTTTAGAGTTCTGAGGCCTCCAGCTCAAGCAATGAATGCAGAGCATGGAATGTCCCACCCGATTTTAGTCGATAACGTGTTCATTTTTATGGGTAGCATGGCCGAGCGGTCGAAGGCGCTGGATTAAGGCTCCAGTCTCTTTGGGGGCGTGGGTTCGAATCCCACTGCTGCCAAACTCCTTTTAACAAAATCCCTACCCTCTAGGGCTCAAGCTTCTCTGATCTTGCTCCTGCAATTTACTGCAGTTCCTTTCCCAACTCACTGGAATCTCAAAAAACACTTACCTCTCTGCTTTAGCAGCATTAGAAAAGCTGCAATCATTGCATGTTTTGTTTGATACATGATACATACATATAATGTGCATGTTGTGCACATATTACATACATGCTACACACACTACACACATATGACATACATGTTACACACATGTGACACACGTGCTACTTATATATTACACACATAGTTCACACATATTACACAAATGTTACATACATATGATATACATGTTGCATGCATGTTACATACATGTCACACTCATGTTACACACCATTTAGACACAATTTTACACACATGTCACATGCATGTTACACATATTACACACATATAACATACATGTCATACACATCACATACATGCTACACACATATGACATGCATGTCACACACATGTTACATTAATATGACACACATATGACATGTATGTTGCACATATCTTACATACATGTTACACACATATGGCATGCATATGACATGCATGGTACACACATGTTACATACATGTCACACATATGACACACAATACACATATGGCATACATATCACACATATTATATACGTGTTACACACATATTACACAGATTATACATACATATGACATACATGTTGAATACATGTTACATACATGTCATACACTTATGAAATACATGTTACACACGTTACATACATATGACACACATGACATACATGTTACGTACATGTCACATACAAACAATGAATGCAGAGCATGGAATGTAGACTGTCGTGCCTCTTTTTAGTCCTTAGCAAGAGCACTTTTACAGGTAGCATGGCCGAGCGGTCTAAGGCGCTGGATTTAGGCTCCAGTCTCTTTGGAGGCGTGGGTTCAAATCCCACTGCTGCCAAGCTCTTTTAACAAATGCCTATCCTTGATTGCTCAAGCGTCTCTGAAGTTTCTGCTGCACTTTGCTGGCATTCCTTGCTCAACACACTGGAATCTCAGAACAGCAGCATTAGGAAATTGCATGCTTTGGTTGAGAAGTTTTCCAAAAGGGCACACTTCTGATGAGATGACTAGTGAAATCTTGTCAACGTTACAAAACAAGTCCAACTAACGTGATTACCTCTCCTGTAAGCTAGATTCCACATTAACACTTTAAGTGTGGACACCAAAAAACAAGCAGTACTAATGAAAAGCTGGCACACTTTTCAGCAGAGTGCCAAGTGAACTTGCCACAGAATGCTGCACCCAAAGTCCACTCTCAAGTGTAAAGTGACCACCACCTGCTGCCTCAGAAAGAGGACTGAAACACATAAGGTGGCATCTTGGCCATCTCCGTGAAACTTCAACTACCTTTTATAATGGATAAAGTGGTGAATACTTTTAGTTTAGAGTTCTGAGGCCTCCAGCTCAAGCAATGAATGCAGAGCATGGAATGTCCCACCCCCTTTTAGTCAATAACGTGTTCATTTTTATGGGTAGCATGGCCGAGCGGTCGAAGGCGCTGGATTAAGGCTCCAGTCTCTTTGGGGGCGTGGGTTCGAATCCCACTGCTGCCAAACTCCTTTTAACAAAATCCCTACCCTCTAGGGCTCAAGCTTCTCTGATCTTGCTCCTGCAATTTACTGCAGTTCCTTTCCCAACTCACTGGAATCTCAAAAAACACTTACCTCTCTGCTTTAGCAGCATTAGAAAAGCTGCAATCATTGCATGTTTTGTTTGATACATGATACATACATATAATGTGCATGTTGTGCACATATTACATACATGCTACACACACTACACACATATGACATACATGTTACACACATGTGACACACGTGCTACTTATATATTACACACATAGTTCACACATATTACACAAATGTTACATACATATGATATACATGTTGCATGCATGTTACATACATGTCACACTCATGTTACACACCATTTAGACACAATTTTACACACATGTCACATGCATGTTACACATATTACACACATATAACATACATGTCATACACATCACATACATGCTACACACATATGACATGCATGTCACACACATGTTACATTAATATGACACACATATGACATGTATGTTGCACATATCTTACATACATGTTACACACATATGGCATGCATATGACATGCATGGTACACACATGTTACATACATGTCACACATATGACACACAATACACATATGGCATACATATCACACATATTATATACGTGTTACACACATATTACACAGATTATACATACATATGACATACATGTTGAATACATGTTACATACATGTCATACACTTATGAAATACATGTTACACACGTTACATACATATGACACACATGACATACATGTTACGTACATGTCACATACAAACAATGAATGCAGAGCATGGAATGTAGACTGTCGTGCCTCTGTTTAGTCCTTAGCAAGAGCACTTTTACAGGTAGCATGGCCGAGCGGTCTAAGGCGCTGGATTTAGGCTCCAGTCTCTTTGGAGGCGTGGGTTCAAATCCCACTGCTGCCAAGCTCTTTTAACAAATGCCTATCCTTGATTGCTCAAGCGTCTCTGAAGTTTCTGCTGCACTTTGCTGGCATTCCTTGCTCAACACACTGGAATCTCAGAACAGCAGCATTAGGAAATTGCATGCTTTGGTTGAGAAGTCTTCCAAAAGGGCACACTTCTGATGAGATGACTAGTGAAATCTTGTCAACGTTACAAAACAAGTCCAACTAACGTGATTACCTCTCCTGTAAGCTAGATTCCACATTAACACTTTAAGTGTGGACACCAAAAAACAAGCAGTACTAATGAAAAGCTGGCACACTTTTCAGCAGAGTGCCAAGTGAACTTGCCACAGAATGCTGCACCCAAAGTCCACTCTCAAGTGTAAAGTGACCACCACCTGCTGCCTCAGAAAGAGGACTGAAACACATAAGGTGGCATCTTGGCCATCTCCGTGAAACTTCAACTACCTTTTATAATGGATAAAGTGGTGAATACTTTTAGTTTAGAGTTCTGAGGCCTCCAGCTCAAGCAATGAATGCAGAGCATGGAATGTCCCACCCCATTTTAGTCGATAACGTGTTCATTTTTATGGGTAGCATGGCCGAGCGGTCTAAGGCGCTGGATTAAGGCTCCAGTCTCTTTGGGGGCGTGGGTTCGAATCCCACTGCTGCCAAACTCCTTTTAACAAAATCCCTACCCTCTAGGGCTCAAGCTTCTCTGATCTTGCTCCTGCAATTTACTGCAGTTCCTTTCCCAACTCACTGGAATCTCAAAAAACACTTACCTCTCTGCTTTAGCAGCATTAGAAAAGCTGCAATCATTGCATGTTTTGTTTGATACATGATACATACATATAATATGCATGTTGTGCACATATTACATACATGCTACACACACTACACACATATGACATACATGTTACACACATGTGACACACGTGCTACTTACATATTACACACATAGTTCACACATATTACACAAATGTTACATACATATGATATACATGTTGCATGCATGTTACATACATGTCACACTCATGTTACACACCATTTAGACACAATTTTACACACATGTCACATGCATGTTACACATATTACACACATATAACATACATGTCATACACATCACATACATGCTACACACATATGCCATGCATGTCACACACATGTTACATTAATATGACACACATATGACATGCATGTTGCACATATCTTACATACATGTTACACACATATGGCATGCATATGACATGCATGGTACACACATGTTACATACATGTTACACATATGACACACAATACACATATGGCATACATATCACACATATTACATACGTGTTACACACATATTACACAGATTATACATACAAATGACATGCATGTTGAATACATGTTACATACATGTCATACACTTATGAAATACATGTTACACACGTTACATACATATGACACACATGACATACATGTTACATACATGTCACATACAAACAATGAATGCAGAGCATGGAATGTAGACTGTCATGCCTCTTTTTAGTCCTTAGCAAGAGCACTTGCACAGGTAGCATGGCCGAGCGGTCTAAGGCGCTGGATTTAGGCTCCAGTCTCTTTGGAGGTGTGGGTTCAAATCCCACTGCTGTCAAGCTCTTTTAACAAATGCCTATCCTTGATTGCTCAAGCGTCTCTGAAGTTTCTGCTGCACTTTGCTGGCATTCCTTGCTCAACACACTGGAATCTCAGAACAGCAGCATTAGGAAATTGCATGCTTTGGTTGAGAAGTCTTCCAAAAGGGCACACTTCTGATGAGATGACTAGTGAAATCTTGTCAACGTTACAAAACAAGTCCAACTGAACGTGATTACCTCTCCTGTAAGCTAGATTCCACATTAACACTTTAAGTGTGGACACCAAAAACAAGCAGTACTAATGAAAAGCTGGCACACTTTTCAGCAGAGTGCCAAGTGAACTTGCCACAGAATGCTGCACCCAAAGTCCACTCTCAAGTGTAAAGTGACCACCACCTGCTGCCTCAGAAAGAGTACTGAAACACATAAGGTGGCATCTTGGCCATCTCCGTGAAACTTCAACTACCTTTTATAATGGATAAAGTGGTGAATACTTGTAGTTTAGAGTTCTGAGGCCTCCAGCTCAAGCAATGAATGCAGAGCATGGAATGTCCCACCCCATTTTAGTCGATAACGTGCTCATTTTTATGGGTAGCATGGCCGAGCGGTCTAAGGCGCTGGATTAAGGCTCCAGTCTCTTTGGGGGCGTGGGTTCGAATCCCACTGCTGCCAAACTCCTTTTAACAAAATCCCTACCCTCTAGGGCTCAAGCTTCTCTGATCTTGCTCCTGCAATTTACTGCAGTTCCTTTCCCAACTCACTGGAATCTCAAAAAACACTTACCTCTCTGCTTTAGCAGCATTAGAAAAGCTGCAATCATTGCATGTTTTGTTTGATACATGATACATACATATAATATGCATGTTGTGCACATATTACATACATGCTACACACACTACACACATATGACATACATGTTACACACATGTGACACACGTGCTACTTACATATTACACACATAGTTCACACATATTACACAAATGTTACATACATATGATATACATGTTGCATGCATGTTACATACATGTCACACTCATGTTACATACCATTTAGACACAATTTTACACACATGTCACATGCATGTTACACATATTACACACATATAACATACATGTCATACACATCACATACATGCTACACACATATGACATGCATGTCACACACATGTTACATTAATATGACACACATATGACATGCATGTTGCACATATCTTACATACATGTTACACACATATGGCATGCATATGACATGCATGGTACACACATGTTACATACATGTTACACATACATGTCACATACAAACAATGAATGCAGAGCATGGAATGTAGACTGTCATGCCTCTTTTTAGTCCTTAGCAAGAGCACTTTCACAGGTAGCATGGCCGAGCGGTCTAAGGCGCTGGATTTAGGCTCCAGTCTCTTTGGAGGCGTGGGTTCAAATCCCACTGCTGCCAAGCAGAGCATTGCTCAAGCGTCTCTGAAGTTTCTGCTGCACTTTGCTGGCATTCCTTGCTCAACACACTGGAATCTCAGAACAGCAGCATTAGGAAATTGCATGCTTTGGTTGAGAAGTCTTCCAAAAGGGCACACTTCTGATGAGATGACTAGTGAAATCTTGTCAACGTTACAAAACAAGTCCAACTAACGTGATTACCTCTCCTGTAAGCTAGATTCCACATTAACACTTTAAGTGTGGACACCAAAAAACAAGCAGTACTAATGAAAAGCTGGCACACTTTTCAGCAGAGTGCCAAGTGAACTTGCCACAGAATGCTGCACCCAAAGTCCACTCTCAAGTGTAAAGTGACCACCACCTGCTGCCTCAGAAAGAGGACTGAAACACATAAGGTGGCATCTTGGCCATCTCCGTGAAACTTCAACTACCTTTTATAATGGATAAAGTGGTGAATACTTTTAGTTTAGAGTTCTGAGGCCTCCAGCTCAAGCAATGAATGCAGAGCATGGAATGTCCCACCCCATTTTAGTCGATAACGTGTTCATTTTTATGGGTAGCATGGCCGAGCGGTCTAAGGCGCTGGATTAAGGCTCCAGTCTCTTTGGGGGCGTGGGTTCGAATCCCACTGCTGCCAAACTCCTTTTAACAAAATCCCTACCCTCTAGGGCTCAAGCTTCTCTGATCTTGCTCCTGCAATTTACTGCAGTTCCTTTCCCAACTCACTGGAATCTCAAAAAACACTTACCTCTCTGCTTTAGCAGCATTAGAAAAGCTGCAATCATTGCATGTTTTGTTTGATACATGATACATACATATAATATGCATGTTGTGCACATATTACATACATGCTACACACACTACACACATATGACATACATGTTACACACATGTGACACACGTGCTACTTACATATTACACACATAGTTCACACATATTACACAAATGTTACATACATATGATATACATGTTGCATGCATGTTACATACATGTCACACTCATGTTACACACCATTTAGACACAATTTTACACACATGTCACATGCATGTTACACATATTACACACATATAACATACATGTCATACACATCACATACATGCTACACACATATGCCATGCATGTCACACACATGTTACATTAATATGACACACATATGACATGCATGTTGCACATATCTTACATACATGTTACACACATATGGCATGCATATGACATGCATGGTACACACATGTTACATACATGTTACACATATGACACACAATACACATATGGCATACATATCACACATATTACATACGTGTTACACACATATTACACAGATTATACATACATATGACATACATGTTGAATGCATGTTACATACATGTCATACACTTATGAAATACATGTTACACACGTTACATACATATGACACACATGACATACATGTTACGTACATGTCACATACACACAATGAATGCAGAGCATGGAATGTAGACTGTCATGCCTCTTATTAGTCCTTAGCAAGAGCACTTTCACAGGTAGCATGGCCGAGCGGTCTAAGGCGCTGGATTTAGGCTCCAGTCTCTTTGGAGGCGTGGGTTCAAATCCCACTGCTGCCAAGCTCTTTTAACAAATGCCTATCCTTGATTGCTCAAGCGTCTCTGAAGTTTCTGCTGCACTTTGCTGGCATTCCTTGCTCAACACACTGGAATCTCAGAACAGCAGCATTAGGAAATTGCATGCTTTGGTTGAGAAGTCTTCCAAAAGGGCACACTTCTGATGAGATGACTAGTGAAATCTTGTCAACGTTACAAAACAAGTCCAACTGAACGTGATTACCTCTCCTGTAAGCTAGATTCCACATTAACACTTTAAGTGTGGACACCAAAAAACAAGCAGTACTAATGAAAAGCTGGCACACTTTTCAGCAGAGTGCCAAGTGAACTTGCCACAGAATGCTGCACCCAAAGTCCACTCTCAAGTGTAAAGTGACCACCACCTGCTGCCTCAGAAAGAGGACTGAAACACATAAGGTGGCATCTTGGCCATCTCCGTGAAACTTCAACTACCTTTTATAATGGATAAAGTGGTGAATACTTGTAGTTTAGAGTTCTGAGGCCTCCAGCTCAAGCAATGAATGCAGAGCATGGAATGTCCCACCCCATTTTAGTCGATAACGTGTTCATTTTTATGGGTAGCATGGCCGAGCGGTCTAAGGCGCTGGATTAAGGCTCCAGTCTCTTTGGGGGCGTGGGTTCGAATCCCACTGCTGCCAAACTCCTTTTAACAAAATCCCTACCCTCTAGGGCTCAAGCTTCTCTGATCTTGCTCCTGCAATTTACTGCAGTTCCTTTCCCAACTCACTGGAATCTCAAAAAACACTTACCTCTCTGCTTTAGCAGCATTAGAAAAGCTGCAATCATTGCATGTTTTGTTTGATACATGATACATACATATAATATGCATGTTGTGCACATATTACATACATGCTACACACACTACACACATATGACATACATGTTACACACATGTGACACACGTGCTACTTACATATTACACACATAGTTCACACATATTACACAAATGTTACATACATATGATATACATGTTGCATGCATGTTACATACATGTTGCATGCATGTTACATACATGTCACACTCATGTTACACACCATTTAGACACAATTTTACACACATGTCACATGCATGTTACGCATATTACACACATATAACATACATGTCATACACATCACATACATGCTACACACATATGCCATGCATGTCACACACATGTTACATTAATATGACACACATATGACATGCATGTTGCACATATCTTACATACATGTTACACACATATGGCATGCATATGACATGCATGGTACACACATGTTACATACATGTTACACATATGACACACAATACACATATGGCATACATATCACACATATTACATACGTGTTACACACATATTACACAGATTATACATACATATGACATACATGTTGAATGCATGTTACATACATGTCATACACTTATGAAATACATGTTACACACGTTACATACATATGACACACATGACATACATGTTACGTACATGTCACATACAAACAATGAATGCAGAGCATGGAATGTAGACTGTCATGCCTCTTTTTAGTCCTTAGCAAGAGCACTTTAACAGGTAGCATGGCCGAGCGGTCTAAGGCGCTGGATTTAGGCTCCAGTCTCTTTGGAGGCGTGGGTTCAAATCCCACTGCTGCCAAGCTCTTTTAACAAATGCCTATCCTTGATTGCTCAAGCGTCTCTGAAGTTTCTGATGCACTTTGCTGGCATTCCTTGCTCAACACACTGGAATCTCAGAACAGCAGCATTAGGAAATTGCATGCTTTGGTTGAGAAGTCTTCCAAAAGGGCACACTTCTGATGAGATGACTAGTGAAATCTTGTCAACGTTACAAAACAAGTCCAACTGAACGTGATTACCTCTCCTGTAAGCTAGATTCCACATTAACACTTTAAGTGTGGACACCAAAAAACAAGCAGTACTAATGAAAAGCTGGCACACTTTTCAGCAGAGTGCCAAGTGAACTTGCCACAGAATGCTGCACCCAAAGTCCACTCTCAAGTGTAAAGTGACCACCACCTGCTGCCTCAGAAAGAGGACTGAAACACATAAGGTGGCATCTTGGCCATCTCCGTGAAACTTCAACTACCTTTTATAATGGATAAAGTGGTGAATACTTGTAGTTTAATGTTCTGAGGCCTCCAGCTCAAGCAATGAATGCAGAGCATGGAATGTCCCACCCCATTTTAGTCGATAACGTGTTCATTTTTATGGGTAGCATGGCCGAGCGGTCTAAGGCGCTGGATTAAGGCTCCAGTCTCTTTGGGGGCGTGGGTTCGAATCCCACTGCTGCCAAACTCCTTTTAACAAAATCCCTACCCTCTAGGGCTCAAGCTTCTCTGATCTTGCTCCTGCAATTTACTGCAGTTCCTTTCCCAACTCACTGGAATCTCAAAAAACACTTACCTCTCTGCTTTAGCAGCATTAGAAAAGCTGCAATCATTGCATGTTTTGTTTGATACATGATACATACATATAATATGCATGTTGTGCACATATTACATACATGCTACACACACTACACACATATGACATACATGTTACACACATGTGACACACGTGCTACTTATATATTACACACATAGTTCACACATAGTACACAAATGTTACATACATATGATATACATGTTGCATGCATGTTACATACATGTCACACTCATGTTACACACCATTTAGACACAATTTTACACACATGTCACATGCATGTTACACATATTACACACATATAACATACATGTCATACACATCACATACATGCTACACACATATGACATGCATGTCACACACATGTTACATTAATATGACACACATATGACATGCATATTGCACATATCTTACATACATGTTACACACATATGGCATGCATATGACATGCATGGTACACACATGTTACATACATGTTACACATATGACACACAATACACATATGGCATACATATCACACATATTACATACGTGTTACACACATATTACACAGATTATACATACATATGACATACATGTTGAATGCATGTTACATACATGTCATACACTTATGAAATACATGTTACACACGTTACATACATATGACACACATGACATACATGTTACGTACATGTCACATACAAACAATGAATGCAGAGCATGGAATGTAGACTGTCATGCCTCTTTTTAGTCCTTAGCAAGAGCACTTTCACAGGTAGCATGGCCAAGCGGTCTAAGGCACTGGATTTAGGCTCCAGTCTCTTTGGAGGCGTGGGTTCAAATCCCACTGCTGCCAAGCTCTTTTAACAAATGCCTATCCTTGATTGCTCAAGCGTCTCTGAAGTTTCTGCTGCACTTTGCTGGCATTCCTTGCTCAACACACTGGAATCTCAGAACAGCAGCATTAGGAAATTGCATGCTTTGGTTGAGAAGTCTTCCAAAAGGCCACACTTCTGATGAGATGACTAGTGAAATCTTGTCAACGTTACAAAACAAGTCCAACTGAACGTGATTACCTCTCCTGTAAGCTAGATTCCACATTAACACTTTAAGTGTGGACACCAAAAAACAAGCAGTACTAATGAAAAGCTGGCACACTTTTCAGCAGAGTGCCAAGTGAACTTGCCACAGAATGCTGCACCCAAAGTCCACTCTCAAGTGTAAAGTGACCACCACCTGCTGCCTCAGAAAGAGGACTGAAACACATAAGGTGGCATCTTGGCCATCTCCGTGAAACTTCAACTACCTTTTATAATGGATTAAGTGGTGAATACTTGTAGTTTAGAGTTCTGAGGCCTCCAGCTCAAGCAATGAATGCAGAGCATGGAATGTCCCACCCCATTTTAGTCGATAACGTGTTCATTTTTATGGGTAGCATGGCCGAGCGGTCTAAGGCGCTGGATTAAGGCTCCAGTCTCTTTGGGGGCGTGGGTTCGATTCCCACTGCTGCCAAACTCCTTTTAACAAAATTCCTACCCTCTAGGGCTCAAGCTTCTCTGATCTTGCTCCTGCAATTTACTGCAGTTCCTTTCCCAACTCACTGGAATCTCAAAAAACACTTACCTCTCTGCTTTAGCAGCATTAGAAAAGCTGCAATCATTGCATGTTTTGTTTGATACATGATACATACATATAATATGCATGTTGTGCACATATTACATACATGCTACACACACTACACACATATGACATACATGTTACACACATGTGACACACGTGCTACTTACATATTACACACATAGTTCACACATATTACACAAATGTTACATACATATGATATACATGTTGCATGCATGTTACATACATGTCACACTCATGTTACACACCATTTAGACACAATTTTACACACATGTCACATGCATGTTTCACATATTACACACATATAACATACATGTCATACACATCACATACATGCTACACACATATGCCATGCATGTCACACACATGTTACATTAATATGACACACATATGACATGCACGTTGCACATATCTTACATACATGTTACACACATATGGCATGCATATGACATGCATGGTACACACATGTTACATACATGTTACACATATGACACACAATACACATATGGCATACATATCACACATATTACATACGTGTTACACACATATTACACAGATTATACATACAAATGACATGCATGTTGAATACATGTTACATACATGTCATACACTTATGAAATACATGTTACACACGTTACATACATATGACACACATGACATACATGTTACATACATGTCACATACAAACAATGAATGCAGAGCATGGAATGTAGACTGTCATGCCTCTTTTTAGTCCTTAGCAAGAGCACTTGCACAGGTAGCATGGCCGAGCGGTCTAAGGCGCTGGATTTAGGCTCCAGTCTCTTTGGAGGTGTGGGTTCAAATCCCACTGCTGTCAAGCTCTTTTAACAAATGCCTATCCTTGATTGCTCAAGCGTCTCTGAAGTTTCTGCTGCACTTTGCTGGCATTCCTTGCTCAACACACTGGAATCTCAGAACAGCAGCATTAGGAAATTGCATGCTTTGGTTGAGAAGTCTTCCAAAAGGGCACACTTCTGATGAGATGACTAGTGAAATCTTGTCAACGTTACAAAACAAGTCCAACTGAACGTGATTACCTCTCCTGTAAGCTAGATTCCACATTAACACTTTAAGTGTGGACACCAAAAACAAGCAGTACTAATGAAAAGCTGGCACACTTTTCAGCAGAGTGCCAAGTGAACTTGCCACAGAATGCTGCACCCAAAGTCCACTCTCAAGTGTAAAGTGACCACCACCTGCTGCCTCAGAAAGAGTACTGAAACACATAAGGTGGCATCTTGGCCATCTCCGTGAAACTTCAACTACCTTTTATAATGGATAAAGTGGTGAATACTTGTAGTTTAGAGTTCTGAGGCCTCCAGCTCAAGCAATGAATGCAGAGCATGGAATGTCCCACCCCATTTTAGTCGATAACGTGCTCATTTTTATGGGTAGCATGGCCGAGCGGTCTAAGGCGCTGGATTAAGGCTCCAGTCTCTTTGGGGGCGTGGGTTCGAATCCCACTGCTGCCAAACTCCTTTTAACAAAATCCCTACCCTCTAGGGCTCAAGCTTCTCTGATCTTGCTCCTGCAATTTACTGCAGTTCCTTTCACAACTCACTGGAATCTCAAAAAACACTTACCTCTCTGCTTTAGCAGCATTAGAAAAGCTGCAATCATTGCATGTTTTGTTTGATACATGATACATACATATAATATGCATGTTGTGCACATATTACATACATGCTACACACACTACACACATATGACATACATGTTACACACATGTGACACACGTGCTACTTACATATTACACACATAGTTCACACATATTACACAAATGTTACATACATATGATATACATGTTGCATGCATGTTACATACATGTCACACTCATGTTACATACCATTTAGACACAATTTTACACACATGTCACATGCATGTTACACATATTACACACATATAACATACATGTCATACACATCACATACATGCTACACACATATGACATGCATGTCACACACATGTTACATTAATATGACACACATATGACATGCATGTTGCACATATCTTACATACATGTTACACACATATGGCATGCATATGACATGCATGGTACACACATGTTACATACATGTTACACATACATGTCACATACAAACAATGAATGCAGAGCATGGAATGTAGACTGTCATGCCTCTTTTTAGTCCTTAGCAAGAGCACTTTCACAGGTAGCATGGCCGAGCGGTCTAAGGCGCTGGATTTAGGCTCCAGTCTCTTTGGAGGCGTGGGTTCAAATCCCACTGCTGCCAAGCAGAGCATTGCTCAAGCGTCTCTGAAGTTTCTGCTGCACTTTGCTGGCATTCCTTGCTCAACACACTGGAATCTCAGAACAGCAGCATTAGGAAATTGCATGCTTTGGTTGAGAAGTCTTCCAAAAGGGCACACTTCTGATGAGATGACTAGTGAAATCTTGTCAACGTTACAAAACAAGTCCAACTGAACGTGATTACCTCTCCTGTAAGCTAGATTCCACATTAACACTTTAAGTGTGGACACCAAAAAACAAACAGTACTAATGAAAAGCTGGCACACTTTTCAGCAGAGTGCCAAGTGAACTTGCCACAGAATGCTGCACCCAAAGTCCACTCTCAAGTGAAAAGTGACCACCACCTGCTGCCTCAGAAAGAGGACTGAAACACATAAGGTGGCATCTTGGCCATCTCCGTGAAACTTCAACTACCTTTTATAATGGATAAAGTGGTGAATACTTGTAGTTTAGAGTTCTGAGGCCTCCAGCTCAAGCAATGAATGCAGAGAATGGAATGTCCCACCCCATTTTAGTCGATAACGTGTTCATTTTTATGGGTAGCATGGCCGAGCGGTCTAAGGCGCTGGATTAAGGCTCCAGTCTCTTTGGGGGCGTGGGTTCGAATCCCACTGCTGCCAAACTCCTTTTAACAAAATCCCTACCCTCTAGGGCTCAAGCTTCTCTGATCTTGCTCCTGCAATTTACTGCAGTTCCTTTCCCAACTCACTGGAATCTCAAAAAACACTTACATCTCTGCTTTAGCAGCATTAGAAAAGCTGCAATCATTGCATGTTTTGTTTGATACATGATACATACATATAATATGTAGTGATGGCCGAACGGTTCGCCCGGCGGTCGTTTCGCGGCGAATTTCCGACATTCGCGGTCCGCACGTTCGAACGCCTTTTTCCGTCGTTCGCCGCGGCGGACTTACGTGTTTAATGTATACAAGAACTTTAACCTTTGGTGACACGTTTATCATGTGATACAGGACAGCCAATTGAGACATGACAGCACATGGACACTTGTACATTCCCCCTAACCTATAAATACACCCGATCCGGTGGCCATTTTACATTCTTTCTTCTGTTAAGATAGGGACAGGTTCCTGTGTGGAGTAGGGAGAGATAAACCACTAGCTATTTGGTACACAAAAGTTCTTTTCAGGACTGGTATAGGTGTTAGGTGTTGATAGGTTTGCTGTGCTGCTGATTCTTGCAGCAGCCTGAGTGTCTTTTGTTAGTTTAGAGAAAGGGAAAGGACGGTGTATGCTACAGGGACAGCCAGATTAGTCTTTCATCATCATCATCATCATCATCATCATTAGCTGTTACTATCAAGGTCCACAAAAGAGCTGTTCCAGTAACCACTAATCGTTCTCTTTTTTTGCCAATTTGTATAGGGACAGGAAGGAAGCAGTGTTGTCAGGCAGTGAGGGTAATTTTAAAGACTTGCTGTTATTATTAGTTCCACAAAGGTTCTTTTCAGGACTGGTATCAGTGGTACAGTAATAGGCTTGTACATGTATAATATTCTTTCTTCCAAATATAGAAAGGATATTATACTTGACTGCTGCCCTTCTGCTGCAGTCTGCTAAACATTCACAACTCACTTGTTCCACAAAAGTTCTTATAAGGACTGGTAACTTGGTATAGGGTGCTACGGTACATAGGCTTGAGTGCGGTACAGTCTGCTGTTCTGTAAGGACCGCTATCGGTCCACAATAGATAGGGTTGACGTGCACCACTGCTGACCGCTCACCTATACTGCAGCAGTCCTTCAGCGGTATAGGGACTGACGTACAGTCTGCTAATCACTAACACACAACCTGCTTGTTCCACAAAAGTTCTTATAAGGACTGGTAACTTGGTATAGGGTGCTACGGTACATAGGCTTGAGTGCGGTACAGTCTGCTGTTCTGTAAGGACCGCTATCGGTCCACAATAGATAGGGTTGACGTGCACCACTGCTGACCGCTGCCCTATACTGCAGCAGTCCTTCAGCGGTATAGGGACTGACGTACAGTCTGCTAAACACTAATACACAACCTGCTTGGTCCACAAAAGTTCTTATAAGGACTGGTAACTTGGTATAGGGTGCTACGGTACATAGGCTTGAGTGCGGTACAGTCTGCTGTTCTGTAAGGACCGCTATCGGTCCACAATAGATAGGGTTGACGTGCACCACTGCTGACCGCTGCCCTATACTGCAGCAGTCCTTCAGCGGTATAGGGACTGACGTACAGTCTGCTAAACACTAATACACAACCTGCTTGGTCCACAAAAGTTCTTATAAGGACTGGTAACTTGGTATAGGGTGCTACGGTACATAGGCTTGAGTGCGGTACAGTCTGCTGTTCTGTAAGGACCGCTATCGGTCCACAATAGATAGGGTTGACGTGCACCACTGCTGACCGCTCACCTATACTGCAGCAGTCCTTCAGCGGTATAGGGACTGACGTACAGTCTGCTAATCACTAACACACAACCTGCTTGTTCCACAAAAGTTCTTATAAGGACTGGTAACTTGGTATAGGGTGCTACGGTACATAGGCTTGAGTGCGGTACAGTCTGCTGTTCTGTAAGGACCGCTATCGGTCCACAATAGATAGGGTTGACGTGCACCACTGCTGACCGCTGCCCTATACTGCAGCAGTCCTTCAGCGGTATAGGGACTGACGTACAGTCTGCTAATCACTAACACACAACCTGCTTGTTCCACAAAAGTTCTTATAAGGACTGGTAACTTGGTATAGGGTGCTACGGTACATAGGCTTGAGTGCGGTACAGTCTGCTGTTCTGTAAGGACCGCTATCGGTCCACAATAGATAGGGTTGACGTGCACCACTGCTGACCGCTGCCCTATACTGCAGCAGTCCTTCAGCGGTATAGGGACTGACGTACAGTCTGCTAAACACTAATACACAACCTGCTTGGTCCACAAAAGTTCTTATAAGGACTGGTAACTTGGTATAGGGTGCTACGGTACATAGGCTTGAGTGCGGTACAGTCTGCTGTTCTGTAAGGACCGCTATCGGTCCACAATAGATAGGGTTGACGTGCACCACTGCTGACCGCTCACCTATACTGCAGCAGTCCTTCAGCGGTATAGGGACTGACGTACAGTCTGCTAATCACTAACACACAACCTGCTTGTTCCACAAAAGTTCTTATAAGGACTGGTAACTTGGTATAGGGTGCTACGGTACATAGGCTTGAGTGCGGTACAGTCTGCTGTTCTGTAAGGACCGCTATCGGTCCACAATAGATAGGGTTGACGTGCACCACTGCTGACCGCTGCCCTATACTGCAGCAGTCCTTCAGCGGTATAGGGACTGACGTACAGTCTGCTAAACACTAATACACAACCTGCTTGGTCCACAAAAGTTCTTATAAGGACTGGTAACTTGGTATAGGGTGCTACGGTACATAGGCTTGAGTGCGGTACAGTCTGCTGTTCTGTAAGGACCGCTATCGGTCCACAATAGATAGGGTTGACGTGCACCACTGCTGACCGCTGCCCTATACTGCAGCAGTCCTTCAGCGGTATAGGGACTGACGTACAGTCTGCTAAACACTAATACACAACCTGCTTGGTCCACAAAAGTTCTTATAAGGACTGGTAACTTGGTATAGGGTGCTACGGTACATAGGCTTGAGTGCGGTACAGTCTGCTGTTCTGTAAGGACCGCTATCGGTCCACAATAGATAGGGTTGACGTGCACCACTGCTGACCGCTGCCCTATACTGCAGCAGTCCTTCAGCGGTATAGGGACTGACGTACAGTCTGCTAAACACTAATACACAACCTGCTTGGTCCACAAAAGTTCTTATAAGGACTGGTAACTTGGTATAGGGTGCTACGGTACATAGGCTTGAGTGCGGTACAGTCTGCTGTTCTGTAAGGACCGCTATCGGTCCACAATAGATAGGGTTGACGTGCACCACTGCTGACCGCTCACCTATACTGCAGCAGTCCTTCAGCGGTATAGGGACTGACGTACAGTCTGCTAATCACTAACACACAACCTGCTTGTTCCACAAAAGTTCTTATAAGGACTGGTAACTTGGTATAGGGTGCTACGGTACATAGGCTTGAGTGCGGTACAGTCTGCTGTTCTGTAAGGACCGCTATCGGTCCACAATAGATAGGGTTGACGTGCACCACTGCTGACCGCTGCCCTATACTGCAGCAGTCCTTCAGCGGTATAGGGACTGACGTACAGTCTGCTAAACACTAATACACAACCTGCTTGGTCCACAAAAGTTCTTATAAGGACTGGTAACTTGGTATAGGGTGCTACGGTACATAGGCTTGAGTGCGGTACAGTCTGCTGTTCTGTAAGGACCGCTATCGGTCCACAATAGATAGGGTTGACGTGCACCACTGCTGACCGCTGCCCTATACTGCAGCAGTCCTTCAGCGGTATAGGGACTGACGTACAGTCTGCTAAACACTAATACACAACCTGCTTGGTCCACAAAAGTTCTTATAAGGACTGGTAACTTGGTATAGGGTGCTACGGTACATAGGCTTGAGTGCGGTACAGTCTGCTGTTCTGTAAGGACCGCTATCGGTCCACAATAGATAGGGTTGACGTGCACCACTGCTGACCGCTCACCTATACTGCAGCAGTCCTTCAGCGGTATAGGGACTGACGTACAGTCTGCTAATCACTAACACACAACCTGCTTGTTCCACAAAAGTTCTTATAAGGACTGGTAACTTGGTATAGGGTGCTACGGTACATAGGCTTGAGTGCGGTACAGTCTGCTGTTCTGTAAGGACCGCTATCGGTCCACAATAGATAGGGTTGACGTGCACCACTGCTGACCGCTGCCCTATACTGCAGCAGTCCTTCAGCGGTATAGGGACTGACGTACAGTCTGCTAATCACTAACACACAACCTGCTTGTTCCACAAAAGTTCTTATAAGGACTGGTAACTTGGTATAGGGTGCTACGGTACATAGGCTTGAGTGCGGTACAGTCTGCTGTTCTGTAAGGACCGCTATCGGTCCACAATAGATAGGGTTGACGTGCACCACTGCTGACCGCTGCCCTATACTGCAGCAGTCCTTCAGCGGTATAGGGACTGACGTACAGTCTGCTAAACACTAATACACAACCTGCTTGGTCCACAAAAGTTCTTATAAGGACTGGTAACTTGGTATAGGGTGCTACGGTACATAGGCTTGAGTGCGGTACAGTCTGCTGTTCTGTAAGGACCGCTATCGGTCCACAATAGATAGGGTTGACGTGCACCACTGCTGACCGCTCACCTATACTGCAGCAGTCCTTCAGCGGTATAGGGACTGACGTACAGTCTGCTAATCACTAACACACAACCTGCTTGTTCCACAAAAGTTCTTATAAGGACTGGTAACTTGGTATAGGGTGCTACGGTACATAGGCTTGAGTGCGGTACAGTCTGCTGTTCTGTAAGGACCGCTATCGGTCCACAATAGATAGGGTTGACGTGCACCACTGCTGACCGCTGCCCTATACTGCAGCAGTCCTTCAGCGGTATAGGGACTGACGTACAGTCTGCTAAACACTAATACACAACCTGCTTGGTCCACAAAAGTTCTTATAAGGACTGGTAACTTGGTATAGGGTGCTACGGTACATAGGCTTGAGTGCGGTACAGTCTGCTGTTCTGTAAGGACCGCTATCGGTCCACAATAGATAGGGTTGACGTGCACCACTGCTGACCGCTCACCTATACTGCAGCAGTCCTTCAGCGGTATAGGGACTGACGTACAGTCTGCTAATCACTAACACACAACCTGCTTGTTCCACAAAAGTTCTTATAAGGACTGGTAACTTGGTATAGGGTGCTACGGTACATAGGCTTGAGTGCGGTACAGTCTGCTGTTCTGTAAGGACCGATATCTTTCCACAATAGATAGGGTTGACGTGCACCACTGCTGACCGCTGCCCTATACTGCAGCAGTCCTTCAGCGGTATAGGGACTGACGTACAGTCTGCTAAACACTAATACACAACCTGCTTGGTCCACAAAAGTTCTTATAAGGACTGGTAACTTGGTATAGGGTGCTACGGTACATAGGCTTGAGTGCGGTACAGTCTGCTGTTCTGTAAGGACCGCTATAGGTCCACAATAGATAGGGTTGACGTGCACCACTGCTGACCGCTCACCTATACTGCAGCAGTCCTTCAGCGGTATAGGGACTAAGAGTTTTGTCACAGGGTCATTTAAAAAATGACATGCAGAGGAAGAGGCAGGCCCTTCCGCAGGGGTGGTAGGGGTAGGGCAGGAGCAACAGGCTTGAGCCAAAGTGGGAAGTTGCAGAAGGTGCGTTCAATTACTTTAAAGGATGCACCAGACTTGGTTGAGTGGCTCGCTCAGCCTTACTCTTCTGCACCCTCCTCATCCTCTCGATCTGCACCCTCTTCTTCACTCTCTGCTATGTGCACCCCCAAAGACACTACCACCAACAACACGACCACCACCACCACCACCACATACCTTCCGCTTGAGTCACTGGAATTATTTTCCGATCCATATCAAGAGGACATTTCTGATGCGCAGCCACTCTTGGTATTGGATCAGGAAGAGGAGGTAGCAACAAGCGCTACTCAGCAGTCTGACGCCAGTACCCAGATCAGCCCAAGGAGGAGGTTGGTCCCCGGTGTTGCTGCCTACTCCGAGATCTCTACTTATAGCGGTGGGGAAGGTGACGTTGATGATGACGTGTCTAGTGATGTCACGTGGGTGCCCACAAGAGAGGAAGAGGAGGGGAGTTCAGAGGGAGATATGGACCAGCAGATAGGGAGGAGAAGCAGCAATGACTTACATTGCACAGCAGGGACAAAGCAGACTGCAAATGTATCAGGAGCGAGTCATCGACCATGTACGGTCACATCTGGCGCTCCCAGGACACCGGCACATGGCTCCGCAGTGTGGGCTTTTTTTAACGTGTCCGCTGCTGACAATAGCGTTGCCATCTGCAATCTTTGCAGTCAACGCGTTAGTCGCGGTAAGCCCAATACTCACCTAGGGACGACCGCCTTAAGAAGGCACATGAGCAGCCATCACCGAGCCCAGTGGGAGCAACGGAACACACAAAGCCACACTGCAGGCTCTCACCGTCCAGCCTCGTCTTCTACTTCTCCTTCTCCTCTCTCCTCACAATTGTCCTCCACTCCACCTTCCATCACGCCAAGCTCACATTTTTCTGCAAAAAGGCAGGCTTCCGTGGGCCTAATGTTTGAGCGTAAAAAAATGATGATGCCGGATAACCCTCTTGCCCAACGGTTGGCGGCTGGCTTGTCAGAACTCATAGCCCGCCAACTACTGCCATATAAACTGGTGGACTCGGAGGCCTTTCGCAAATTTGTGGCCATTGGAACACCACAATGGAAGGTCCCAGGAAGGAAGTATTTCTCAGAGAAGGGCATCCCAGAGCTATATGGCCATGTTCAGCGGCAAGTGAATGTATCTCTGGCACACAGTGTCGGTGCCAAGATACATCTGACCACAGACACGTGGTCTAGCAAACACGGGCAGGGAAGGTATATCAGTTTTACTGCCCACTGGGTGAACCTTCTGACGGCCGTCAAGCATGTAACCCGTGGCACCCGTGTAGATTTGGTTTTACCGCCACGGATTGCATGCAGGCCTGACTCTTCTTCTCCTCCTCCTACTCCATCCTCCTCCCTCTCCTCCTCAGCTGCCTCCTCCTTTTCCGCTGCTAGCGTCTCTTCCACTGCACCGCCCAAGCTCCCCAGAACCTATTCCACATGCCAGGTGAGACGTTGCCATGCCGTGCTGCGTCTGTTGTGCCTGGAAGCAAAGAGCCACACTGGCCCGGCACTCCTTTCAGCTTTGCGTTCACAGGCAGATGAGTGGCTAACACCGCTCAATTTGACAGTTGGTAAAGTGGTGTGTGACAACGGTGCCAATCTGCTTAGCGCATTGAAACAGGGCAAAATCACGCACGTGCCGTGCATGGCACACGTCTTAAACTTGGTCGTGCAGCGATTCCTTGTCAAATACCCTGGGGTCCAGGACATCTTGCGGCAGGCAAGGAAAATCTCGGCCCATTTCAGAAGATCTTACACGGCCATGGCTCGCCTTGCTGACATTCAGCGGCGACACCATCTGCCGGTCAGACGTCTTATTTGCGATTGCCCGACGCGATGGAACTCAACCTTCTATATGCTTGATAGGCTGCTCCAGCAGAAACGTGCAGTTAACGTCTACCTGTATGAACTCTGCGAAAGAAACGGTTCTGGGGAGCTGGGTTTTTTTTCACCGCGCCAGTGGCTGCTCATGCGCGACACATGCAGACTTCTGCGGCCATTTGAGGAGATCACCAAACTGGTCAGTCGCAGCCATGGCGCCATCAGTGACATGGTACCTTATGCCTTCTTTCTGGAGCGTGCATTGCGTCGTGTCATTGATCAGGCTGTGGAGGAGCAGGAGCGGGAAGATGAGGAAGTCGCAATGCTGGATGAATTCCCAGGGGGGGCTACTCTATCTGAGACAAGTCAACAACAGGAGTCTGATGAGGAGTCAGAGGAGGATGGTGCCGGGGCGGATGAGCAGGAGCAAGAAGAGCATGCTTTAAACCTTTCTGGGATCCCTGTTGTGCGAGGATGGGGAGAGGAGAATGAAGAGGACGACATTATCCTGGATGATGAGCAGGAGCCAGGCCACCACACCGCTTCCACTTTAGTGCAAATGGGGGCCTTCATGCTCCAGTGTTTTAATAGGGACCCCCGTATAAAAAGCATGAGGGTCAAGGACCAGTACTGGGTGGCAACGTACTTAGACCCCCGGTACAAACACAAAATGGCGGAAATGTTACCGCCGTCGCAGAGGGCTGTCAGAATGCAGCACTTCCAGGCCTTGCTTCGAGAAATGCTGCATTCTGCTTTTGCGTGCGCTGGCAGAGGAGCAATTCCCACTCCCAGAGAAGGATTTGCGGGTACCAATCCAACAGCGCCTGCAAGAAGAGGCCGGTTTGAAGATGTGTTGGTGACTTCGGATATGAGGTCATTCTTTCAGCCGACCCATCGACAGGTGTCATCCGGATCCAGCATCAGGGAACGCCTAGACCGTCAGGTGTCCGACTACATTGGGTTAACGGCCGATGTGGACGCTCTGAGGAGTGATGAACCCCTAGACTACTGGGTGGGCAGGCTTGACCTCTGGCCAGAGCTTGCCCAATTTGCAATCGAACTGTTGGCTTGCCCCTCATCCAGTGTCCTGTCCGAAAGGACGTTCAGCGCAGCAGGGGGGATTGTGACCGATAAGCGTACTCGCCTAGCTCACCACAGTGTTAACTACCTCACATTTCTAAAAATGAATGAGGCATGGATCTCGGAGGAATTCAACACATGTGACCAGTAGACCATGTATATGTCTATAAACTATTTTTTTAATCAAGCACACAGACCTTCTTAATTCATTTGGCTCACTTCCTTGACCCAAAAAAGCACACCGTACTATATGCCCCTACCCTCCTCTTTGAAGAGGTTGAGCGGTGTCATATTTCTACTGGGGCTGCTTATGATATCCCTGTGCTGTGCTGACTTCCTCCTGGGGGTTCTTATTATGAAGGGATCACACTATCCCTGTGCTGTGCTGACTTCCTCCTGGGGGTTCTTATTATGAGGGGATCACACCATCCCTGTGCTGTGCTGACTTCCTCCTGGGGCTGCTTACGGTGCTGCTGTCAGTGCTGTATGTCACGGTGCTGCTGTCAGCGCTGTATGTCACGGTGCTGCTGTCAGCGCTGTATGTCACGGTGCTGCTGTCAGCGCTGTATGTCACGGTGCTGCTGTCAGCGCTGTATGTCACGGTGCTGCTGTCAGCGCTGTATGTCACGGTGCTGCTGTCAGCGCTGTATGTCACGGTGCTGCTGTCAGCGCTGTATGTCACGGTGCTGCTGTCAGCGCTGTATGTCACGGTGCTGCTGTCAGCGCTGTATGTCACGGTGCTGCTGTCAGCGCTGTATGTCACGGTGCTGCTGTCAGCGCTGTATGTCACGGTGCTGCTGTCAGTGCTCTGTATTACGGTGCTGCTGTCAGATGCCTCTATCACGGTGCATGTGTCATTCCGGTATGTCACGCTGCTGGTGATCATCTCCTGCACCCTCTTCTTTGCCTACCCTGGTCCCTGACCTTCCCTCTCCTCCATTGCCTTCATTAGCTCCATAGTCCTGAATTGTTAGAACAATTTCCCAAATAAAATAAAAATGCTTGTAGTTATCGATCCCAAATTCACCTCATACATGTATTATGTCATTGTCCAGATGGTGGGACTACGTTTTACCCCCTAATAATTACCACGTGGCCGCAAATTCGACATGAAGGTTTGCAAAGTTCGCCTCCCATTGAAGTCAATGGGGCCCGCGGCGAACGTTCGGTTTCGCGAACGTTTGGGTCCGTTCGCATTTCGCGTTCGCGAAACGTCCCGTCGGAAGTTCGTCCATCACTAATAATATGCATGTTGTGCACATATTACATACATGCTACACACACTACACACATATGACATACATGTTACACACATGTGACACACGTGCTACTTACATATTACACACATAGTTCACACATATTACACAAATGTTACATACATATGATATACATGTTGCATGCATGTTACATACATGTCACACTCATGTTACACACCATTTAGACACAATTTTACACACATGTCACATGCATGTTACACATATTACACACATATAACATACATGTCATACACATCACATACATGCTACACACATATGCCATGCATGTCACACACATGTTACATTAATATGACACACATATGACATGCATTTTGCACATATCTTACATACATGTTACACACATATGGCATGCATATGACATGCATGGTACACACATGTTACATACATGTTACACATATGACACACAATACACATATGGCATACATATCACACATATTACATACGTGTTACACACATATTACACAGAATATACATACATATGACATACATGTTGAATGCATGTTACATACATGTCATACACTTATGAAATACATGTTACACACGTTACATACATATGACACACATGACATACATGTTACGTACATGTCACATACACACAATGAATGCAGAGCATGGAATGTAGACTGTCATGCCTCTTTTTAGTCCTTAGCAAGCGCACTTTCACAGGTAGCATGGCCGAGCGGTCTAAGGCGCTGGATTTAGGCTCCAGTCTCTTTGGAGGCGTGGGTTCAAATCCCACTGCTGCCAAGCTCTTTTAACAAATGCCTATCCTTGATTGCTCAAGCGTCTCTCAAGTTTCTGCTGCACTTTGCTGGCATTCCTTGCTCAACACACTGGAATCTCAGAACAGCAGCATTAGGAAATTGCATGCTTTGGTTGAGAAGTCTTCCAAAAGGGCACACTTCTGATGAGATGACTAGTGAAATCTTGTCAACGTTACAAAACAAGTCCAACTGAACGTGATTACCTCTCCTGTAAGCTAGATTCCACATTAACACTTTAAGTGTGGACACCAAAAAACAAGCAGTACTAATGAAAAGCTGGCACACTTTTCAGCAGAGTGCCAAGTGAACTTGCCACAGAATGCTGCACCCAAAGTCCACTCTCAAGTGTAAAGTGACCACCACCTGCTGCCTCAGAAAGAAGACTGAAACACATAAGGTGGCATCTTGGCCATCTCCGTGAAACTTCAACTACCTTTTATAATGGATAAAGTGGTGAATACTTGTAGTTTAGAGTTCTGAGGCCTCCAGCTCAAGCAATGAATGCAGAGCATGGAATGTCCCACCCCATTTTAGTCGATAACGTGTTCATTTTTATGGGTAGCATGGCCGAGCGCTCTAAGGCGCTGGATTAAGGCTCCAGTCTCTTTGGGGGCGTGGGTTCGAATCCCACTGCTGCCAAACTCCTTTTAACAAAATCCCTACCCTCTAGGGCTCAAGCTTCTCTGATCTTGCTCCTGCAATTTACTGCAGTTCCTTTCCCAACTCACTGGAATCTCAAAAAACACTTACCTCTCTGCTTTAGCAGCATTAGAAAAGCTGCAATCATTGCATGTTTTGTTTGATACATGATACATACATATAATATGCATGTTGTGCACATATTACATACATGCTACACACACTACACACATATGACATACATGTTACACACATGTGACACACGTGCTACTTACATATTACACACATAGTTCACACATATTACACAAATGTTACATACATATGATATACATGTTGCATGCATGTTACATACATGTCACACTCATGTTACATACCATTTAGACACAATTTTACACACATGTCACATGCATGTTACGCATATTACACACATATAACATACATGTCATACACATCACATACATGCTACACACATATGCCATACATGTCACACACATGTTACATTAATATGACACACATATGACATGCATGTTGCACATATCTTACATACATGTTACACACATATGGCATGCATATGACATGCATGGTACACACATGTTACATACATGTTACACATATGACACACAATACACATATGACATACATATCACACATATTACATACGTGTTACACACATATTACACAGAATATACATACATATGACATACATGTTGAATGCATGTTACATACATGTCATACACTTATGAAATACATGTTACACACGTTACATACATATGACACACATGACATACATGTTACGTACATGTCACATACAAACAATGCATGCAGAGCATAGAATGTAGACTGTCATGCCTCTTTTTAGTCCTTAGCAAGAGCACTTTCACAGGTAGCATGGCCGAGCGGTCTAAGGCGCTGGATTTAGGCTCCAGTCTCTTTGGAGGTGTGGGTTCAAATCCCACTGCTGCCAAGCTCTTGTAACAAATGCCTATCCTTGATTGCTCAAGCATCTCTGAAGTTTCTGCTGCACTTTGCTGGCATTCCTTGCTCAACACACTGGAATCTCAGAACAGCAGCATTAGGAAATTGCATGCTTTGGTTGAGAACTCTTCCAAAAGGGCACACTTTTGATGAGATGACTAGTGAAATCTTGTCAACGTTACAGTGTTTACAATAAAGTTTTTATTAATCAAATTCAGAAGACACAAATATGACATCAGAGTGCACGTCAATAAGCAGCCAATACAGGGCACAGGGTGACCAGTAACAGTATGCAGAGACAAGACAAATTAAGCATAACATAACGCCAAGTAACGCCAAGATTGGCGTTACTTGGCGTTATGTTATGCTTAATTTGTCTTGTCTCTGCATACTGTTACTGGTCACCCTGTGCCCTGTATTGGCTGCTTATTGACGTGCACTCTGATGTCATATTTGTGTCTTCTGAATTTGATTAATAAAAACTTTATTGTAAACACTGTAACGTTGACAAGATTTCACTAGTCATCTCATCAAAAGTGTGCCCTTTTGGAAGAGTTCTCAACCAAAGCATGCAATTTCCTAATGCTGCTGTTCTGAGATTCCAGTGTGTTGAGCAAGGAATGCCAGCAAAGTGCAGCAGAAACTTCAGAGATGCTTGAGCAAATATGACATGCATGGTACACACATGTTACATACATGTTACACATATGACACACAATACACATATGACATACATATCACACATATTACATACGTGTTACACACATATTACACAGAATATACATACATATGACATACATGTTGAATGCATGTTACATACATGTCATACACTTATGAAATACATGTTACACACGTTACATACATATGACACACATGACATACATGTTACGTACATGTCACATACAAACAATGCATGCAGAGCATAGAATGTAGACTGTCATGCCTCTTTTTAGTCCTTAGCAAGAGCACTTTCACAGGTAGCATGGCCGAGCGGTCTAAGGCGCTGGATTTAGGCTCCAGTCTCTTTGGAGGTGTGGGTTCAAATCCCACTGCTGCCAAGCTCTTGTAACAAATGCCTATCCTTGATTGCTCAAGCATCTCTGAAGTTTCTGCTGCACTTTGCTGGCATTCCTTGCTCAACACACTGGAATCTCAGAACAGCAGCATTAGGAAATTGCATGCTTTGGTTGAGAACTCTTCCAAAAGGGCACACTTTTGATGAGATGACTAGTGAAATCTTGTCAACGTTACAGTGTTTACAATAAAGTTTTTATTAATCAAATTCAGAAGACACAAATATGACATCAGAGTGCACGTCAATAAGCAGCCAATACAGGGCACAGGGTGACCAGTAACAGTATGCAGAGACAAGACAAATTAAGCATAACATAACGCCAAGTAACGCCAATCTTGTATAGGCTGTCTGAGCATATTCGTTTCACTGTTATTTCGTTGTAGATCAAATTACGATGTTTTAGTGTCTTTTAATCAAAAAGAAATAATTGCGAAACAATTAAGGGGATAGATGGGGGAAGGGAAATTAGGGGTAAGGGAAGCAAAGTGAAAGACAAAGGAAGAAAAAAGGAAGAGAAACAGCAAGGTTAGGAGAGCGGAAAGAGGTAAAGTGCAGCAAACAGAGCTTACGGACTGGGCCACCCCACAGCCCTTCAAATCTACTCTCAGTCACACCAGCCAGGGGTGAGAATCCATACCTTGGGGCGCGATTCAATCTTGATCACCGCGCACTCACCCTGTACTCAAATCCCGAAAGGCATCAGAATACTTAAACTGGACCCAAGGGGACCAAGTCTTGTGAAATTTTTCCGCCGTGTCTTTGGCTGTAGCTAGCATCTCCTCCAGAGAGAAAATATGGTTAACTGAATGTACCCACTCTCTGACTGAGGGTACCGTAGTTAATTTCCAGTATTTAGGAATCAGGGATTTAGCTGCTATCAGCAGGTACTTAGATAAAGATCTGTTGTATCTGTCCAGCGACCAGTCCGATATTTGCAAGAGACAACACTCCGGTGAAAGAGTTAATGTGGTATTAGTAATATTGCGAATTAAATTACAGATCATGCTCCAGAAACTAGCTATCCGGGGGCAACTCCACCAAACATGCAGCATGTCTCCCACCGCCTCCCCACAGCGCCAGCAGAGGTCAGAGGATGCTGGATACCAACGCTTAACTTTAGACGGGGTGGCGTACCATTGTGAAAGTAATTTGTAAGCATTTTCTTGTAGCCTGGTGCTTATAGTGCCTTTGTGTGCCAGGATGCATGCATTGCGCCACTGTGTGTCCGTGAAATGAGTCCCGAGGGCCCTCTCCCACGCACCTTTAAATCTATCCGGCTCCCCGTGGACCAGCTGCTGGAGACATGCGTACATAAAGGAGGTTGACTTCTCCAAGGGGGTGCCCTGGAGGCAGATCTTCTCAAAAGGTGTCGGGTCCCTGAGCACAGCTGCCTTCCTTTCAGGCGCTAGAAGATAATGGCTCACCTGTCTATATTTCCAAAATGACAATGTTGTCAGAGGGAGGCTACCCGTAAGGTCTTCAAAGGGAAGAATCTTTCCCCGCCGTACCAGGTGTGAAGCTAGCAACGGGGAGTCAGCAGTGTGAGAGAAATCAGTCGTGGACATGCCCGGGTAAAAGTCCGGATTCCCCCGGAGAGGTGTCGGAGGACCCGGGGAGGAGGCAAAATCATGGTAAGAGGTCAGCTTGTGAAAAATCCGCAATGTAGCTCCTATGAGGGGGTGTTGTGACAGTTCCCTAGGGCAACTGGCCTTCGGGATCCAAGGGGAGAAGCGCAAAGGAGATCTAGACACCCCCTCTTCTATTGAAATCCAGTCTTTACTGTCGGCGTGGCAATTCCAGTCGACTATTCTGGCTAGGTGAGTGGCATAATAATACAGTTTGAAATTCGGGAACCCCATCCCGCCCGCTGCCTTCGGTTTCGTCAACAGATGTAGACTAATTCGCGGTCTTTTTTGGGCCCACAGGAATTTCCAAAGTAAGGATTGTAGCTGTTTAAAAAAGGTGACTGGGAGGTCGATGGGCAGAGTGTGAAATAGGTAAAGAAGTCGTGGGAGTGTAATCATTTTGATGAGTGCGGCCCTTCCAAACCATGAAAAGAGGCCCCGCGACCACCTAGTCAGGTCTAGTTCGATCTGCCTCAACATGGGCTTAAAGTTAAAAGAGAAAATCTTGCTCAACTGCGGGGTAAGCTTGATGCCCAAATATGTCAAGGCGTCCGTCACCCATTTAAATGAGGTATTCGATTGTGCCTGCGCCAACACTTCCGGGGGGAGCGTCAGATTCATGGCTTCCGACTTATTATAATTAATCTTGAGGTTTGAAATGTAGCCGTATACTAGGAAGGCCTGCAACAGGTTTGGGATCGAAGTGTGTGGGTGGGTCAGAAAAAACAGCAAATCATCCGCATAAGCAGCGATTTTACAAATCCTCTGCCCTACAGGGAAACCTGAAATAGAGGGTGTGTTGTTAATCGTGCGAATGAATGGCTCTAGGGTGAGGATAAACAAAAGCGGGGAGAGGGGGCACCCCTGCCTCGTCCCGTTCCGAATCCGCACCGGAGCAGACAGGGTCCCATTAATCTTCAATTGGGCAGTTGGATTTTGGTAGAGGGAAGAAATCCAGGAAAGCATGCTGGGGCGTAGCCCAACGTGAGTGCATGTGGCAAGTAAAAAGTCCCAAGCCACTCTATCGAAGGCCTTCTCCGCGTCCGTGGACAGGAGAAGGCCCCCAAACCGAGCACTCTGACAAAGGTGGACTAGATTCAAAGCCTTCGTTACGTTATCCCTGGATTCCCTCCCCGGCATGAACCCTGCCTGCTCCGGGCCGATCAGTTGGGGCAGAAAATATCTCAGTCGGTTTGCGATGATTTTAGAAAGAATTTTTAAATCCAAATTAAGTAGGGAGATGGGACGATAGCTGGCGCACAACGTGGGGTCCTTCCCCGGCTTGGGAAGCACCGTAATATAGGCTCCCAAAAAGGTCCCCGGAAGTTGATGGGGCTCTCTTAAGGAGTTGAGGGTTCTCAAGAGAGGCTGTTCCAACATCTCCGAAAAAGCCTTATAGTAGTGCGCCGTCAGCCCATCAGGGCCAGGGCTCTTACCCGGTTTAAGGCTTTTTATCGCCCCCAGTAGTTCCTCCGAGGTAACCGGACCCTCCAGGGAATCAGCGTCACCAGGAGAGAGTGTAGGCATGCCACTCCGGGTCAGATAATCCCGAATGATATGACCCCTCTCCCCAAGCAGCTCCCCAGGTTTATGCTGGGGTGGGATATTATAGAGGTCACTATAAAACCGGTGGAAACTGTCAGCAATCTGATCTACACGATTCGTCAACGAACCGTCTGCCTTTTTAATTGCCAGAATGTTATTGGCGAGGGCAGCCTCCTTAACTGCCCTGGCCAATAGCCTCCCGTCCTTGTCGCCATGCTCGTAGTATATTTTTTGTTTTAGAAAAAGGGTACGCTTACTCTTAGTCTCTAGAATATCTTTCAACTCCGACCTCGCCTCAAGCAGTTCCTGTGCCACTGAAGTAGCCCGGGACTGCTTATGTTGGGACTCAAGCCGAGCAATTCTTGCGGATAAAATAGCCACCTGAGCTTCCACTTTCCGTTTGCGAGCTGCCCCCGCTTTGATAAACTCCCCCTCATAACACATTTATGTGCTTCCCATATAGTCAGGGGTGAAAGCTCATCTGAGGCATTTTCTCGGAAATAGTTACGAAGGGCTTCCGTCAGAGTCGGGAGTAGCTCAATGTCAGTCAGCAATGAGGGGTTCAGTCTCCAGGTGCAAGGTCTAGGCCTCAAGTCAGAATGCGTCAGGGAGACGGAAACCGGGGCATGGTCCGAGATGGTCTGGAGCCCGATGTTAGAACTCTGGGCAGTCAACAGGTCTCGCTGCGAGATGAAGATGTAGTCAATACGAGCATATTTATCGTGAGGTGCCGAATAGCAAGTAAAGTCTCTACCAGTAGGGTTGAGTGTGCGCCAAGTGTCAATTAAAGTCAAAGAATGTAATACCCGTTTCACCTGTTTCAAAGTACGGTAGGTTAAGCTTGACTTTCCCGTGGAAGTGTCCTGAATCGGGTTAAGTGGTACATTGAAGTCACCCCCCAATAAAATGCACCCCGTAGCAAAGCTCTTTAATTCACCTACCACTCGCCTGCAAAAGGATGCATGTGCACTATTGGGGAAATAAACGTTAGCTAGTGTTAAGGGCGTAGAACCCCACATGCCCTTTAGAAACAGATATCTGCCACCGGGATCCGACAACTGCTGAGTGACCTCAAAACCGGCCGATTTGTGAAGGAGAATCGAGACTCCTTTCGTTTTCGCTTGCGAATTAGTAGCATGAAACACCCGTGGGAAATTTTTGTTAAATAACCTAGGAATTTGATCGGATCTGAAGTGTGTCTCCTGCAAATATACAAACATGGGTTTTACCTTATTCAACTCCCGGAGGATTGAGATGCGCTTTTCAGGTGTGTTCAGACCACGAACATTATGTGATATCAAAGTCGGGCTGGGGCCCAGCGACGAGTACGCCATAACCAAGAATTCAAAGCCGTCCGAGGGCGGCCCACTCTGTGGAGAAAAACAAAAAGGAGAGACAGTAAAAGATGACAGTAAAGAGAAAGAGGAGAAGAAGATGGGTAGAAGTAAGAAGAAGAGAACGGAACAAGAACAAAAGGGAGGGTAGGATAAGGTAGGGGAACGTCCTGTACACAGGGCGTATCAATCAGAGTGAGATCTTGCCTGCAGAGCTCTGAGCTGCAAGCCGAGACAAAAAAAAAAAAGGGAGCAGGGAGCGGTACATGCAACAAAAACCCCAACTATACCGCTATGCCCTATTTGTGGGGTACGTGGGAGGAACACCACAGAAGGAGTAAGTGCTCGCAGTGATATCAAAAAAGAGGAAAAATGGGAAACAAAAATACAAAAACACAGAGTCACCATAAGGGGGACTCACAAGCCCTAAATGGAAGCAAAACAAGGCAAAAGAACATTTCCTGGCCGGAAAATAACAGCCACTAAGTGGCGGGACATGCAGTTTAGTACTACTAGCTCAAAAAGAAAAAAGGAAAAAACAAACACATCATGTCCCTGAAAAACCTTTGAGCAATTGCCAGTTCAAACAGTCAAAGAAAAAGAAAAGTCAGGCAAGATGAATAGCATTCCCCCAGTCCTTCAAGCAGGGTCCCGGCTCCTTGACTGCCGCGCAGGGAACTGAAGGCGTCCCCCCGTTCCAGCACCCATCCTGCCACCTCTGCTCTTTTTCATGGGGGGTTTGGCCGGGGATGAGTGGGGAGAGCTGTCCGGGCTAGCGTCTTGAGGAGGATTCCGGAACTCAGCATACCACTCCGGGAGATGAACACAGGGGATATTCAGTGCTGCGCAGAAATCTGGGAGCTCTTCCGGGAGCCTGAGTAATAGTTGTCTTCCATTAAAGGTGACCTGTAGGGCGAACGGAAAACGCCACTTGTACACAATGCCTCTCTCTCGCAGTACTTCCAAGAGGGGACGTAAGGCCCTCCTATTTTGCAAGGTGATGGGTGACAAGTCCTGGAAAAGTGCCAAATCACAATCGTTGAATTGAATACGGTCATTTTTCCTTGCTTGGCTGAGAATCTCCTCCTTCAAAGGAAAGTTCTGGAGGCAACAGATGATGTCTCTTGGTGGGGCCGTGTCCGATGGTCTTGCGCGAAGGGCCCTGTGCGCACGAACGAATTCAATAGGGGTATCAGCCGGGTTCTCCAGCAGGTTGTTGAAAATGGAGCGTAGGGCCGAGGATATCTGGTCAGGGGCCACCGCCTCCGGAACCCCCCTCACTCGAATGTTACATCGCCGACCCCTGTTATCAAGGTCCTCTAGGTGCCTGTTAATGGAGATAAGGTGCGCAGTATGTGAGGCCGTTGTAGCTTCCAGTCTGTGTACCGCCTTATCTCTCCTATCCTCCGCTCTCTCCATGGTGGCCATTTTTTCATTCAATGAAAGGAGGTCAGCCTTAAGGTCAGTAATGGCAGAGAACAGGGTATTCTTAATGTCCGATGCTATAGCAGTCATGTCTCCCAGCGTGAGAGGATGGGCAGGGTTGCTGTTCCCACTAACCAGGTCGTCTACGGTACCTTGTGATCCATAGCTCATCTCCTCCTCGTCGCCTCGTGGCAGCGCCATCTTGCGCGGAGTGGAGCGGTCAGCGCGGGCCTGCATGAGGAATAAATCCTGTATATTGCGGCTTTGGGACGAGGCGGATTGTCTCCGCGATCTAGTCCCCGGGTTGTGCCGAGCTTGCTTGCTCATTTTCAGCGTCCGGTTCGGCCAGGAAACACGCTAACGGGCTGTAAGTCTCCAGGAGCTCCTCACTGAGCAGCCATTCCTTCCGCGCGCCAAGCCACGCCCCCCTTGTCAACGTTACAAAACAAGTCCAACTGAACGTGATTACCTCTCCTGTAAGCTAGATTCCACATTAACACTTTAAGTGTGGACACCAAAAAACAAGCAGTACTAATGAAAAGCTGGCACACTTTTCAGCAGAGTGCCAAGTGAACTTGCCACAGAATGCTGCACCCAAAGTCCACTCTCAAGTGTAAAGTGACCACCACCTGCTGCCTCAGAAAGAGGACTGAAACACATAAGGTGGCATCTTGGCCATCTCCGTGAAACTTCAACTACATTTTATAATGGATAAAGTGGTGAATACTTGTAGTTTAGAGTTCTGAGGCCTCCAGCTCAAGCAATGAATGCAGAGCATGGAATGTCCCACCCGATTTTAGTCGATAACGTGTTCATTTTAATGGGTAGCATGGCCGAGCGGTCTAAGGCGCTGGATTAAGGCTCCAGTCTCCTTGGGGGCGTGGGTTCGAATCCCACTGCTGCCAAACTCCTTTTAACAAAATCCCTACCCTCTAGGGCTCAAGCTTCTCTGATCTTGCTCCTGCAATTTACTGCAGTTCCTTTCCCAACTCAATGGAATCTCAAAAAAACACTTACCTCTCTGCTTTAGCAGCATTAGAAAAGCTGCAATCATTGCATGTTTTGTTTGATACATGATACATACATATAATATGCATGTTGTGCACATATTACATACATGCTACACACACTACACACATATGACATACATGTTACACACATGTGACACACGTGCTACTTACATATTACACACATAGTTCACACATATTACACAAATGTTACATACATATGATATACATGTTGCATGCATGTTACATACATGTCACACTCATGTTACACACCATTTAGACACAATTTTACACACATGTCACATGCATGTTACACATATTACACACATATAACATACATGTCATACACATCACATACATGCTACACACATATGCCATGCATGTCACACACATGTTACATTAATATGACACACATATGACATGCATGCTGCACATATCTTACATACATGTTACACACATATGGCATGCATATGACATGCATGGTACACACATGTTACATACATGTTACACATATGACACACAATACACATATGGCATACATATCACACATATTACATACGTGTTACACACATATTACACAGATTATACATACATATGACATACATGTTGAATGCATGTTACATACATGTCATACACTTATGAAATACATGTTACACACGTTACATACATATGGCACACATGACATAAATGTTACATACATGTCACATACACACAATGAATGCAGAGCATGGAATGTAGACTGTCATGCCTCTTTTTAGTCCTTAGCAAGAGCACTCTCACAAGTAGCATGGCCGAGCGGTCTAAGGCGCTGGATTTAGGCTCCAGTCTCTTTGGAGGCGTGGGTTCAAATCCCACTGCTGCCAAGTTTTTTTAACAAATGCCTATCCTTGATTGCTCAAGCGTCTCTGAAGTTTCTGCTGCACTTTGCTGGCATTCCTTGCTCAACACACTGGAATCTCAGAACAGCAGCATTAGGAAATTGCATGCTTTGGTTGAGAAGTCTTCCAAAAGGGCACACTTCTGATGAGATGACTAGTGAAATCTTGTCAACGTTACAAAACAAGTCCAACTGAACGTGATTACCTCTCCTGTAAGCTAGATTCCACATTAACACTTTAAGTGTGGACACCAAAAAACAAGCAGTACTAATGAAAAGCTGGCACACTTTTCAGCAGAGTGCCAAGTGAACTTGCCACAGAATGCTGCACCCAAAGTCCACTCTCAAGTGTAAAGTGACCACCACCTGCTGCCTCAGAAAGAGGACTGAAACACATAAGGTGGCATCTTGGCCATCTCCGTGAAACTTCAACTACCTTTTATAATGGATAAAGTGGTGAATACTTGTAGTTTAGAGTTCTGAGGCCTCCAGCTCAAGCAATGAATGCAGAGCATGGAATGTCCCACCCCATTTTAGTCGATAACGTGTTCATTTTTATGGGTAGCATGGCCGAGCGGTCTAAGGCGCTGGATTAAGGCTCCAGTCTCTTTGGGGGCGTGGGTTCGAATCCCACTGCTGCCAAACTCCTTTTAACAAAATCCCTACCCTCTAGGGCTCAAGCTTCTCTGATCTTGCTCCTGCAATTTACTGCAGTTCCTTTCCCAACTCACTGGAATCTCAAAAAACACTTACATCTCTGCTTTAGCAGCATTAGAAAAGCTGCAATCATTGCATGTTTTGTTTGATACATGATACATACATATAATATGCATGTTGTGCACATATTACATACATGCTACACACACTACACACATATGACATACATGTTACACACATGTGACACACGTGCTACTTACATATTACACACATAGTTCACACATATTACACAAATGTTACATACATATGATATACATGTTGCATGCATGTTACATACATGTCACACTCATGTTACATACCATTTAGACACAATTTTACACACATGTCACATGCATGTTACGCATATTACACACATATAACATACATGTCATACACATCACATACATGCTACACACATATGCCATGCATGTCACACACATGTTACATTAATATGACACACATATGACATGCATTTTGCACATATCTTACATACATGTTACACACATATGGCATGCATATGACATGCATGGTACACACATGTTACATACATGTTACACATATGACACACAATACACATATGGCATACATATCACACATATTACATACGTGTTACACACATATTACACAGATTATACATACATATGACATACATGTTGAATGCATGTTACATACATGTCATACACTTATGAAATACATGTTACACACGTTACATACATATGACACACATGACATACATGTTACGTACATGTCACATACAAACAATGCATGCAGAGCATAGAATGTAGACTGTCATGCCTCTTTTTAGTCCTTAGCAAGAGCACTTTCACAGGTAGCATGGCCGAGCGGTCTAAGGCGCTGGATTTAGGCTCCAGTCTCTTTGGAGGCGTGGGTTCAAATCCCACTGCTGCCAAGCTCTTGTAACAAATGCCTATCCTTGATTGCTCAAGCGTCTCTGAAGTTTCTGCTGCACTTTGCTGGCATTCCTTGCTCAACACACTGGAATCTCAGAACAGCAGCATTAGGAAATTGCATGCTTTGGTTGAGAAGTCTTCCAAAAGGGCACACTTTTGATGAGATGACTAGTGAAATCTTGTCAACGTTACAAAACAAGTCCAACTGAACGTGATTACCTCTCCTGTAAGCTAGATTCCACATTAACACTTTAAGTGTGGACACCAAAAAACAAGCAGTACTAATGAAAAGCTGGCACACTTTTCAGCAGAGTGCCAAGTGAACTTGCCACAGAATGCTGCACCCAAAGTCCACTCTCAAGTGTAAAGTGACCACCACCTGCTGCCTCAGAAAGAGGACTGAAACACATAAGGTGGCATCTTGGCCATCTCCGTGAAACTTCAACTACCTTTTATAATGGATAAAGTGGTGAATACTTGTAGTTTAGAGTTCTGAGGCCTCCAGCTCAAGCAATGAATGCAGAGCATGGAATGTCCCACCCCATTTTAGTCGATAACGTGTTCATTTTTATGGGTAGCATGGCCGAGCGCTCTAAGGCGCTGGATTAAGGCTCCAGTCTCTTTGGGGGCGTGGGTTCGAATCCCACTGCTGCCAAACTCCTTTTAACAAAATCCCTACCCTCTAGGGCTCAAGCTTCTCTGATCTTGCTCCTGCAATTTACTGCAGTTCCTTTCCCAACTCACTGGAATCTCAAAAAACACTTACCTCTCTGCTTTAGCAGCATTAGAAAAGCTGCAATCATTGCATGTTTTGTTTGATACATGATACATACATATAATATGCATGTTGTGCACATATTACATACATGCTACACACACTACACACATATGACATACATGTTACACACATGTGACACACGTGCTACTTACATATTACACACATAGTTCACACATATTACACAAATGTTACATACATATGATATACATGTTGCATGCATGTTACATACATGTCACACTCATGTTACACACCATTTAGACACAATTTTACACACATGTCACATGCATGTTACACATATTACACACATATAACATACATGTCATACACATCACATACATGCTACACACATATGCCATGCATGTCACACACATGTTACATTAATATGACACACATATGACATGCATGTTGCACATATCTTACATACATGTTACACACATATGGCATGCATATGACATGCATGGTACACACATGTTACATACATGTTACACATATGACACACAATACACATATGGCATACATATCACACATATTACATACGTGTTACACACATATTACACAGAATATACATACATATGACATACATGTTGAATGCATGTTACATACATGTCATACACTTATGAAATACATGTTACACACGTTACATACATATGACACACATGACATACATGTTACGTACATGTCACATACACACAATGAATGCAGAGCATGGAATGTAGACTGTCATGCCTCTTTTTAGTCCTTAGCAAGCGCACTTTCACAGGTAGCATGGCCGAGCGGTCTAAGGCGCTGGATTTAGGCTCCAGTCTCTTTGGAGGCGTGAGTTCAAATCCCACTGCTGCCAAGCTCTTTTAACAAATGCCTATCCTTGATTGCTCAAGCGTCTCTCAAGTTTCTGCTGCACTTTGCTGGCATTCCTTGCTCAACACACTGGAATCTCAGAACAGCAGCATTAGAAAATTGCATGCTTTGGTTGAGAAGTCTTCCAAAAGGGCACACTTCTGATGAGATGACTAGTGAAATCTTGTCAACGTTACAAAACAAGTCCAACTGAACGTGATTACCTCTCCTGTAAGCTAGATTCCACATTAACACTTTAAGTGTGGACACCAAAAAACAAGCAGTACTAATGAAAAGCTGGCACACTTTTCAGCAGAGTGCCAAGTGAACTTGCCACAGAATGCTGCACCCAAAGTCCACTCTCAAGTGTAAAGTGACCACCACCTGCTGCCTCAGAAAGAGGACTGAAACACATAAGGTGGCATCTTGGCCATCTCCGTGAAACTTCAACTACCTTTTATAATGGATAAAGTGGTGAATACTTGTAGTTTAGAGTTCTGAGGCCTCCAGCTCAAGCAATGAATGCAGAGCATGGAATGTCCCACCCGATTTTAGTCGATAACGTGTTCATTTTTATGGGTAGCATGGCCGAGCGGTCTAAGGCGCTGGATTAAGGCTCCAGTCTCTTTGGGGGCGTGGGTTCGAATCCCACTGCTGCCAAACTCCTTTTAACAAAATCCCTACCCTCTAGGGCTCAAGCTTCTCTGATCTTGCTCCTGCAATTTACTGCAGTTCCTTTCCCAACTCACTGGAATCTCAAAAAACACTTACCTCTCTGCTTTAGCAGCATTAGAAAAGCTGCAATCATTGCATGTTTGTTTGATACATGATACATACATATAATATGCATGTTGTGCACATATTACATACATGCTACACACACTACACACATATGACATACATGTTACACACATGTGACACACGTGCTACTTACATATTACACACATAGTTCACACATATTACACAAATGTTACATACATATGATATACATGTTGCATGCATGTTACATACATGTCACACTCATGTTACACACCATTTAGACACAATTTTACACACATGTCACATGCATGTTACACATATTACACACATATAACATACATGTCATACACATCACATACATGCTACACACATATGCCATGCATGTCACACACATGTTACATTAATATGACACACATATGACATGCATGTTGCACATATCTTACATACATGTTACACACATATGGCATGCATATGACATGCATGGTACACACATGTTACATACATGTTACACATATGACACACAATACACATATGGCATACATATCACACATATTACATACGTGTTACACACATATTACACAGATTATACATACATATGACATACATGTTGAATGCATGTTACATACATGTCATACACTTATGAAATACATGTTACACACGTTACATACATATGACACACATGACATAAATGTTACATACATGTCACATACACACAATGAATGCAGAGCATGGAATGTAGACTGTCATGCCTCTTTTTAGTCCTTAGCAAGAGCACTCTCACAAGTAGCATGGCCGAGCGGTCTAAGGCGCTGGATTTAGGCTCCAGTCTCTTTGGAGGCGTGGGTTCAAATCCCACTGCTGCCAAGCTCTTGTAACAAATGCCTATCTTTGATTGCTCAAGCGTCTCTGAAGTTTCTGCTGCACTTTGCTGGCATTCCTTGCTCAACACACTGGAATCTCAGAACAGCAGCATTAGGAAATTGCATGCTTTGGTTGAGAAGTCTTCCAAAAGGGCACACTTTTGATGAGATGACTAGTGAAATCTTGTCAACGTTACAAAACAAGTCCAACTGAACGTGATTACCTCTCCTGTAAGCTAGATTCCACATTAACACTTTAAGTGTGGACACCAAAAAACAAGCAGTACTAATGAAAAGCTGGCACACTTTTCAGCAGAGTGCCAAGTGAACTTGCCACAGAATGCTGCACCCAAAGTCCACTCTCAAGTGTAAAGTGACCACCACCTGCTGCCTCAGAAAGAGGACTGAAACACATAAGGTGGCATCTTGGCCATCTCCGTGAAACTTCAACTACCTTTTATAATGGATAAAGTGGTGAATACTTGTAGTTTAGAGTTCTGAGGCCTCCAGCTCAAGCAATGAATGCAGAGCATGGAATGTCCCACCCGATTTTAGTCGATAACGTGTTCATTTTTATGGGTAGCATGGCCGAGCGGTCTAAGGCGCCGGATTAAGGCTCCAGTCTCTTTGGGGGCGTGGGTTCGAATCCCACTGCTGCCAAACTCCTTTTAACAAAATCCCTACCCTCTAGGGCTCAAGCTTCTCTGATCTTGCTCCTGCAATTTACTGCAGTTCCTTTCCCAACTCACTGGAATCTCAAAAAACACTTACCTCTCTGCTTTAGCAGCATTAGAAAAGCTGCAATCATTGCATGTTTTGTTTGATACATGATACATACATAAAATATGCATGTTGTGCACATATTACATACATGCTACACACACTACACACATATGACATACATGTTACACACATGTGACACACGTGCTACTTACATATTACACACATAGTTCACACATATTACACAAATGTTACATACATATGATATACATGTTGCATGCATGTTACATACATGTCACACTCATGTTACACACCATTTAGACACAATTTTACACACATGTCACATGCATGTTACACATATTACACACATATAACATACATGTCATACACATCACATACATGCTACACACATATGCCATGCATGTCACACACATGTTACATTAATATGACACACATATGACATGCATGTTGCACATATCTTACATACATGTTACACACATATGGCATGCATATGACATGCATGGTACACACATGTTACATACATGTTACACATATGACACACAATACACATATGGCATACATATCACACATATTACATACGTGTTACACACATATTACACAGATTATACATACATATGACATACATGTTGAATGCATGTTACATACATGTCATACACTTATGAAATACATGTTACACACGTTACATACATATGACACACATGACATACATGTTACGTACATGTCACATACAAACAATGAATGCAGAGCATGGAATGTAGACTGTCATGCCTCTTTTTAGTCCTTAGCAAGAGCACTTTCACAGGTAGCATGGCCGAGCGGTCTAAGGCGCTGTATTTAGGCTCCAGTCTCTTTGGAGGTGTGGGTTCAAATCCCACTGCTGCCAAGCTCTTTTAACAAATGCCTATCCTTGATTGCTCAAGCGTCTCTGAAGTTTCTGCTGCACTTTGCTGGCATTCCTTGCTCAACACACTGGAATCTCAGAACAGCAGCATTAGGAAATTGCATGCTTTGGTTGAGAAGTCTTCCAAAAGGGCACACTTCTGATGAGATGACTAGTGAAATCTTGTCAACGTTACAAAACAAGTCCAACTGAACGTGATTACCTCTCCTGTAAGCTAGATTCCACATTAACACTTTAAGTGTGGACACCAAAAAACAAGCAGTACTAATGAAAAGCTGGCACACTTTTCAGCAGAGTGCCAAGTGAACTTGCCACAGAATGCTGCACCCAAAGTCCACTCTCAAGTGTAAAGTGACCACCACCTGCTGCCTCAGAAAGAGGACTGAAACACATAAGGTGGCATCTTGGCCATCTCCGTGAAACTTCAACTACCTTTTATAATGGATAAAGTGGTGAATACTTGTAGTTTAGAGTTCTGAGGCCTCCAGCTCAAGCAATGAATGCAGAGCATGGAATGTCCCACCCGATTTTAGTCGATAACATGTTCATTTTTATGGGTAGCATGGCCGAGCGGTCTAAGGCGCTGGATTAAGGCTCCAGTCTCTTTGGGGGCGTGGGTTCGAATCCCACTGCTGCCAAACTCCTTTTAACAAAATCCCTACCCTCTAGGGCTCAAGCTTCTCTGATCTTGCTCCTGCAATTTACTGCAGTTCCTTTCCCAACTCACTGGAATCTCAAAAAACACTTACCTCTCTGCTTTAGCAGCATTAGAAAAGCTGCAATCATTGCATGTTTTGTTTGATACATGATACATACATATAATATGCATGTTGTGCACATATTACATACATGCTACACACACTACACACATATGACATACATGTTACACACATGTGACACACATGCTACTTACATATTACACACATAGTTCACACATATTACACAAATGTTACATACATATGATATACATGTTGCATGCATGTTACATACATGTCCCACTCATGTTACACACCATTTAGACACAATTTTACACACATGTCACATGCATGTTACACATATTACACACATATAACATACATGTCATACACATCACATACATGCTACACACATATGCCATGCATGTCACACACATGTTACATTAATATGACACACATATGACATGCATGTTGCACATATCTTACATACATGTTACACACATATGGCATGCATATGACATGCATGGTACACACATGTTACATACATGTTACACATATGACACACAATACACATATGGCATACATATCACACATATTACATACGTGTTACACACATATTACACAGATTATACATACATATGACATACATGTTGAATGCATGTTACATACATGTCATACACTTATGAAATACATGTTACACACGTTACATACATATGACACACATGACATACATGTTACGTACATGTCACATACAAACAATGAATGCAGAGCATGGAATGTAGACTGTCATGCCTCTTTTTAGTCCTTAGCAAGAGCACTTTCACAGGTAGCATGGCCGAGCGGTCTAAGGCGCTGTATTTAGGCTCCAGTCTCTTTGGAGGTGTGGGTTCAAATCCCACTGCTGCCAAGCTCTTTTAACAAATGCCTATCCTTGATTGCTCAAGCGTCTCTGAAGTTTCTGCTGCACTTTGCTGGCATTCCTTGCTCAACACACTGGAATCTCAGAACAGCAGCATTAGGAAATTGCATGCTTTGGTTGAGAAGTCTTCCAAAAGGGCACACTTTTGATGAGATGACTAGTGAAATCTTGTCAACGTTACAAAACAAGTCCAACTGAACGTGATTACCTCTCCTGTAAGCTAGATTCCACATTAACACTTTAAGTGTGGACACCAAAAAACAAGCAGTACTAATGAAAAGCTGGCACACTTTTCAGCAGAGTGCCAAGTGAACTTGCCACAGAATGCTGCACCCAAAGTCCACTCTCAAGTGTAAAGTGACCACCACCTGCTGCCTCAGAAAGAGGACTGAAACACATAAGGTGGCATCTTGGCCATCTCCGTGAAACTTCAACTACCTTTTATAATGGATAAAGTGGTGAATACTTGTAGTTTAGAGTTCTGAGGCCTCCAGCTCAAGCAATGAATGCAGAGCATGGAATGTCCCACCCCATTTTAGTCGATAACGTGTTCATTTTTATGGGTAGCATGGCCGAGCGCTCTAAGGCGCTGGATTAAGGCTCCAGTCTCTTTGGGGGCGTGGGTTCGAATCCCACTGCTGCCAAACTCCTTTTAACAAAATCCCTACCCTCTAGGGCTCAAGCTTCTCTGATCTTGCTCCTGCAATTTACTGCAGTTCCTTTCCCAACTCACTGGAATCTCAAAAAACACTTACCTCTCTGCTTTAGCAGCATTAGAAAAGCTGCAATCATTGCATGTTTTGTTTGATACATGATACATACATATAATATGCATGTTGTGCACATATTACATACATGCTACACACACTACACACATATGACATACATGTTACACACATGTGACACACGTGCTACTTACATATTACACACATAGTTCACACATATTACACAAATGTTACATACATATGATATACATGTTGCATGCATGTTACATACATGTCACACTCATGTTACACACCATTTAGACACAATTTTACACACATGTCACATGCATGTTACACATATTACACACATATAACATACATGTCATACACATCACATACATGCTACACACATATGCCATGCATGTCACACACATGTTACATTAATATGACACACATATGACATGCATGTTGCACATATCTTACATACATGTTACACACATATGGCATGCATATGACATGCATGGTACACACATGTTACATACATGTTACACATATGACACACAATACACATATGGCATACATATCACACATATTACATACGTGTTACACACATATTACACAGAATATACATACATATGACATACATGTTGAATGCATGTTACATACATGTCATACACTTATGAAATACATGTTACACACGTTACATACATATGACACACATGACATACATGTTACGTACATGTCACATACACACAATGAATGCAGAGCATGGAATGTAGACTGTCATGCCTCTTTTTAGTCCTTAGCAAGCGCACTTTCACAGGTAGCATGGCCGAGCGGTCTAAGGCGCTGGATTTAGGCTCCAGTCTCTTTGGAGGCGTGAGTTCAAATCCCACTGCTGCCAAGCTCTTTTAACAAATGCCTATCCTTGATTGCTCAAGCGTCTCTCAAGTTTCTGCTGCACTTTGCTGGCATTCCTTGCTCAACACACTGGAATCTCAGAACAGCAGCATTAGAAAATTGCATGCTTTGGTTGAGAAGTCTTCCAAAAGGGCACACTTCTGATGAGATGACTAGTGAAATCTTGTCAACGTTACAAAACAAGTCCAACTGAACGTGATTACCTCTCCTGTAAGCTAGATTCCACATTAACACTTTAAGTGTGGACACCAAAAAACAAGCAGTACTAATGAAAAGCTGGCACACTTTTCAGCAGAGTGCCAAGTGAACTTGCCACAGAATGCTGCACCCAAAGTCCACTCTCAAGTGTAAAGTGACCACCACCTGCTGCCTCAGAAAGAGGACTGAAACACATAAGGTGGCATCTTGGCCATCTCCGTGAAACTTCAACTACCTTTTATAATGGATAAAGTGGTGAATACTTGTAGTTTAGAGTTCTGAGGCCTCCAGCTCAAGCAATGAATGCAGAGCATGGAATGTCCCACCCGATTTTAGTCGATAACGTGTTCATTTTTATGGGTAGCATGGCCGAGCGGTCTAAGGCGCTGGATTAAGGCTCCAGTCTCTTTGGGGGCGTGGGTTCGAATCCCACTGCTGCCAAACTCCTTTTAACAAAATCCCTACCCTCTAGGGCTCAAGCTTCTCTGATCTTGCTCCTGCAATTTACTGCAGTTCCTTTCCCAACTCACTGGAATCTCAAAAAACACTTACCTCTCTGCTTTAGCAGCATTAGAAAAGCTGCAATCATTGCATGTTTTGTTTGATACATGATACATACATATAATATGCATGTTGTGCACATATTACATACATGCTACACACACTACACACATATGACATACATGTTACACACATGTGACACACGTGCTACTTACATATTACACACATAGTTCACACATATTACACAAATGTTACATACATATGATATACATGTTGCATGCATGTTACATACATGTCACACTCATGTTACACACCATTTAGACACAATTTTACACACATGTCACATGCATGTTACACATATTACACACATATAACATACATGTCATACACATCACATACATGCTACACACATATGCCATGCATGTCACACACATGTTACATTAATATGACACACATATGACATGCATGTTGCACATATCTTACATACATGTTACACACATATGGCATGCATATGACATGCATGGTACACACATGTTACATACATGTTACACATATGACACACAATACACATATGGCATACATATCACACATATTACATACGTGTTACACACATATTACACAGATTATACATACATATGACATACATGTTGAATGCATGTTACATACATGTCATACACTTATGAAATACATGTTACACACGTTACATACATATGACACACATGACATAAATGTTACATACATGTCACATACACACAATGAATGCAGAGCATGGAATGTAGACTGTCATGCCTCTTTTTAGTCCTTAGCAAGAGCACTCTCACAAGTAGCATGGCCGAGCGGTCTAAGGCGCTGGATTTAGGCTCCAGTCTCTTTGGAGGCGTGGGTTCAAATCCCACTGCTGCCAAGCTCTTGTAACAAATGCCTATCTTTGATTGCTCAAGCGTCTCTGAAGTTTCTGCTGCACTTTGCTGGCATTCCTTGCTCAACACACTGGAATCTCAGAACAGCAGCATTAGGAAATTGCATGCTTTGGTTGAGAAGTCTTCCAAAAGGGCACACTTTTGATGAGATGACTAGTGAAATCTTGTCAACGTTACAAAACAAGTCCAACTGAACGTGATTACCTCTCCTGTAAGCTAGATTCCACATTAACACTTTAAGTGTGGACACCAAAAAACAAGCAGTACTAATGAAAAGCTGGCACACTTTTCAGCAGAGTGCCAAGTGAACTTGCCACAGAATGCTGCACCCAAAGTCCACTCTCAAGTGTAAAGTGACCACCACCTGCTGCCTCAGAAAGAGGACTGAAACACATAAGGTGGCATCTTGGCCATCTCCGTGAAACTTCAACTACCTTTTATAATGGATAAAGTGGTGAATACTTGTAGTTTAGAGTTCTGAGGCCTCCAGCTCAAGCAATGAATGCAGAGCATGGAATGTCCCACCCGATTTTAGTCGATAACGTGTTCACTTTTATGGGTAGCATGGCCGAGCGGTCTAAGGCGCCGGATTAAGGCTCCAGTCTCTTTGGGGGCGTGGGTTCGAATCCCACTGCTGCCAAACTCCTTTTAACAAAATCCCTACCCTCTAGGGCTCAAGCTTCTCTGATCTTGCTCCTGCAATTTACTGCAGTTCCTTTCCCAACTCACTGGAATCTCAAAAAACACTTACCTCTCTGCTTTAGCAGCATTAGAAAAGCTGCAATCATTGCATGTTTTGTTTGATACATGATACATACATAAAATATGCATGTTGTGCACATATTACATACATGCTACACACACTACACACATATGACATACATGTTACACACATGTGACACACGTGCTACTTACATATTACACACATAGTTCACACATATTACACAAATGTTACATACATATGATATACATGTTGCATGCATGTTACATACATGTCACACTCATGTTACACACCATTTAGACACAATTTTACACACATGTCACATGCATGTTACACATATTACACACATATAACATACATGTCATACACATCACATACATGCTACACACATATGCCATGCATGTCACACACATGTTACATTAATATGACACACATATGACATGCATGTTGCACATATCTTACATACATGTTACACACATATGGCATGCATATGACATGCATGGTACACACATGTTACATACATGTTACACATATGACACACAATACACATATGGCATACATATCACACATATTACATACGTGTTACACACATATTACACAGATTATACATACATATGACATACATGTTGAATGCATGTTACATACATGTCATACACTTATGAAATACATGTTACACACGTTACATACATATGACACACATGACATACATGTTACGTACATGTCACATACAAACAATGAATGCAGAGCATGGAATGTAGACTGTCATGCCTCTTTTTAGTCCTTAGCAAGAGCACTTTCACAGGTAGCATGGCCGAGCGGTCTAAGGCGCTGTATTTAGGCTCCAGTCTCTTTGGAGGTGTGGGTTCAAATCCCACTGCTGCCAAGCTCTTTTAACAAATGCCTATCCTTGATTGCTCAAGCGTCTCTGAAGTTTCTGCTGCACTTTGCTGGCATTCCTTGCTCAACACACTGGAATCTCAGAACAGCAGCATTAGGAAATTGCATGCTTTGGTTGAGAAGTCTTCCAAAAGGGCACACTTCTGATGAGATGACTAGTGAAATCTTGTCAACGTTACAAAACAAGTCCAACTGAACGTGATTACCTCTCCTGTAAGCTAGATTCCACATTAACACTTTAAGTGTGGACACCAAAAAACAAGCAGTACTAATGAAAAGCTGGCACACTTTTCAGCAGAGTGCCAAGTGAACTTGCCACAGAATGCTGCACCCAAAGTCCACTCTCAAGTGTAAAGTGACCACCACCTGCTGCCTCAGAAAGAGGACTGAAACACATAAGGTGGCATCTTGGCCATCTCCGTGAAACTTCAACTACCTTTTAAAATGGATAAAGTGGTGAATACTTGTAGTTTAGAGTTCTGAGGCCTCCAGCTCAAGCAATGAATGCAGAGCATGGAATGTCCCACCCGATTTTAGTCGATAACATGTTCATTTTTATGGGTAGCATGGCCGAGCGGTCTAAGGCGCTGGATTAAGGCTCCAGTCTCTTTGGGGGCGTGGGTTCGAATCCCACTGCTGCCAAACTCCTTTTAACAAAATCCCTACCCTCTAGGGCTCAAGCTTCTCTGATCTTGCTCCTGCAATTTACTGCAGTTCCTTTCCCAACTCACTGGAATCTCAAAAAACACTTACCTCTCTGCTTTAGCAGCATTAGAAAAGCTGCAATCATTGCATGTTTTGTTTGATACATGATACATACATATAATATGCATGTTGTGCACATATTACATACATGCTACACACACTACACACATATGACATACATGTTACACACATGTGACACACATGCTACTTACATATTACACACATAGTTCACACATATTACACAAATGTTACATACATATGATATACATGTTGCATGCATGTTACATACATGTCCCACTCATGTTACACACCATTTAGACACAATTTTACACACATGTCACATGCATGTTACACATATTACACACATATAACATACATGTCATACACATCACATACATGCTACACACATATGCCATGCATGTCACACACATGTTACATTAATATGACACACATATGACATGCATGTTGCACATATCTTACATACATGTTACACACATATGGCATGCATATGACATGCATGGTACACACATGTTACATACATGTTACACATATGACACACAATACACATATGGCATACATATCACACATATTACATACGTGTTACACACATATTACACAGATTATACATACATATGACATACATGTTGAATGCATGTTACATACATGTCATACACTTATGAAATACATGTTACACACGTTACATACATATGACACACATGACATACATGTTACGTACATGTCACATACAAACAATGAATGCAGAGCATGGAATGTAGACTGTCATGCCTCTTTTTAGTCCTTAGCAAGAGCACTTTCACAGGTAGCATGGCCGAGCGGTCTAAGGCGCTGTATTTAGGCTCCAGTCTCTTTGGAGGTGTGGGTTCAAATCCCACTGCTGCCAAGCTCTTTTAACAAATGCCTATCCTTGATTGCTCAAGCGTCTCTGAAGTTTCTGCTGCACTTTGCTGGCATTCCTTGCTCAACACACTGGAATCTCAGAACAGCAGCATTAGGAAATTGCATGCTTTGGTTGAGAAGTCTTCCAAAAGGGCACACTTCTGATGAGATGACTAGTGAAATCTTGTCAACGTTACAAAACAAGTCCAACTGAACGTGATTACCTCTCCTGTAAGCTAGATTCCACATTAACACTTTAAGTGTGGACACCAAAAAACAAGCAGTACTAATGAAAAGCTGGCACACTTTTCAGCAGAGTGCCAAGTGAACTTGCCACAGAATGCTGCACCCAAAGTCCACTCTCAAGTGTAAAGTGACCACCACCTGCTGCCTCAGAAAGAGGACTGAAACACATAAGGTGGCATCTTGGCCATCTCCGTGAAACTTCAACTACCTTTTATAATGGATAAAGTGGTGAATACTTGTAGTTTAGAGTTCTGAGGCCTCCAGCTCAAGCAATGAATGCAGAGCATGGAATGTCCCACCCGATTTTAGTCGATAACGTGTTCATTTTTATGGGTAGCATGGCCGAGCGGTCTAAGGCGCTGGATTAAGGCTCCAGTCTCTTTGGGGGCGTGGGTTCGAATCCCACTGCTGCCAAACTCCTTTTAACAAAATCCCTACCCTCTAGGGCTCAAGCTTCTCTGATCTTGCTCCTGCAATTTACTGCAGTTCCTTTCCCAACTCACTGGAATCTCAAAAAACACTTACCTCTCTGCTTTAGCAGCATTAGAAAAGCTGCAATCATTGCATGTTTTGTTTGATACATGATACATACATATAATATGCATGTTGTGCACATATTACATACATGCTACACACACTACACACATATGACATACATGTTACACACATGTGACACACGTGCTACTTACATATTACACACATAGTTCACACATATTACACAAATGTTACATACATATGATATACATGTTGCATGCATGTTACATACATGTCACACTCATGTTACACACCATTTAGACACAATTTTACACACATGTCACATGCATGTTACACATATTACACACATATAACATACATGTCATACACATCACATACATGCTACACACATATGCCATGCATGTCACACACATGTTACATTAATATGACACACATATGACATGCATGTTGCACATATCTTACATACATGTTACACACATATGGCATGCATATGACATGCATGGTACACACATGTTACATACATGTTACACATATGACACACAATACACATATGGCATACATATCACACATATTACATACGTGTTACACACATATTACACAGATTATACATACATATGACATACATGTTGAATGCATGTTACATACATGTCATACACTTATGAAATACATGTTACACACGTTACATACATATGACACACATGACATAAATGTTACATACATGTCACATACACACAATGAATGCAGAGCATGGAATGTAGACTGTCATGCCTCTTTTTAGTCCTTAGCAAGAGCACTCTCACAAGTAGCATGGCCGAGCGGTCTAAGGCGCTGGATTTAGGCTCCAGTCTCTTTGGAGGCGTGGGTTCAAATCCCACTGCTGCCAAGTTCTTTTAACAAATGCCTATCCTTGATTGCTCAAGCGTCTCTGAAGTTTCTGCTGCACTTTGCTGGCATTCCTTGCTCAACACACTGGAATCTCAGAACAGCAGCATTAGGAAATTGCATGCTTTGGTTGAGAAGTCTTCCAAAAGGGCACACTTCTGATGAGATGACTAGTGAAATCTTGTCAACGTTACAAAACAAGTCCAACTGAACGTGATTACCTCTCCTGTAAGCTAGATTCCACATTAACACTTTAAGTGTGGACACCAAAAAACAAGCAGTACTAATGAAAAGCTGGCACACTTTTCAGCAGAGTGCCAAGTGAACTTGCCACAGAATGCTGCACCCAAAGTCCACTCTCAAGTGTAAAGTGACCACCACCTGCTGCCTCAGAAAGAGGACTGAAACACATAAGGTGGCATCTTGGCCATCTCCGTGAAACTTCAACTACCTTTTATAATGGATAAAGTGGTGAATACTTGTAGTTTAGAGTTCTGAGGCCTCCAGCTCAAGCAATGAATGCAGAGCATGGAATGTCCCACCCCATTTTAGTCGATAACATGTTCATTTTTATGGGTAGCATGGCCGAGCGGACTAAGGCGCTGGATTAAGGCTCCAGTCTCTTTGGGGGCGTGGGTTCGAATTCCACTGCTGCCAAACTCCTTTTAACAAAATCCCTACCCTCTAGGGCTCAAGCTTCTCTGATCTTGCTCCTGCAATTTACTGCAGTTCCTTTCCCAACTCACTGGAATCTCAAAAAACACTTACATCTCTGCTTTAGCAGCATTAGAAAAGCTGCAATCATTGCATGTTTTGTTTGATACATGATACATACATATAATATGCATGTTGTGCACATATTACATACATGCTACACACACTACACACATATGACATACATGTTACACACATGTGACACACGTGCTACTTACATATTACACACATAGTTCACACATATTACACAAATGTTACATACATATGATATACATGTTGCATGCATGTTACATACATGTCACACTCATGTTACACACCATTTAGACACAATTTTACACACATGTCACATGCATGTTACACATATTACACACATATAACATACATGTCATACACATCACATACATGCTACACACATATGCCATGCATGTTACACACATGTTACATTAATATGACACACATATGACATGCATGTTGCACATATCTTACATACATGTTACACACATATGGCATGCATATGACATGCATGGTACACACATGTTACATACATGTTACACATATGACACACAATACACATATGGCATACATATCACACATATTACATACGTGTTACACACATATTACACAGATTATACATACATATGACATACATGTTGAATGCATGTTACATACATGTCATACACTTATGAAATACATGTTACACACGTTACATACATATGACACACATGACATACATGTTACGTACATGTCACATACACACAATGAATGCAGAGCATGGAATGTAGACTGTCATGCCTCTTTTTAGTCCTTAGCAAGAGCACTTTCACAGGTAGCATGGCCGAGCGGTCTAAGGCGCTGGATTTAGGCTCCAGTCTCTTTGGAGGCGTGGGTTCAAATCCCACTGCTGCCAAGCTCTTTTAACAAATGCCTATCCTTGATTGCTCAAGCGTCTCTGAAGTTTCTGCTGCACTTTGCTGGCATTCCTTGCTCAACACACTGGAATCTCAGAACAGCAGCATTAGGAAATTGCATGCTTTGGTTGAGAAGTCTTCCAAAAGGGCACACTTCTGATGAGATGACTAGTGAAATCTTGTCAACGTTACAAAACAAGTCCAACTGAACGTGATTACCTCTCCTGTAAGCTAGATTCCACATTAACACTTTAAGTGTGGACACCAAAAAACAAGCAGTACTAATGAAAAGCTGGCACACTTTTCAGCAGAGTGCCAAGTGAACTTGCCACAGAATGCTGCACCCAAAGTCCACTCTCAAGTGTAAAGTGACCACCACCTGCTGCCTCAGAAAGAGGACTGAAACACATAAGGTGGCATCTTGGCCATCTCCGTGAAACTTCAACTACCTTTTATAATGGATAAAGTGGTGAATACTTGTAGTTTAGAGTTCTGAGGCCTCCAGCTCAAGCAATGAATGCAGAGCATGGAATGTCCCACCGCATTTTAGTCGATAACGTGTTCATTTTTATGGGTAGCATGGCCGAGCGGTCTAAGGCGCTGGATTAAGGCTCCAGTCTCTTTGGGGGCGTGGGTTCGAATCCCACTGCTGCCAAACTCCTTTTAACAAAATCCCTACCCTCTAGGGCTCAAGCTTCTCTGATCTTGCTCCTGCAATTTACTGCAGTTCCTTTCCCAACTCACTGGAATCTCAAAAAACACTTACCTCTCTGCTTTAGCAGCATTAGAAAAGCTGCAATCATTGCATGTTTTGTTTGATACATGATACATACATATAATATGCATGTTGTGCACATATTACATACATGCTACACACACTACACACATATGACATACATGTTACACACATGTGACACACGTGCTACTTACATATTACACACATAGTTCACACATATTACACAAATGTTACATACATATGATATACATGTTGCATGCATGTTACATACATGTCACACTCATGTTACACACCATTTAGACACAATTTTACACACATGTCACATGCATGTTACACATATTACACACATATAACATACATGTCATACACATCACATACATGCTACACACATATGCCATGCATGTCACACACATGTTACATTAATATGACACACATATGACATGCATGTTGCACATATCTTACATACATGTTACACACATATGGCATGCATATGACATGCATGGTACACACATGTTACATACATGTTACACATATGACACACAATACACATATGGCATACATATCACACATATTACATACGTGTTACACACATATTACACAGATTATACATACATATGACATACATGTTGAATGCATGTTACATACATGTCATACACTTATGAAATACATGTTACACACGTTACATACATATGACACACATGACATACATGTTACGTACATGTCACATACACACAATGAATGCAGAGCATGGAATGTAGACTGTCATGCCTCTTTTTAGTCCTTAGCAAGAGCACTTTCACAGGTAGCATGGCCGAGCGGTCTAAGGCGCTGGATTTAGGCTCCAGTCTCTTTGGAGGCGTGGGTTCAAATCCCACTGCTGCCAAGCTCTTTTAACAAATGCCTATCCTTGATTGCTCAAGCGTCTCTGAAGTTTCTGCTGCACTTTGCTGGCATTCCTTGCTCAACACACTGGAATCTCAGAACAGCAGCATTAGGAAATTGCATGCTTTGGTTGAGAAGTCTTCCAAAAGGGCACACTTCTGATGAGATGACTAGTGAAATCTTGTCAACGTTACAAAACAAGTCCAACTGAACGTGATTACCTCTCCTGTAAGCTAGATTCCACATTAACACTTTAAGTGTGGACACCAAAAAACAAGCAGTACTAATGAAAAGCTGGCACACTTTTCAGCAGAGTGCCAAGTGAACTTGCCACAGAATGCTGCACCCAAAGTCCACTCTCAAGTGTAAAGTGACCACTACCTGCTGCCTCAGAAAGAGGACTGAAACACATAAGGTGGCATCTTGGCCATCTCCCTGAAACTTCAACTACCTTTTATAATGGATAAAGTGGTGAATACTTGTAGTTTAGAGTTCTGAGGCCTCCAGCTCAAGCAATGAATGCAGAGCATGGAATGTCCCACCCCATTTTAGTCTATAACGTGTTCATTTTTATGGGTAGCATGGCCGAGCGGTCTAAGGCGCTGGATTAAGGCTCCAGTCTCTTTGGGGGCGTGGGGTTGAATCCCACTGCTGCCAAACTCCTTTTAACAAAATCCCTACCCTCTAGGGCTCAAGCTTCTCTGATCTTGCTCCTGCAATTTACTGCAGTTCCTTTCCCAACTCACTGGAATCTCAAAAAACACTTACCTCTCTGCTTTAGCAGCATTAGAAAAGCTGCAATCATTGCATGTTTTGTTTGATACATGATACATACATATAATATGCATGTTGTGCACATATTACATACATGCTACACACACTACACACATATGACATACATGTTACACACATGTGACACACGTGCTACTTACATATTACACACATAGTTCACACATATTACACAAATGTTACATACATATGATATACATGTTGCATGCATGTTACATACATGTCACACTCATGTTACACACCATTTAGACACAATTTTACACACATGTCACATGCATGTTACACATATTACACACATATAACATACATGTCATACACATCACATACATGCTACACACATATGCCATGCATGTCACACACATGTTACATTAATATGACACACATATGACATGCATGTTGCACATATCTTACATACATGTTACACACATATGGCATGCATATGACATGCATGGTACACACATGTTACATACATGTTACACATATGACACACAATACACATATGGCATACATATCACACATATTACATACGTGTTACACACATATTACACAGATTATACATACATATGACATACATGTTGAATGCATGTTACATACATGTCATACACTTATGAAATACATGTTACACACGTTACATACATATGACACACATGACATAAATGTTACATACATGTCACATACACACAATGAATGCAGAGCATGGAATGTAGACTGTCATGCCTCTTTTTAGTCCTTAGCAAGAGCACTCTCACAAGTAGCATGGCTGAGCGGTCTAAGGCGCTGGATTTAGGCTCCAGTCTCTTTGGAGGCGTGGGTTCAAATCCCACTGCTGCCAAGCTCTTGTAACAAATGCCTATCTTTGATTGCTCAAGCGTCTCTGAAGTTTCTGCTGCACTTTGCTGGCATTCCTTGCTCAACACACTGGAATCTCAGAACAGCAGCATTAGGAAATTGCATGCTTTGGTTGAGAAGTCTTCCAAAAGGGCACACTTTTGATGAGATGACTAGTGAAATCTTGTCAACGTTACAAAACAAGTCCAACTGAACGTGATTACCTCTCCTGTAAGCTAGATTCCACATTAACACTTTAAGTGTGGACACCAAAAAACAAGCAGTACTAATGAAAAGCTGGCACACTTTTCAGCAGAGTGCCAAGTGAACTTGCCACAGAATGCTGCACCCAAAGTCCACTCTCAAGTGTAAAGTGACCACCACCTGCTGCCTCAGAAAGAGGACTGAAACACATAAGGTGGCATCTTGGCCATCTCCGTGAAACTTCAACTACCTTTTATAATGGATAAAGTGGTGAATACTTGTAGTTTAGAGTTCTGAGGCCTCCAGCTCAAGCAATGAATGCAGAGCATGGAATGTCCCACCCGATTTTAGTCGATAACGTGTTCACTTTTATGGGTAGCATGGCCGAGCGGTCTAAGGCGCCGGATTAAGGCTCCAGTCTCTTTGGGGGCGTGGGTTCGAATCCCACTGCTGCCAAACTCCTTTTAACAAAATCCCTACCCTCTAGGGCTCAAGCTTCTCTGATCTTGCTCCTGCAATTTACTGCAGTTCCTTTCCCAACTCACTGGAATCTCAAAAAACACTTACCTCTCTGCTTTAGCAGCATTAGAAAAGCTGCAATCATTGCATGTTTTGTTTGATACATGATACATACATAAAATATGCATGTTGTGCACATATTACATACATGCTACACACACTACACACATATGACATACATGTTACACACATGTGACACACGTGCTACTTACATATTACACACATAGTTCACACATATTACACAAATGTTACATACATATGATATACATGTTGCATGCATGTTACATACATGTCACACTCATGTTACACACCATTTAGACACAATTTTACACACATGTCACATGCATGTTACACATATTACACACATATAACATACATGTCATACACATCACATACATGCTACACACATATGCCATGCATGTCACACACATGTTACATTAATATGACACACATATGACATGCATGTTGCACATATCTTACATACATGTCACACACATATGGCATGCATATGACATGCATGGTACACACATGTTACATACATGTTACACATATGACACACAATACACATATGGCATACATATCACACATATTATATACGTGTTACACACATATTACACAGATTATACATACATATGACATACATGTTGAATGCATGTTACATACATGTCATACACTTATGAAATACATGTTACACACGTTACATACATATGACACACATGACATACATGTTACGTACATGTCACATACAAACAATGAATGCAGAGCATGGAATGTAGACTGTCATGCCTCTTTTTAGTCCTTAGCAAGAGCACTTTCACAGGTAGCATGGCCGAGCGGTCTAAGGCGCTGTATTTAGGCTCCAGTCTCTTTGGAGGTGTGGGTTCAAATCCCACTGCTGCCAAGCTCTTTTAACAAATGCCTATCCTTGATTGCTCAAGCGTCTCTGAAGTTTCTGCTGCACTTTGCTGGCATTCCTTGCTCAACACACTGGAATCTCAGAACAGCAGCATTAGGAAATTGCATGCTTTGGTTGAGAAGTCTTCCAAAAGGGCACACTTCTGATGAGATGACTAGTGAAATCTTTTTTCATTTATTTTTTTTTTTTTTTTAAAACACATTTTATTTGAAAAATAGATCAAGAAATACAGACGAACAGGCATTTCCAACAACAGGTAGGATACAAAATCGGCCTAGTTACATAGTAATAAAATATTCACAACACGGGAATATCTTGCAATGTACAGGACCAGCACTGTGTGTAAAACGAAGCCGATTAGGTGCATGTGCGGAGTACAGGTGGGTTGCAAATCATCAGAAGTGGTCCAAATCGTAATACTTAATGAAAAGTTGCCCCTAGGCTTATAAAGGGGCCAATTCAAAGGAAGGACAAGGGGCCAATAGCAATGTAAGGTGGGTTAATCTTCGCGGGGACAAGGGGTCAGAGCGTGTTATGAGATATCGCTAGGGAGAGCCCTAAAGGGGTCTACCTAGAGTAGGGAAAGTGACTCGTGGTTGGAGGTATGTGGTATTCGTAAGAGATCGCAGGTGTGAACGTCTGCAATGAGGTGGTTAGGTAGCGGAATGGAATGGGGGGATGGGGCAGGGGGGGAGGAGAGACGAGGGTGGAGGAAAGAGAGATATAGAGACAGAGAGGGAGAGGGAAAGGGGAGGAAGAGGGAAGGGGGGGTGGGAGGAAGAAGGCAAAAAGGGGATCACGTGAAAGGGGGGAAGTCCCCCTTCCCTATGACCCCCCCCGGAAGTGGAGTAATGGATATGTAGCTTGAATTTACATCCTTCTTTCAGAGACTGTACCATAAAGCTCGATGGTAGGAAGATAGGTTAGGCTCTGTAAGGCCCAGGTCGTGAAACTATGGACCTGATGTCATTAGTTGTACACTTCTGCGTAGGCAGTGGTGGTCTGAAAGTGCTTCCAACAGGCCCATTTCGTGCTAAATTTCGAGGGGGTGTCCTTGGAAATATGGATCAATTCTTCCATTTCGGCTGTTTTGTTGATTCTGGTAAACCATTCTTTAATGGAGGGGACTCTGGGCGACCCCCAGTGGATCGGGATACATTGTTTGGCCGCATTGAGCATATGCATCGCCAGGGAACCTTGGTAGGCTCGTCTAGATAAAGGTGAAAGGTGGAGAAGGCATTGGGACGGGGAGGGTTCGATGTTGTAAGTGGTAATTTGGGAGGTGATTCGACATACTTCTCTCCAGTAGTCCTGAAGGAGGTTACAGGACCACCAAATATGCAGCGGTGTACCCTTTTCTAGGAGGCATCTCCAGCAGATGTCGGTGGTGTTAGGGGTGAATTTATGTATGAGAGAGGGGGTGCGGTACCACCTCGATTGGATCTTGTAATTATTCTCTTGGGTGCTAACATTGGTGGAGCCTCTGTGGATAATCTGGAAGATGGTGCTCCATTGTTCGTCAGTTATGGATAGGGAAAGATCTTCCTCCCAGCGCTTGCAAGCCAAGGTGGACCCGGGTTGTTCCCCATCCCAAAGCATGTTGTGGGTGAGGGCTATGACATGTCTTTGGGGGGTTGTTTGGGTACACAGTTGTTCAAAAGGGGATAGAGGTCTGGAGCATTGGGAGTCCCTGTTTAAGGATTGCAGAAAAAATGCAATTAAAAGGTAAGTCCAAGATGGAATGGGTGGTCTATCTACGGTGCTGGCAAGAATCGGGGCGGAGACTAGTTGACCTCTCTTGTACAGATGGTAGGCACGTAACCTATCTTGTGGCCAGTGTTCCGACAGATAGTCGGGAGACAGGCCGGGAGGGAAGTCTGGATTACACTTGATCGGAGATAAGGGCCCGGGGATTGAGGAGATTTTCGTTCGAAGGCAAATTTGCTGAAAGCATTTTAGAGTGGGGTGTATTAATGGGTGGAGGGCGACCGAGGCAGGGGTGTGGGCAGGTCTTATCCAGGGTAGAGAGGCTAGTGGTATAGATGAAAAAGATGCTTCCAACGGAACCCATTCCTTATAGGGGTCCTGGACATTCCAATCTACAATCCTGGTCAGGTGGACCGCTCTGTAGTAGTTAAGTATATCTGGGAAGCCCAAGCCTCCTAGATGTTTCGGGCGAGAAAGGGTTTTAATTGAGATTCTGGGTTTCCGGTGTCCCCATACAAATCTAGAACAAATGCTATTATAGGACGTGAAGAAAGATTGGGGGACCTGTATGGGTAAGGTTTGGAGGATATATAGTAGGCGGGGTAGAACGTTCATCTTGAGAACTGCGATCCTACCAAACCAAGATAGGATCTGTTTGTTCCATCTCTCGAGATCCGTCGTCAATTTATGTAGGATGGGGAGGTGGTTTGTCACGTAAAGGTCCGATAACTTCCGTGGTATTTGGGTGCCTAGGTAAGTAATAGAATCAGGTTTCCAGCGTATCTGGAAATTCGATTCGCATTGTGTCTGGACGGTTTCTGGGAGGGAAATATTAAGAGCGTACGACTTAGAGAAGTTTATCTTAAGATTAGATACCTCCTTAAATTTACTAAATTCTGAAAGGACGATTGGAATGGTGGTGATGGGCTCCGTGAGAAACATTAAAATGTCATCGGCAAAGGCCGCGTATTTAAACTCTTTCAGTGGAGTGTGGACGCCTTTGATGTCATTATTCAAGGTGAGGGTCTGGAGGAGAGGTTCTAGCGTAAGGATAAAGAGGATCGGGGAAAGGGGGCATCCCTGCCTCGTTCCATTTCGGATGGAGAAGGCGTTTGACAGAGTGCCGTTGACCCTGACTCGTGCTGTCGGTGTGGAGTAGAGGGACATAATCATATTGGTCATGTGAGGGCCGAGTCCCAAGGAGGTGAGGACTGCTTCCATGTAGTCCCAGGCCACCCTGTCAAACGCCTTCTCAGCATCCAGGGATAGGAAGAAAGCTTTCTGTTTAGTCTGCGTAATCAAATGGTGGATATTGATGGATTTCAGGGTGTTATCCCTTGCCTCTCGCCCGGGGACGAAACCGACTTGATCGGGGGATATAAGGGCCGGGAGGAAAGGGAGGAATCTATTAGCGAGAATTTTTGCAAATATTTTCACGTCTACATTGAGAAGGGAGATCGGCCTATAGCTACTAGTGAGTGTGAGGTCCTTATCTGGTTTGGGAATAACTGTAATGTGGGCTTCTAAAATGCTGCCGGGAAGAGATTTCGAGATGGGAGTAGAATTGAAGGCCTTCAGGAAGGGCGTTTGAAGTGTCTCCGCAAATAATTTATAATATGCTGAGGTCAGCCCATCAGGGCCAGGACTCTTACCAGGTTTCAGTTGCTTTACGGCTTGTGACCATTCTGTTGAAGAGATAGGGGCTTCCAGGGCTTGGAGGGTGTCTTGGGGGATAGTCTTGAGAGGGAGCTTAGAGAGATACGTCCGGATATCTCCAAGTCGTTTGTGAGGGTCTGGAGTTTGCGGGTTGGAGAGGTTGAGGTTGTAGAGGGAGGTGTAGTAGCGTTCGAACTCCGAAGCTATATCTGTGTTGGTTTCGAGGACCGAACCGGTGGGGGAGTGTATATGATGGATCGTTCGCTTAGCTGCTTTAGATTTCAGGGCTTGGGCCAAAAGATGGCCTGACTTGTTCCAATGCTCGTAGAAGAGCTTCTGGGATAGGGCGAATTTCTTTCTCGTCTGATATCCCAAGATATCTTGGATCTGGGTGCGGACGTTCGTTAATTCAGTATGCGTGTCCAACGCAAGAGTTCTCTTGTGTTGAGTTTCAAGGGACCTAAGCTTGGCAAACAGTCCCGTTAGGGTGGCAGCTCTTTCTTTCTTGAGGGCAGCAGCTAGGGAGATAAGTTTCCCTCTTATTACACATTTATGTGCCTCCCACTGGGTAAGGGGGGAGATCCCAGGCGTGTCATTTTCTACGAAATAATTGGTTAGACAGTCACGAATTTCATTAGCTCTGAGTTCGTCTGTGAGAATGCTAGCATCTAACCTCCAGATGGTGGACCGGACAAGTTTTTCAGGGAAAGTGAAAAGGGCTGTGATGGGGTGATGATCCGAGATCGTCATAGGTTCGATTGAGGCATTGGTCAAATGGTGCAGATTATGTTGGGAAGCCATGAGGTAGTCAATGCGGGAATACCTATTGTGTGGGACAGAGAAAAAAGTGAAATCCTTATCTTTGGGAAATAGAGATCGCCACGTGTCGTGGAGTAATAACTCCTGGAGACTTTTCTTGATTTGTTTAAGGGCACGGAATGTCATGCTGGAGGACCCTGAGGAGGTATCCATTAAAGGATCCAAGGGGGCGTTAAAATCGCCACCGAGGATTAGCATTCCTTCCGAGAAAGATTGTAGTTTGCGCACTACTTTCCGAAAGAAAGGTACTTGGGAGGAGTTGGGGCTATATATATTTGCAAAAGTGAACATTCTATTTTTAAAAGAGCCTTTAATGAAGAGGAACCTCCCATCGTCATCTGCTAGGGTATCTGAAAGTTGAAATTCAAAGTTTTTGGAGAGAAGTATGGAAACACCTTTACACTTCGCAGAGGGGCATGTCGCGTGATACTCTACAGGGAAGGCACGGTTGGTTAGTCTGGGGGTAGATTTAGCACTGAAGTGGGTCTCTTGAAGGAGGACCACATCTGCCTTTAGTTTTTGCATTAACGATAGCGTCTGGTGGCGCTTCTCTGGGATGTTTAGGCCTTTGGCGTTAAAGGAGACAAGCTTCAGAGACATATGTTTAGTCTCGTTCCGTAGAGGTGGTACCATTGTGAGCAAGGTAAGTTTAGCTAGATAGTTTCCGGGAGGGGGGTCTCAGGGGAGGGGGAGAGAGAGAGAGAAAGACGGAGAAAAAGGACAGGGAGAAGAGAAAAACAATAAAAGAAATGAAAGTAAAAGAAAAAAAAAGTAGGAGGGGGAAGAGAGAGGAGGAGGGGAGGGGAGAGAGGGGGGATCAGAGGATTGAAGGGGGGTGATAGGGAGTGAGTGAACTTGGGTGGGGTACGGGGGGTGCGAAGCCGGTGGAAGGGTTGAACCTGTCAACCCCTCGGAACTCCGAGAGCAGCACCGGCTGGGTCAACTCTGACTACCAGCGTCCGTTGTTTGGGGGTGGCGGACGAGGTCACTCGAGAGGTGGGAGGTCTCCGTCACTGAGAGACCTAAGGAGGCTGAAGGTCGGCAATTGGTTAATGTGAGGGTGAATTGGGGACTAGAGATCAGCAATAGAGGGACCCCACATGGGGATCTTATATGGAAGAGAGAGGACTATGGGGTGTGAGTACGCCATTTTCCGGTCAGCGAAACCCGAGGGTCAGGGGCAGGTGATAAGGCCCGAGGTCAGTGAAAGATGAGGAGGAGGAGATAAGTGGGAGCAGTAGGTCAAGAAAGTCCAATGAGGTAGGGATAGGGGCTCGTGCGGGATTTGCTGGAGAAGTGGCCAATAATTAATAGTTCAAAGGGAGAATTAGGTTGGGGTTTCTGAGTTGTATTTCGGGGGGGAATACCAGAGCGGGAGACAAAATAGATGCGCAGGTCTAGCTTCTAGTGAATAAATGATGACTTAACAACTATCATAAACATAAAATCTGAACAACATAACATAACATAATACATGGACAAGTAGGACCGACACCAGGCAAATACGGATGGTCATGTAAGGGCAAATGCGGTAACAACTACACCCGTGCCATATGGAACAAAAATCCGAGATCTTTAAGAGAGAAGGCCGAGTATAAAGAGTCGGGAGTGAGGGCTTGGTTAAATCTTAGGGATGGTGAACAATTCTTTGGGGGGTATAAATCATATTATGTAAGGCCCAACAAGTACCGGAGGTCTCTATCAATTTGTGCGCAGGGACCCCAAATTAGTAAACTGGGGTGCAGCGTAAGATCCTCAGGCATCGAGGAGAAGCCTCAAGAAGTCGGTCATGTCGCTGGAAGGGTAACGACTAGGAGACTGAGCGACAATGTAGCAATTACAGGGCAATAGGGTTAAAGATCTAGAACTACACAGTACCTCACTCCCGACTCAGTGGGAGTACCCACGTAGTACGATTCATATCATCATCATGCAGGCACATTTCAGTCTAGGTACTAAGAAGGGCAGAGAAGTATTGAAAGAGGGTAAGAGGAGAGAGGAAGAAAAAGAGAGGAAGGAGAATGAAGTAAGGAAGTGAGTGTTAGCAATACCATAAAGGAGGAGAGAGTTCCACGGTTACGTCCACCTGAGACGAGTAGAGATGGGCACAGCGTAGTGGTAGGCCAAAGTCTGATGAGGGAAGGGCTTACGATAGTCTCAAGAGGCACTTCAAGGCTGTCGTGAGCAGGAGGCCTCGCAGCAGTATAGTGGAAGTCTTGACGGCCTTGAAGCAGAAACATCCGGGAGAAAGGCAGGTGTGGTTCCAGGTGTTCAGGCAGCAGCACAAACGTTGAAGGACAAATCGGGGGCGTCTGTGTTCAAATCGGGGACTGCCCAGCGAAGAGGACAAGTTTTGACTCTGCAAGGAAGGGTGATGTGGGTAGGTCCTGGTCTGGGAATGGGGATCCGTGGACAGGTGGAGGCATCCAGAAGGTGGTCGCCAAGTGAAAGTTCTCGGTAAGGGGGCAAGGTATTCTCTGGGTGTAGAAGTCAGATGGGTTGTGAATGCAGGCTCAGGTGACGGTCAAGTTCAACATTACGAACCGAAGATAGCGTTCAACAAACGGAGGAGGGTGTCTGATCTCCCTCAACTGCGGCGGGGTCTGCGGTGGGCAGGTGAAGCCGTGGGGCTACCGTTTCTTGGCGGTGAAGCACCCCTTGGGGGAGAGTGAGGAGGAGGAGGTCGGTGTTCAGGTCTGCGGCGTCTCCCTATGGCATAGTTGCCGGCTTCGTCCACCCCCTCCATAGAGGTCACCCTGCGGAGAGTAGGCAATCTGAAGTCGCTGTACCAGTCGGGAAGATCAACGGAGGGAAGATCAAGTGCGGTACAAAAGTGGTCTAGATCTTCCGGGACTCGCAGATTTTCTACCCGGCCCTGGTGAGAGACAGAAAGGCAAAAAGGGTATTTCCAACGGTACGGGATGGCTCTGTTTCTCAGTATTTCCAGTAGTGGTCGGAGTTCCCGCCTGCGCTGCAGGGTTATGTTGGAGAGATCCTGGAAAATTTTGATGCTGACTCCTCTGTGGTTAATCTGGTTCCTTTCTCTTGCTTTACGTAAAATGTCCTCTTTTAAAGGAAAGTCAACCATGCAGCATACGACATCCCTTGGGGGATCAGTATCTCGACCTCTGGGGCGCAGGGCTCTATGAATACGCTCAAATGCTACTGGGGTATCTGGGGGTCTTTCCAAGAGGTCATTAAAAATGTGGGTGACTCTTTGGGACAGCAGATTGGGGTCTAAGGACTCAGGTATGCCTCTCACCCTCAGGTTTCGGCGTCTCCCTCTGTTGTCGAGGTCTTCCAAATGCCTATTGATGTCCCTCAAGTGTATAGCGTGGGATTCAGTAAGCTGTTGCACCTGGCATAAGGAGGCATCATGGCGGGTCTGCACAGCTTCCATTTCGTCTACCCTGAGAGACATTGAGTGGATGTCAGCCCTCAAATCAGAGATTGCTGCGGATAGGGTATGTTTTATGTCGGCTGCTACACTGCGCAGATCGTCAATGCTGATTGCAGGCTGATCACGGGGGCTTGCATCGGGCCTAGCGCGCAGCGGGCTCCTGCTGTGCGAGCGTGACTTACTCGAGGCCGCGGCTCGGGAGCTGCTCCTAGGCCGCGACCGGAAGATCTCCGGGATTTGTCTGGGCGGAGGGGCTTCGTGCTCCGGGGGGGAGCGGGGTCTAGCCGCTGACATGCTGGGTTGCTAGGAAGCTCAGTTCAGAGGTATAGGGTCGGTTATTACTTGCCTTCGCTGATGTAGCAGGGTCTCGTGGACGGGAGCTCAGGGATCAAGCGGCCATCTCGGATCAGCGTCAAGCCACGCCCCCCGACTAGTGAAATCTTGTCAACGTTACAAAACAAGTCCAACTGAACGTGATTACCTCTCCTGTAAGCTAGATTCCACATTAACACTTTAAGTGTGGACACCAAAAAACAAGCAGTACTAATGAAAAGCTGGCACACTTTTCAGCAGAGTGTCAAGTGAACTTGCCACAGAATGCTGCACCCAAAGTCCACTCTCAAGTGTAAAGTGACCACCACCTGCTGCCTCAGAAAGAGGACTGAAACACATAAGGTGGCATCTTGGCCATCTCCGTGAAACTTCAACTACCTTTTATAATGGATAAAGTGGTGAATACTTGTAGTTTAGAGTTCTGAGGCCTCCAGCTCAAGCAATGAATGCAGAGCATGGAATGTCCCACCCCATTTTAGTCGATAACGTGTTCATTTTTATGGGTAGCATGGCCGAGCGGTCTAAGGCGCTGGATTAAGGCTCCAGTCTCTTTGGGGGCGTGGGTTCGAATCCCACTGCTGCCAAACTCCTTTTAACAAAATCCCTACCCTCTAGGGCTCAAGCTTCTCTGATCTTGCTCCTGCAATTTACTGCAGTTCCTTTCCCAACTCACTGGAATCTCAAAAAACACTTACCTCTCTGCTTTAGCAGCATTAGAAAAGCTGCAATCATTGCATGTTTTGTTTGATACATGATACATACATATAATATGCATGTTGTGCACCTATTACATACATGCTACACACACTACACACATATGACATACATGTTACACACATGTGACACACGTGCTACTTACATATTACACACATAGTTCACACATATTACACAAATGTTACATACATATGATATACATGTTGCATGCATGTTACATACATGTCACACTCATGTTACACACCATTTAGACACAATTTTACACACATGTCACATGCATGTTACACATATTACACACATATAACATACATGTCATACACATCACATACATGCTACACACATATGCCATGCATGTCACACACATGTTACATTAATATGACACACATATGACATGCATGTTGCACATATCTTACATACATGTTACACACATATGGCATGCATATGACATGCATGGTACACACATGTTACATACATGTTACACATATGACACACAATACACATATGGCATACATATCACACATATTACATACGTGTTACACACATATTACACAGATTATACATACATATGACATACATGTTGAATGCATGTTACATACATGTCATACACTTATGAAATACATGTTACACACGTTACATACATATGACACACATGACATACATGTTACGTACATGTCACATACAAACAATGAATGCAGAGCATGGAATGTAGACTGTCATGCCTCTTTTTAGTCCTTAGCAAGAGCACTTTCACAGGTAGCATGGCCGAGCGGTCTAAGGCGCTGTATTTAGGCTCCAGTCTCTTTGGAGGTGTGGGTTCAAATCCCACTGCTGCCAAGCTCTTTTAACAAATGCCTATCCTTGATTGCTCAAGCGTCTCTGAAGTTTCTGCTGCACTTTGCTGGCATTCCTTGCTCAACACACTGGAATCTCAGAACAGCAGCATTAGGAAATTGCATGCTTTGGTTGAGAAGTCTTCCAAAAGGGCACACTTCTGATGAGATGACTAGTGAAATCTTTTTTTTTTTTTTTTTTTTTTTTGTTCAAAATTTTCGGTCTTTTTTCATTTATTTTTTTTTTTTTTTTAAAACACATTTTATTTGAAAAATAGATCAAGAAATACAGACGAACAGGCATTTCCAACAACAGGTAGGATACAAAATCGGCCTAGTTACATAGTAATAAAATATTCACAACACGGGAATATCTTGCAATGTACAGGACCAGCACTGTGTGTAAAACGAAGCCGATTAGGTGCATGTGCGGAGTACAGGTGGGTTGCAAATCATCAGAAGTGGTCCAAATCGTAATACTTAATGAAAAGTTGCCCCTAGGCTTATAAAGGGGCCAATTCAAAGGAAGGACAAGGGGCCAATAGCAATGTAAGGTGGGTTAATCTTCGCGGGGACAAGGGGTCAGAGCGTGTTATGAGATATCGCTAGGGAGAGCCCTAAAGGGGTCTACCTAGAGTAGGGAAAGTGACTCGTGGTTGGAGGTATGTGGTATTCGTAAGAGATCGCAGGTGTGAACGTCTGCAATGAGGTGGTTAGGTAGCGGAATGGAATGGGGGGATGGGGCAGGGGGGGAGGAGAGACGAGGGTGGAGGAAAGAGAGATATAGAGACAGAGAGGGAGAGGGAAAGGGGAGGAAGAGGGAAGGGGGGGTGGGAGGAAGAAGGCAAAAAGGGGATCACGTGAAAGGGGGGAAGTCCCCCTTCCCTATGACCCCCCCCCGGAAGTGGAGTAATGGATATGTAGCTTGAATTTACATCCTTCTTTCAGAGACTGTACCATAAAGCTCGATGGTAGGAAGATAGGTTAGGCTCTGTAAGGCCCAGGTCGTGAAACTATGGACCTGATGTCATTAGTTGTACACTTCTGCGTAGGCAGTGGTGGTCTGAAAGTGCTTCCAACAGGCCCATTTCGTGCTAAATTTCGAGGGGGTGTCCTTGGAAATATGGATCAATTCTTCCATTTCGGCTGTTTTGTTGATTCTGGTAAACCATTCTTTAATGGAGGGGACTCTGGGCGACCCCCAGTGGATCGGGATACATTGTTTGGCCGCATTGAGCATATGCATCGCCAGGGAACCTTGGTAGGCTCGTCTAGATAAAGGTGAAAGGTGGAGAAGGCATTGGGACGGGGAGGGTTCGATGTTGTAAGTGGTAATTTGGGAGGTGATTCGACATACTTCTCTCCAGTAGTCCTGAAGGAGGTTACAGGACCACCAAATATGCAGCGGTGTACCCTTTTCTAGGAGGCATCTCCAGCAGATGTCGGTGGTGTTAGGGGTGAATTTATGTATGAGAGAGGGGGTGCGGTACCACCTCGATTGGATCTTGTAATTATTCTCTTGGGTGCTAACATTGGTGGAGCCTCTGTGGATAATCTGGAAGATGGTGCTCCATTGTTCGTCAGTTATGGATAGGGAAAGATCTTCCTCCCAGCGCTTGCAAGCCAAGGTGGACCCGGGTTGTTCCCCATCCCAAAGCATGTTGTGGGTGAGGGCTATGACATGTCTTTGGGGGGTTGTTTGGGTACACAGTTGTTCAAAAGGGGATAGAGGTCTGGAGCATTGGGAGTCCCTGTTTAAGGATTGCAGAAAAAATGCAATTAAAAGGTAAGTCCAAGATGGAATGGGTGGTCTATCTACGGTGCTGGCAAGAATCGGGGCGGAGACTAGTTGACCTCTCTTGTACAGATGGTAGGCACGTAACCTATCTTGTGGCCAGTGTTCCGACAGATAGTCGGGAGACAGGCCGGGAGGGAAGTCTGGATTACACTTGATCGGAGATAAGGGCCCGGGGATTGAGGAGATTTTCGTTCGAAGGCAAATTTGCTGAAAGCATTTTAGAGTGGGGTGTATTAATGGGTGGAGGGCGACCGAGGCAGGGGTGTGGGCAGGTCTTATCCAGGGTAGAGAGGCTAGTGGTATAGATGAAAAAGATGCTTCCAACGGAACCCATTCCTTATAGGGGTCCTGGACATTCCAATCTACAATCCTGGTCAGGTGGACCGCTCTGTAGTAGTTAAGTATATCTGGGAAGCCCAAGCCTCCTAGATGTTTCGGGCGAGAAAGGGTTTTAATTGAGATTCTGGGTTTCCGGTGTCCCCATACAAATCTAGAACAAATGCTATTATAGGACGTGAAGAAAGATTGGGGGACCTGTATGGGTAAGGTTTGGAGGATATATAGTAGGCGGGGTAGAACGTTCATCTTGAGAACTGCGATCCTACCAAACCAAGATAGGATCTGTTTGTTCCATCTCTCGAGATCCGTCGTCAATTTATGTAGGATGGGGAGGTGGTTTGTCACGTAAAGGTCCGATAACTTCCGTGGTATTTGGGTGCCTAGGTAAGTAATAGAATCAGGTTTCCAGCGTATCTGGAAATTCGATTCGCATTGTGTCTGGACGGTTTCTGGGAGGGAAATATTAAGAGCGTACGACTTAGAGAAGTTTATCTTAAGATTAGATACCTCCTTAAATTTACTAAATTCTGAAAGGACGATTGGAATGGTGGTGATGGGCTCTGTGAGAAACATTAAAATGTCATCGGCAAAGGCCGCGTATTTAAACTCTTTCAGTGGAGTGTGGACGCCTTTGATGTCATTATTCAAGGTGAGGGTCTGGAGGAGAGGTTCTAGCGTAAGGATAAAGAGGATCGGGGAAAGGGGGCATCCCTGCCTCGTTCCATTTCGGATGGAGAAGGCGTTTGACAGAGTGCCGTTGACCCTGACTCGTGCTGTCGGTGTGGAGTAGAGGGACATAATCATATTGGTCATGTGAGGGCCGAGTCCCAAGGAGGTGAGGACTGCTTCCATGTAGTCCCAGGCCACCCTGTCAAACGCCTTCTCAGCATCCAGGGATAGGAAGAAAGCTTTCTGTTTAGTCTGCGTAATCAAATGGTGGATATTGATGGATTTCAGGGTGTTATCCCTTGCCTCTCGCCCGGGGACGAAACCGACTTGATCGGGGGATATAAGGGCCGGGAGGAAAGGGAGGAATCTATTAGCGAGAATTTTTGCAAATATTTTCACGTCTACATTGAGAAGGGAGATCGGCCTATAGCTACTAGTGAGTGTGAGGTCCTTATCTGGTTTGGGAATAACTGTAATGTGGGCTTCTAAAATGCTGCCGGGAAGAGATTTCGAGATGGGAGTAGAATTGAAGGCCTTCAGGAAGGGCGTTTGAAGTGTCTCCGCAAATAATTTATAATATGCTGAGGTCAGCCCATCAGGGCCAGGACTCTTACCAGGTTTCAGTTGCTTTACGGCTTGTGACCATTCTGTTGAAGAGATAGGGGCTTCCAGGGCTTGGAGGGTGTCTTGGGGGATAGTCTTGAGAGGGAGCTTAGAGAGATACGTCCGGATATCTCCAAGTCGTTTGTGAGGGTCTGGAGTTTGCGGGTTGGAGAGGTTGAGGTTGTAGAGGGAGGTGTAGTAGCGTTCGAACTCCGAAGCTATATCTGTGTTGGTTTCGAGGACCGAACCGGTGGGGGAGTGTATATGATGGATCGTTCGCTTAGCTGCTTTAGATTTCAGGGCTTGGGCCAAAAGATGGCCTGACTTGTTCCAATGCTCGTAGAAGAGCTTCTGGGATAGGGCGAATTTCTTTCTCGTCTGATATCCCAAGATATCTTGGATCTGGGTGCGGACGTTCGTTAATTCAGTATGCGTGTCCAACGCAAGAGTTCTCTTGTGTTGAGTTTCAAGGGACCTAAGCTTGGCAAACAGTCCCGTTAGGGTGGCAGCTCTTTCTTTCTTGAGGGCAGCAGCTAGGGAGATAAGTTTCCCTCTTATTACACATTTATGTGCCTCCCACTGGGTAAGGGGGGAGATCCCAGGCGTGTCATTTTCTACGAAATAATTGGTTAGACAGTCACGAATTTCATTAGCTCTGAGTTCGTCTGTGAGAATGCTAGCATCTAACCTCCAGATGGTGGACCGGACAAGTTTTTCAGGGAAAGTGAAAAGGGCTGTGATGGGGTGATGATCCGAGATCGTCATAGGTTCGATTGAGGCATTGGTCAAATGGTGCAGATTATGTTGGGAAGCCATGAGGTAGTCAATGCGGGAATACCTATTGTGTGGGACAGAGAAAAAAGTGAAATCCTTATCTTTGGGAAATAGAGATCGCCACGTGTCGTGGAGTAATAACTCCTGGAGACTTTTCTTGATTTGTTTAAGGGCACGGAATGTCATGCTGGAGGACCCTGAGGAGGTATCCATTAAAGGATCCAAGGGGGCGTTAAAATCGCCACCGAGGATTAGCATTCCTTCCGAGAAAGATTGTAGTTTGCGCACTACTTTCCGAAAGAAAGGTACTTGGGAGGAGTTGGGGCTATATATATTTGCAAAAGTGAACATTCTATTTTTAAAAGAGCCTTTAATGAAGAGGAACCTCCCATCGTCATCTGCTAGGGTATCTGAAAGTTGAAATTCAAAGTTTTTGGAGAGAAGTATGGAAACACCTTTACACTTCGCAGAGGGGCATGTCGCGTGATACTCTACAGGGAAGGCACGGTTGGTTAGTCTGGGGGTAGATTTAGCACTGAAGTGGGTCTCTTGAAGGAGGACCACATCTGCCTTTAGTTTTTGCATTAACGATAGCGTCTGGTGGCGCTTCTCTGGGATGTTTAGGCCTTTGGCGTTAAAGGAGACAAGCTTCAGAGACATATGTTTAGTCTCGTTCCGTAGAGGTGGTACCATTGTGAGCAAGGTAAGTTTAGCTAGATAGTTTCCGGGAGGGGGGTCTCAGGGGAGGGGGAGAGAGAGAGAGAAAGACGGAGAAAAAGGACAGGGAGAAGAGAAAAACAATAAAAGAAATGAAAGTAAAAGAAAAAAAAAGTAGGAGGGGGAAGAGAGAGGAGGAGGGGAGGGGAGAGAGGGGGGATCAGAGGATTGAAGGGGGGTGATAGGGAGTGAGTGAACTTGGGTGGGGTACGGGGGGTGCGAAGCCGGTGGAAGGGTTGAACCTGTCAACCCCTCGGAACTCCGAGAGCAGCACCGGCTGGGTCAACTCTGACTACCAGCGTCCGTTGTTTGGGGGTGGCGGACGAGGTCACTCGAGAGGTGGGAGGTCTCCGTCACTGAGAGACCTAAGGAGGCTGAAGGTCGGCAATTGGTTAATGTGAGGGTGAATTGGGGACTAGAGATCAGCAATAGAGGGACCCCACATGGGGATCTTATATGGAAGAGAGAGGACTATGGGGTGTGAGTACGCCATTTTCCGGTCAGCGAAACCCGAGGGTCAGGGGCAGGTGATAAGGCCCGAGGTCAGTGAAAGATGAGGAGGAGGAGATAAGTGGGAGCAGTAGGTCAAGAAAGTCCAATGAGGTAGGGATAGGGGCTCGTGCGGGATTTGCTGGAGAAGTGGCCAATAATTAATAGTTCAAAGGGAGAATTAGGTTGGGGTTTCTGAGTTGTATTTCGGGGGGGAATACCAGAGCGGGAGACAAAATAGATGCGCAGGTCTAGCTTCTAGTGAATAAATGATGACTTAACAACTATCATAAACATAAAATCTGAACAACATAACATAACATAATACATGGACAAGTAGGACCGACACCAGGCAAATACGGATGGTCATGTAAGGGCAAATGCGGTAACAACTACACCCGTGCCATATGGAACAAAAATCCGAGATCTTTAAGAGAGAAGGCCGAGTATAAAGAGTCGGGAGTGAGGGCTTGGTTAAATCTTAGGGATGGTGAACAATTCTTTGGGGGGTATAAATCATATTATGTAAGGCCCAACAAGTACCGGAGGTCTCTATCAATTTGTGCGCAGGGACCCCAAATTAGTAAACTGGGGTGCAGCGTAAGATCCTCAGGCATCGAGGAGAAGCCTCAAGAAGTCGGTCATGTCGCTGGAAGGGTAACGACTAGGAGACTGAGCGACAATGTAGCAATTACAGGGCAATAGGGTTAAAGATCTAGAACTACACAGTACCTCACTCCCGACTCAGTGGGAGTACCCACGTAGTACGATTCATATCATCATCATGCAGGCACATTTCAGTCTAGGTACTAAGAAGGGCAGAGAAGTATTGAAAGAGGGTAAGAGGAGAGAGGAAGAAAAAGAGAGGAAGGAGAATGAAGTAAGGAAGTGAGTGTTAGCAATACCATAAAGGAGGAGAGAGTTCCACGGTTACGTCCACCTGAGACGAGTAGAGATGGGCACAGCGTAGTGGTAGGCCAAAGTCTGATGAGGGAAGGGCTTACGATAGTCTCAAGAGGCACTTCAAGGCTGTCGTGAGCAGGAGGCCTCGCAGCAGTATAGTGGAAGTCTTGACGGCCTTGAAGCAGAAACATCCGGGAGAAAGGCAGGTGTGGTTCCAGGTGTTCAGGCAGCAGCACAAACGTTGAAGGACAAATCGGGGGCGTCTGTGTTCAAATCGGGGACTGCCCAGCGAAGAGGACAAGTTTTGACTCTGCAAGGAAGGGTGATGTGGGTAGGTCCTGGTCTGGGAATGGGGATCCGTGGACAGGTGGAGGCATCCAGAAGGTGGTCGCCAAGTGAAAGTTCTCGGTAAGGGGGCAAGGTATTCTCTGGGTGTAGAAGTCAGATGGGTTGTGAATGCAGGCTCAGGTGACGGTCAAGTTCAACATTACGAACCGAAGATAGCGTTCAACAAACGGAGGAGGGTGTCTGATCTCCCTCAACTGCGGCGGGGTCTGCGGTGGGCAGGTGAAGCCGTGGGGCTACCGTTTCTTGGCGGTGAAGCACCCCTTGGGGGAGAGTGAGGAGGAGGAGGTCGGTGTTCAGGTCTGCGGCGTCTCCCTATGGCATAGTTGCCGGCTTCGTCCACCCCCTCCATAGAGGTCACCCTGCGGAGAGTAGGCAATCTGAAGTCGCTGTACCAGTCGGGAAGATCAACGGAGGGAAGATCAAGTGCGGTACAAAAGTGGTCTAGATCTTCCGGGACTCGCAGATTTTCTACCCGGCCCTGGTGAGAGACAGAAAGGCAAAAAGGGTATTTCCAACGGTACGGGATGGCTCTGTTTCTCAGTATTTCCAGTAGTGGTCGGAGTTCCCGCCTGCGCTGCAGGGTTATGTTGGAGAGATTCTGGAAAATTTTGATGCTGACTCCTCTGTGGTTAATCTGGTTCCTTTCTCTTGCTTTACGTAAAATGTCCTCTTTTAAAGGAAAGTCAACCATGCAGCATACGACATCCCTTGGGGGATCAGTATCTCGACCTCTGGGGCGCAGGGCTCTATGAATACGCTCAAATGCTACTGGGGTATCTGGGGGTCTTTCCAAGAGGTCATTAAAAATGTGGGTGACTCTTTGGGACAGCAGATTGGGGTCTAAGGACTCAGGTATGCCTCTCACCCTCAGGTTTCGGCGTCTCCCTCTGTTGTCGAGGTCTTCCAAATGCCTATTGATGTCCCTCAAGTGTATAGCGTGGGATTCAGTAAGCTGTTGCACCTGGCATAAGGAGGCATCATGGCGGGTCTGCACAGCTTCCATTTCGTCTACCCTGAGAGACATTGAGTGGATGTCAGCCCTCAAATCAGAGATTGCTGCGGATAGGGTATGTTTTATGTCGGCTGCTACACTGCGCAGATCGTCAATGCTGATTGCAGGCTGATCACGGGGGCTTGCATCGGGCCTAGCGCGCAGCGGGCTCCTGCTGTGCGAGCGTGACTTACTCGAGGCCGCGGCTCGGGAGCTGCTCCTAGGCCGCGACCGGAAGATCTCCGGGATTTGTCTGGGCGGAGGGGCTTCGTGCTCCGGGGGGGAGCGGGGTCTAGCCGCTGACATGCTGGGTTGCTAGGAAGCTCAGTTCAGAGGTATAGGGTCGGTTATTACTTGCCTTCGCTGATGTAGCAGGGTCTCGTGGACGGGAGCTCAGGGATCAAGCGGCCATCTCGGATCAGCGTCAAGCCACGCCCCCCGACTAGTGAAATCTTGTCAACGTTACAAAACAAGTCCAACTGAACGTGATTACCTCTCCTGTAAGCTAGATTCCACATTAACACTTTAAGTGTGGACACCAAAAAACAAGCAGTACTAATGAAAAGCTGGCACACTTTTCAGCAGAGTGTCAAGTGAACTTGCCACAGAATGCTGCACCCAAAGTCCACTCTCAAGTGTAAAGTGACCACCACCTGCTGCCTCAGAAAGAGGACTGAAACACATAAGGTGGCATCTTGGCCATCTCCGTGAAACTTCAACTACCTTTTATAATGGATAAAGTGGTGAATACTTGTAGTTTAGAGTTCTGAGGCCTCCAGCTCAAGCAATGAATGCAGAGCATGGAATGTCCCACCCCATTTTAGTCGATAACGTGTTCATTTTTATGGGTAGCATGGCCGAGCGGTCTAAGGCGCTGGATTAAGGCTCCAGTCTCTTTGGGGGCGTGGGTTCGAATCCCACTGCTGCCAAACTCCTTTTAACAAAATCCCTACCCTCTAGGGCTCAAGCTTCTCTGATCTTGCTCCTGCAATTTACTGCAGTTCCTTTCCCAACTCACTGGAATCTCAAAAAACACTTACCTCTCTGCTTTAGCAGCATTAGAAAAGCTGCAATCATTGCATGTTTTGTTTGATACATGATACATACATATAATATGCATGTTGTGCACCTATTACATACATGCTACACACACTACACACATATGACATACATGTTACACACATGTGACACACGTGCTACTTACATATTACACACATAGTTCACACATATTACACAAATGTTACATACATATGATATACATGTTGCATGCATGTTACATACATGTCACACTCATGTTACACACCATTTAGACACAATTTTACACACATGTCACATGCATGTTACACATATTACACACATATAACATACATGTCATACACATCACATACATGCTACACACATATGCCATGCATGTCACACACATGTTACATTAATATGACACACATATGACATGCATGTTGCACATATCTTACATACATGTTACACACATATGGCATGCATATGACATGCATGGTACACACATGTTACATACATGTTACACATATGACACACAATACACATATGGCATACATATCACACATATTACATACGTGTTACACACATATTACACAGATTATACATACATATGACATACATGTTGAATGCATGTTACATACATGTCATACACTTATGAAATACATGTTACACATGTTACATACATATGACACACATGACATACATGTTACGTACATGTCACATACACACAATGAATGCAGAGCATGGAATGTAGACTGTCATGCCTCTTTTTAGTCCTTAGCAAGAGCACTTTCACAGGTAGTCGATAACGTGTTCATTTTTATGGGTAGCATGGCCGAGCGGTCTAAGGCGCTGGAGGCGTGGGTTCAAATCCCACTGCTGCCAAGCTCTTTTAACAAATGCCTATCCTTGATTGCTCAAGCGTCTCTGAAGTTTCTGCTGCACTTTGCTGGCATTCCTTGCTTGCCATTCCTTGCATGGCCGAGCGGTCTAAGGCGCTGGAGGCATGGGTTCAAATCCCACTGCTGCCAAGCTCTTTTAACAAATGCCTATCCTTGATTGCTCAAGCGTCTCTGAAGTTTCTGCTGCACTTTGCTGGCATTCCTTGCTCAACACACTGGAATCTCAGAACAGCAGCATTAGGAAATTGCATGCTTTGGTTGAGAAGTCTTCCAAAAGGGCACACTTCTGATGAGATGACTAGTGAAATCTTGTCAACGTTACAAAACAAGTCCAACTGAACGTGATTACCTCTCCTGTAAGCTAGATTCCACATTAACACTTTAAGTGTGGACACCAAAAAACAAGCAGTACTAATGAAAAGCTGGCACACTTTTCAGCAGAGTGCCAAGTGAACTTGCCACAGAATGCTGCACCCAAAGTCCACTCTCAAGTGTAAAGTGACCACTACCTGCTGCCTCAGAAAGAGGACTGAAACACATAAGGTGGCATCTTGGCCATCTCCCTGAAACTTCAACTACCTTTTATAATGGATAAAGTGGTGAATACTTGTAGTTTAGAGTTCTGAGGCCTCCAGCTCAAGCAATGAATGCAGAGCATGGAATGTCCCACCCCATTTTAGTCTATAACGTGTTCATTTTTATGGGTAGCATGGCCGAGCGGTCTAAGGCGCTGGATTAAGGCTCCAGTCTCTTTGGGGGCGTGGGGTTGAATCCCACTGCTGCCAAACTCCTTTTAACAAAATCCCTACCCTCTAGGGCTCAAGCTTCTCTGATCTTGCTCCTGCAATTTACTGCAGTTCCTTTCCCAACTCACTGGAATCTCAAAAAACACTTACCTCTCTGCTTTAGCAGCATTAGAAAAGCTGCAATCATTGCATGTTTTGTTTGATACATGATACATACATATAATATGCATGTTGTGCACATATTACATACATGCTACACACACTACACACATATGACATACGTGTTACACACATGTGACACACATGCTACTTACATATTACACACATAGTTCACACATATTACACAAATGTTACATACATATGATATACATGTTGCATGCATGTTACATACATGTCACACTCATGTTACACACCATTTAGACACAATTTTACACACATGTCACATGCATGTTACACATATTACACACATATAACATACATGTCATACACATCACATACATGCTACACACATATGCCATGCATGTCACACACATGTTACATTAATATGACACACATATGACATGCATGTTGCACATATCTTACATACATGTTACACACATATGGCATGCATATGACATGCATGGTACACACATGTTACATACATGTTACACATATGACACACAATACACATATGGCATACATATCACACATATTACATACGTGTTACACACATATTACACAGATTATACATACATATGACATACATGTTGAATGCATGTTACATACATGTCATACACTTATGAAATACATGTTACACACGTTACATACATATGACACACATGGCATACATGTTACGTACATGTCACATACAAACAATGAATGCAGAGCATGGAATGTAGACTGTCATGCCACTTTTTAGTCCTTAGCAAGAGCACTTTCACAAGTAGCATGGCCGAGCGGTCTAAGGCGCTGGATTTAGGCTCCAGTCTCTTTGGAGGCGTGGTTTCAAATCCCACTGCTGCCAAGCTCTTGTAACAAATGCCTATCTTTGATTGCTCAAGCGTCTCTGAAGTTTCTGCTGCACTTTGCTGGCATTCCTTGCTCAACACACTGGAATCTCAGAACAGCAGCATTAGGAAATTGCATGCTTTGGTTGAGAAGTCTTCCAAAAGGGCACACTTTTGATGAGATGACTAGTGAAATCTTGTCAACGTTACAAAACAAGTCCAACTGAACGTGATTACCTCTCCTGTAAGCTAGATTCCACATTAACACTTTAAGTGTGGACACCAAAAAACAAGCAGTACTAATGAAAAGCTGGCACACTTTTCAGCAGAGTGCCAAGTGAACTTGCCACAGAATGCTGCACCCAAAGTCCACTCTCAAGTGTAAAGTGACCACCACCTGCTGCCTCAGAAAGAGGACTGAAACACATAAGGTGGCATCTTGGCCATCTCCGTGAAACTTCAACTACCTTTTATAATGGATAAAGTGGTGAATACTTGTAGTTTAGAGTTCTGAGGCCTCCAGCTCAAGCAATGAATGCAGAGCATGGAATGTCCCACCCGATTTTAGTCGATAACGTGTTCACTTTTATGGGTAGCATGGCCGAGCGGTCTAAGGCGCCGGATTAAGGCTCCAGTCTCTTTGGGGGCGTGGGTTCGAATCCCACTGCTGCCAAACTCCTTTTAACAAAATCCCTACCCTCTAGGGCTCAAGCTTCTCTGATCTTGCTCCTGCAATTTACTGCAGTTCCTTTCCCAACTCACTGGAATCTCAAAAAACACTTACCTCTCTGCTTTAGCAGCATTAGAAAAGCTGCAATCATTGCATGTTTTGTTTGATACATGATACATACATATAATATGCATGTTGTGCACATATTACATACATGCTACACACACTACACACATATGACATACATGTTACACACATGTGACACACATGCTACTTACATATTACACACATAGTTCACACATATTACACAAATGTTACATACATATGATATACATGTTGCATGCATGTTACATACATGTCACACTCATGTTACACACCATTTAGACACAATTTTACACACATGTCACATGCATGTTACACATATTACACACATATAACATACATGTCATACACATCACATACATGCTACACACATATGCCATGCATGTCACACACATGTTACATTAATATGACACACATATGACATGCATGTTGCACATATCTTACATACATGTTACACACATATGGCATGCATATGACATGCATGGTACACACATGTTACATACATGTTACACATATGACACACAATACACATATGGCATACATATCACACATATTACATACGTGTTACACACATATTACACAGATTATACATACATATGACATACATGTTGAATGCATGTTACATACATGTCATACACTTATGAAATACATGTTACACACGTTACATACATATGACACACATGGCATACATGTTACGTACATGTCACATACAAACAATGAATGCAGAGCATGGAATGTAGACTGTCATGCCTCTTTTTAGTCCTTAGCAAGAGCACTTTCACAAGTAGCATGGCCGAGCGGTCTAAGGCGCTGGATTTAGGCTCCAGTCTCTTTGGAGGCGTGGGTTCAAATCCCACTGCTGCCTAGCTCTTGTAACAAATGCCTATCTTTGATTGCTCAAGCGTCTCTGAAGTTTCTGCTGCACTTTGCTGGCATTCCTTGCTCAACACACTGGAATCTCAGAACAGCAGCATTAGGAAATTGCATGCTTTGGTTGAGAAGTCTTCCAAAAGGGCACACTTTTGATGAGATGACTAGTGAAATCTTGTCAACGTTACAAAACAAGTCCAACTGAACGTGATTACCTCTCCTGTAAGCTAGATTCCACATTAACACTTTAAGTGTGGACACCAAAAAACAAGCAGTACTAATGAAAAGCTGGCACACTTTTCAGCAGAGTGCCAAGTGAACTTGCCACAGAATGCTGCACCCAAAGTCCACTCTCAAGTGTAAAGTGACCACCACCTGCTGCCTCAGAAAGAGGACTGAAACACATAAGTTGGCATCTTGGCCATCTCCGTGAAACTTCAACTACCTTTTATAATGGATAAAGTGGTGAATACTTGTAGTTTAGAGTTCTGAGGCCTCCAGCTCAAGCAATGAATGCAGAGCATGGAATGTCCCACCCCATTTTAGTCGATAACGTGTTCATTTTTATGGGTAGCATGGCCGAGCGGTCTAAGGCGCTGGATTAAGGCTCCAGTCTCTTTGGGGGCGTGGGGTTGAATCCCACTGCTGCCAAACTCCTTTTAACAAAATCCCTACCCTCTAGGGCTCAAGCTTCTCTGATCTTGCTCCTGCAATTTACTGCAGTTCCTTTCCCAACTCACTGGAATCTCAAAAAACACTTACCTCTCTGCTTTAGCAGCATTAGAAAAGCTGCAATCATTGCATGTTTTGTTTGATACATGATACATACATATAATATGCATGTTGTGCACATATTACATACATGCTACACACACTACACACATATGACATACATGTTACACACATGTGACACACGTGCTACTTACATATTACACACATAGTTCACACATATTACACAAATGTTACATACATATGATATACATGTTGCATGCATGTTACATACATGTCACACTCATGTTACACACCATTTAGACACAATTTTACACACATGTCACATGCATGTTACACATATTACACACATATAACATACATGTCATACACATCACATACATGCTACACACATATGCCATGCATGTCACACACATGTTACATTAATATGACACACATATGACATGCATGTTGCACATATCTTACATACATGTTACACACATATGGCATGCATATGACATGCATGGTACACACATGTTACATACATGTTACACATATGACACACAATACACATATGGCATACATATCACACATATTACATACGTGTTACACACATATTACACAGATTATACATACATATGACATACATGTTGAATGCATGTTACATACATGTCATACACTTATGAAATACATGTTACACACGTTACATACATATGACACACATGACATACATGTTACGTACATGTCACATACACACAATGAATGCAGAGCATGGAATGTAGACTGTCATGCCTCTTTTTAGTCCTTAGCAAGAGCACTTTCACAGGTAGCATGGCCGAGCGGTCTAAGGCGCTGGATTTAGGCTCCAGTCTCTTTGGAGGCGTGGGTTCAAATCCCACTGCTGCCAAGCTCTTTTAACAAATGCCTATCCTTGATTGCTCAAGCGTCTCTGAAGTTTCTGCTGCACTTTGCTGGCATTCCTTGCTCAACACACTGGAATCTCAGAACAGCAGCATTAGGAAATTGCATGCTTTGGTTGAGAAGTCTTCCAAAAGGGCACACTTCTGATGAGATGACTAGTGAAATCTTGTCAACGTTACAAAACAAGTCCAACTGAACGTGATTACCTCTCCTGTAAGCTAGATTCCACATTAACACTTTAAGTGTGGACACCAAAAAACAAGCAGTACTAATGAAAAGCTGGCACACTTTTCAGCAGAGTGCCAAGTGAACTTGCCACAGAATGCTGCACCCAAAGTCCACTCTCAAGTGTAAAGTGACCACCACCTGCTGCCTCAGAAAGAGGACTGAAACACATAAGGTGGCATCTTGGCCATCTCCGTGAAACTTCAACTACCTTTTATAATGGATAAAGTGGTGAATACTTGTAGTTTAGAGTTCTGAGGCCTCCAGCTCAAGCAATGAATGCAGAGCATGGAATGTCCCACCCCATTTTAGTCGATAACGTGTTCATTTTTATGGGTAGCATGGCCGAGCGGTCTAAGGCGCTGGATTAAGGCTCCAGTCTCTTTGGGGGCGTGGGTTCGAATCCCACTGCTGCCAAACTCCTTTTAACAAAATCCCTACCCTCTAGGGCTCAAGCTTCTCTGATCTTGCTCCTGCAATTTACTGCAGTTCCTTTCCCAACTCACTGGAATCTCAAAAAACACTTACCTCTCTGCTTTAGCAGCATTAGAAAAGCTGCAATCATTGCATGTTTTGTTTGATACATGATACATACATATAATATGCATGTTGTGCACCTATTACATACATGCTACACACACTACACACATATGACATACATGTTACACACATGTGACACACGTGCTACTTACATATTACACACATAGTTCACACATATTACACAAATGTTACATACATATGATATACATGTTGCATGCATGTTACATACATGTCACACTCATGTTACACACCATTTAGACACAATTTTACACACATGTCACATGCATGTTACACATATTACACACATATAACATACATGTCATACACATCACATACATGCTACACACATATGCCATGCATGTCACACACATGTTACATTAATATGACACACATATGACATGCATGTTGCACATATCTTACATACATGTTACACACATATGGCATGCATATGACATGCATGGTACACACATGTTACATACATGTTACACATATGACACACAATACACATATGGCATACATATCACACATATTACATACGTGTTACACACATATTACACAGATTATACATACATATGACATACATGTTGAATGCATGTTACATACATGTCATACACTTATGAAATACATGTTACACACGTTACATACATATGACACACATGACATACATGTTACGTACATGTCACATACACACAATGAATGCAGAGCATGGAATGTAGACTGTCATGCCTCTTTTTAGTCCTTAGCAAGAGAACTTTCACAGGTAGCATGGCCGAGCGGTCTAAGGCGCTGGATTTAGGCTCCAGTCTCTTTGGAGGCGTGGGTTCAAATCCCACTGCTGCCAAGCTCTTTTAACAAATGCCTATCCTTGATTGCTCAAGCGTCTCTGAAGTTTCTGCTGCACTTTGCTGGCATTCCTTGCTCAACACACTGGAATCTCAGAACAGCAGCATTAGGAAATTGCATGCTTTGGTTGAGAAGTCTTCCAAAAGGGCACACTTCTGATGAGATGACTAGTGAAATCTTGTCAACGTTACAAAACAAGTCCAACTGAACGTGATTACCTCTCCTGTAAGCTAGATTCCACATTAACACTTTAAGTGTGGACACCAAAAAACAAGCAGTACTAATGAAAAGCTGGCACACTTTTCAGCAGAGTGCCAAGTGAACTTGCCACAGAATGCTGCACCCAAAGTCCACTCTCAAGTGTAAAGTGACCACTACCTGCTGCCTCAGAAAGAGGACTGAAACACATAAGGTGGCATCTTGGCCATCTCCCTGAAACTTCAACTACCTTTTATAATGGATAAAGTGGTGAATACTTGTAGTTTAGAGTTCTGAGGCCTCCAGCTCAAGCAATGAATGCAGAGCATGGAATGTCCCACCCCATTTTAGTCTATAACGTGTTCATTTTTATGGGTAGCATGGCCGAGCGGTCTAAGGCGCTGGATTAAGGCTCCAGTCTCTTTGGGGGCGTGGGGTTGAATCCCACTGCTGCCAAACTCCTTTTAACAAAATCCCTACCCTCTAGGGCTCAAGCTTCTCTGATCTTGCTCCTGCAATTTACTGCAGTTCCTTTCCCAACTCACTGGAATCTCAAAAAACACTTACCTCTCTGCTTTAGCAGCATTAGAAAAGCTGCAATCATTGCATGTTTTGTTTGATACATGATACATACATATAATATGCATGTTGTGCACATATTACATACATGCTACACACACTACACACATATGACATACATGTTACACACATGTGACACACATGCTACTTACATATTACACACATAGTTCACACATATTACACAAATGTTACATACATATGATATACATGTTGCATGCATGTTACATACATGTCACACTCATGTTACACACCATTTAGACACAATTTTACACACATGTCACATGCATGTTACACATATTACACACATATAACATACATGTCATACACATCACATACATGCTACACACATATGCCATGCATGTCACACACATGTTACATTAATATGACACACATATGACATGCATGTTGCACATATCTTACATACATGTTACACACATATGGCATGCATATGACATGCATGGTACACACATGTTACATACATGTTACACATATGACACACAATACACATATGGCATACATATCACACATATTACATACGTGTTACACACATTATACACAGATTATACATACATATGACATACATGTTGAATGCATGTTACATACATGCCATACACTTATGAAATACATGTTACACACGTTACATACATATGACACACATGGCATACATGTTACGTACATGTCACATACAAACAATGAATGCAGAGCATGGAATGTAGACTGTCATGCCTCTTTTTAGTCCTTAGCAAGAGCACTTTCACAAGTAGCATGGCCGAGCGGTCTAAGGTGCTGGATTTAGGCTCCAGTCTCTTTGGAGGCGTGGGTTCAAATCCCACTGCTGCCAAGCTCTTGTAACAAATGCCTATCCTTGATTGCTCAAGCGTCTCTGAAGTTTCTGCTGCACTTTGCTGGCATTCCTTGCTCAACACACTGGAATCTCAGAACAGCAGCATTAGGAAATTGCATGCTTTGGTTGAGAAGTCTTCCAAAAGGGCACACTTTTGATGAGATGACTAGTGAAATCTTGTCAACGTTACAAAACAAGTCCAACTGAACGTGATTACCTCTCCTGTAAGCTAGATTCCACATTAACACTTTAAGTGTGGACACCAAAAAACAAGCAGTACTAATGAAAAGCTGGCACACTTTTCAGCAGAGTGCCAAGTGAACTTGCCACAGAATGCTGCACCCAAAGTCCACTCTCAAGTGTAAAGTGACCACCACCTGCTGCCTCAGAAAGAGGACTGAAACACATAAGGTGGCATCTTGGCCATCTCCGTGAAACTTCAACTACCTTTTATAATGGATAAAGTGGTGAATACTTGTAGTTTAGAGTTCTGAGGCCTCCAGCTCAAGCAATGAATGCAGAGCATGGAATGTCCCACCCGATTTTAGTCGATAACGTGTTTATTTTTATGGGTAGCATGGCCGAGCGGTCTAAGGCGCTGGATTAAGGCTCCAGTCTCTTTGGGGGCGTGGGTTCGAATCCCACTGCTGCCATACTCCTTTTAACAAAATCCCTACCCTCTAGGGCTCAAGCTTCTCTGATCTTGCTCCTGCAATTTACTGCAGTTCCTTTCCCAACTCACTGGAATCTCAAAAAACACTTACCTCTCTGCTTTAGCAGCATTAGAAAAGCTGCAATCATTGCATGTTTTGTTTGATACATGATACATACATATAATATGCATGTTGTGCACATATTACATACATGCTACACACACTACACACATATGACATACATGTTACACACATGTGACACACGTGCTACTTACATATTACACACATAGTTCACACATATTACACAAATGTTACATACATATGATATACATGTTGCATGCATGTTACATACATGTCACACTCATGTTGCACACCATTTAGACACAATTTTACACACATGTCACATGCATGTTACACATATTACACACATATAACATACATGTCATACACATCACATACATGCTACACACATATGCCATGCATGTCACACACATGTTACATTAATATGACACACATATGACATGCATGTTGCACATATCTTACATACATGTTACACACATATGGCATGCATATGACATGCATGGTACACACATGTTACATACATGTTACACATATGACACACAATACACATATGGCATACATATCACACATATTACATACGTGTTACACACATATTACACAGATTATACATACATATGACATACATGTTGAATGCATGTTACATACATGTCATACACTTATGAAATACATGTTACACACGTTACATACATATGACACACATGGCATACATGTTACGTACATGTCACATACAAACAATGAATGCAGAGCATGGAATGTAGACTGTCATGCCTCTTTTTAGTCCTTAGCTAGAGCACTTTCACAAGTAGCATGGCCGAGCGGTCTAAGGCGCTGGATTTAGGCTCCAGTCTCTTTGGAGGCGTGGGTTCAAATCCCACTGCTGCCAAGCTCTTGTAACAAATGCCTATCTTTGATTGCTCAAGCGTCTCTGAAGTTTCTGCTGCACTTTGCTGGCATTCCTTGCTCAACACACTGGAATCTCAGAACAGCAGCATTAGGAAATTGCATGCTTTGGTTGAGAAGTCTTCCAAAAGGGCACACTTTTGATGAGATGACTAGTGAAATCTTGTCAACGTTACAAAACAAGTCCAACTGAACGTGATTACCTCTCCTGTAAGCTAGATTCCACATTAACACTTTAAGTGTGGACACCAAAAAACAAGCAGTACTAATGAAAAGCTGGCACACTTTTCAGCAGAGTGCCAAGTGAACTTGCCACAGAATGCTGCACCCAAAGTCCACTCTCAAGTGTAAAGTGACCACCACCTGCTGCCTCAGAAAGAGGACTGAAACACATAAGGTGGCATCTTGGCCATCTCCGTGAAACTTCAACTACCTTTTATAATGGATAAAGTGGTGAATACTTGTAGTTTAGAGTTCTGAGGCCTCCAGCTCAAGCAATGAATGCAGAGCATGGAATGTCCCACCCGATTTTAGTCGATAACGTGTTCACTTTTATGGGTAGCATGGCCGAGCGGTCTAAGGCGCCGGATTAAGGCTCCAGTCTCTTTGGGGGCGTGGGTTCGAATCCCACTGCTGCCAAACTCCTTTTAACAAAATCCCTACCCTCTAGGGCTCAAGCTTCTCTGATCTTGCTCCTGCAATTTACTGCAGTTCATTTCCCAACTCACTGGAATCTCAAAAAACACTTACCTCTCTGCTTTAGCAGCATTAGAAAAGCTGCAATCATTGCATGTTTTGTTTGATACATGATACATACATATAATATGCATGTTGTGCACATATTACATACATGCTACACACACTACACACATATGACATACATGTTACACACATGTGACACACGTGCTACTTACATATTACACACATAGTTCACACATATTACACAAATGTTACATACATATGATATACATGTTGCATGCATGTTACATACATGTCACACTCATGTTACACACCATTTAGACACAATTTTACACACATGTCACATGCATGTTACACATATTACACACATATAACATACATGTCATACACATCACATACATGCTACACACATATGCCATGCATGTCACACACATGTTACATTAATATGACACACATATGACATGCATGTTGCACATATCTTACATACATGTTACACACATATGGCATGCATATGACATGCATGGTACACACATGTTACATACATGTTACACATATGACACACAATACACATATGGCATACATATCACACATATTACATACGTGTTACACACATATTACACAGATTATACATACATATGACATACATGTTGAATGCATGTTACATACATGTCATACACTTATGAAATACATGTTACACACGTTACATACATATGACACACATGACATACATGTTACGTACATGTCACATACACACAATGAATGCAGAGCATGGAATGTAGACTGTCATGCCTCTTTTTAGTCCTTAGCAAGAGCACTTTCACAGGTAGCATGGCCGAGCGGTCTAAGGCGCTGGATTTAGGCTCCAGTCTCTTTGGAGGTGTGGGTTCAAATCCCACTGCTGCCAAGCTCTTTTAACAAATGCCTATCCTTGATTGCTCAAGCGTCTCTGAAGTTTCTGCTGCACTTTGCTGGCATTCCTTGCTCAACACACTGGAATCTCAGAACAGCAGCATTAGGAAATTGCATGCTTTGGTTGAGAAGTCTTCCAAAAGGGCACACTTCTGATGAGATGACTAGTGAAATCTTGTCAACGTTACAAAACAAGTCCAACTGAACGTGATTACCTCTCCTGTAAGCTAGATTCCACATTAACACTTTAAGTGTGGACACCAAAAAACAAGCAGTACTAATGAAAAGCTGGCACACTTTTCAGCAGAGTGCCAAGTGAACTTGCCACAGAATGCTGCACCCAAAGTCCACTCTCAAGTGTAAAGTGACCACCACCTGCTGCCTCAGAAAGAGGACTGAAACACATAAGGTGGCATCTTGGCCATCTCCGTGAAACTTCAACTACCTTTTATAATGGATAAAGTGGTGAATACTTGTAGTTTAGAGTTCTGAGGCCTCCAGCTCAAGCAATGAATGCAGAGCATGGAATGTCCCACCCCATTTTAGTCGATAACGTGTTCATTTTTATGGGTAGCATGGCCGAGCGGTCTAAGGCGCTGGATTAAGGCTCCAGTCTCTTTGGGGGCGTGGGTTCGAATCCCACTGCTGCCAAACTCCTTTTAACAAAATCCCTACCCTCTAGGTCTCAAGCTTCTCTGATCTTGCTCCTGCAATTTACTGCAGTTCCTTTCCCAACTCACTGGAATCTCAAAAAACACTTACCTCTCTGCTTTAGCAGCATTAGAAAAGCTGCAATCATTGCATGTTTTGTTTGATACATGATACATACATATAATATGCATGTTGTGCACCTATTACATACATGCTACACACACTACACACATATGACATACATGTTACACACATGTGACACACGTGCTACTTACATATTACACACATAGTTCACACATATTACACAAATGTTACATACATATGATATACATGTTGCATGCATGTTACATACATGTCACACTCATGTTACACACCATTTAGACACAATTTTACACACATGTCACATGCATGTTACACATATTACACACATATAACATACATGTCATACACATCACATACATGCTACACACATATGCCATGCATGTCACACACATGTTACATTAATATGACACACATATGACATGCATGTTGCACATATCTTACATACATGTTACACACATATGGCATGCATATGACATGCATGGTACACACATGTTACATACATGTTACACATATGACACACAATACACATATGGCATACATATCACACATATTACATACGTGTTACACACATATTACACAGATTATACATACATATGACATACATGTTGAATGCATGTTACATACATGTCATACACTTATGAAATACATGTTACACACGTTACATACATATGACACACATGACATACATGTTACGTACATGTCACATACACACAATGAATGCAGAGCATGGAATGTAGACTGTCATGCCTCTTTTTAGTCCTTAGCAAGAGCACTTTCACAGGTAGCATGGCCGAGCGGTCTAAGGCGCTGGATTTAGGCTCCAGTCTCTTTGGAGGCGTGGGTTCAAATCCCACTGCTGCCAAGCTCTTTTAACAAATGCCTATCCTTGATTGCTCAAGCGTCTCTGAAGTTTCTGCTGCACTTTGCTGGCATTCCTTGCTCAACACACTGGAATCTCAGAACAGCAGCATTAGGAAATTGCATGCTTTGGTTGAGAAGTCTTCCAAAAGGGCACACTTCTGATGAGATGACTAGTGAAATCTTGTCAACGTTACAAAACAAGTCCAACTGAACGTGATTACCTCTCCTGTAAGCTAGATTCCACATTAACACTTTAAGTGTGGACACCAAAAAACAAGCAGTACTAATGAAAAGCTGGCACACTTTTCAGCAGAGTGCCAAGTGAACTTGCCACAGAATGCTGCACCCAAAGTCCACTCTCAAGTGTAAAGTGACCACCACCTGCTGCCTCAGAAAGAGGACTGAAACACATAAGGTGGCATCTTGGCCATCTCCGTGAAACTTCAACTACCTTTTATAATGGATAAAGTGGTGAATACTTGTAGTTTAGAGTTCTGAGGCCTCCAGCTCAAGCAATGAATGCAGAGCATGGAATGTCCCACCCCATTTTAGTCGATAACGTGTTCATTTTTATGGGTAGCATGGCCGAGCGGTCTAAGGCGCTGGATTAAGGCTCCAGTCTCTTTGGGGGCGTGGGTTCGAATCCCACTGCTGCCAAACTCCTTTTAACAAAATCCCTACCCTCTAGGGCTCAAGCTTCTCTGATCTTGCTCCTGCAATTTACTGCAGTTCCTTTCCCAACTCACTGGAATCTCAAAAAACACTTACCTCTCTGCTTTAGCAGCATTAGAAAAGCTGCAATCATTGCATGTTTTGTTTGATACATGATACATACATATAATATGCATGTTGTGCACCTATTACATACATGCTACACACACTACACACATATGACATACATGTTACACACATGTGACACACGTGCTACTTACATATTACACACATAGTTCACACATATTACACAAATGTTACATACATATGATATACATGTTGCATGCATGTTACATACATGTCACACTCATGTTACACACCATTTAGACACAATTTTACACACATGTCACATGCATGTTACACATATTACACACATATAACATACATGTCATACACATCACATACATGCTACACACATATGCCATGCATGTCACACACATGTTACATTAATATGACACACATATGACATGCATGTTGCACATATCTTACATACATGTTACACACATATGGCATGCATATGACATGCATGGTACACACATGTTACATACATGTTACACATATGACACACAATACACATATGGCATACATATCACACATATTACATACGTGTTACACACATATTACACAGATTATACATACATATGACATACATGTTGAATGCATGTTACATACATGTCATACACTTATGAAATACATGTTACACACGTTACATACATATGACACACATGACATACATGTTACGTACATGTCACATACACACAATGAATGCAGAGCATGGAATGTAGACTGTCATGCCTCTTTTTAGTCCTTAGCAAGAGCACTTTCACAGGTAGCATGGCCGAGCGGTCTAAGGCGCTGGATTTAGGCTCCAGTCTCTTTGGAGGCGTGGGTTCAAATCCCACTGCTGCCAAGCTCTTTTAACAAATGCCTATCCTTGATTGCTCAAGCGTCTCTGAAGTTTCTGCTGCACTTTGCTGGCATTCCTTGCTCAACACACTGGAATCTCAGAACAGCAGCATTAGGAAATTGCATGCTTTGGTTGAGAAGTCTTCCAAAAGGGCACACTTCTGATGAGATGACTAGTGAAATCTTGTCAACGTTACAAAACAAGTCCAACTGAACGTGATTACCTCTCCTGTAAGCTAGATTCCACATTAACACTTTAAGTGTGGACACCAAAAAACAAGCAGTACTAATGAAAAGCTGGCACACTTTTCAGCAGAGTGCCAAGTGAACTTGCCACAGAATGCTGCACCCAAAGTCCACTCTCAAGTGTAAAGTGACCACCACCTGCTGCCTCAGAAAGAGGACTGAAACACATAAGGTGGCATCTTGGCCATCTCCGTGAAACTTCAACTACCTTTTATAATGGATAAAGTGGTGAATACTTGTAGTTTAGAGTTCTGAGGCCTCCAGCTCAAGCAATGAATGCAGAGCATGGAATGTCCCACCCGATTTTAGTCGATAACGTGTTCATTTTTATGGGTAGCATGGCCGAGCGGTCTAAGGCGCTGGATTAAGGCTCCAGTCTCTTTGGGGGCGTGGGTTCGAATCCCACTGCTGCCAAACTCCTTTTAACAAAATCCCTACCCTCTAGGGCTCAAGCTTCTCTGATCTTGCTCCTGCAATTTACTGCAGTTCCTTTCCCAACTCACGGGAATCTCAAAAAACACTTACCTCTCTGCTTTAGCAGCATTAGAAAAGCTGCAATCATTGCATGTTTTGTTTGATACATGATACATACATATAATATGCATGTTGTGCACATATTACATACATGCTACACACACTACACACATATGACATACATGTTACACACATGTGACACACGTGCTACTTACATATTACACACATAGTTCACACATATTACACAAATGTTACATACATATGATATACATGTTGCATGCATGTTACATACATGTCACACTCATGTTACACACCATTTAGACACAATTTTACACACATGTCACATGCATGTTACACATATTACACACATATAACATACATGTCATACACATCACATACATGCTACACACATATGCCATGCATGTCACACACATGTTACATTAATATGACACACATATGACATGCATGTTGCACATATCTTACATACATGTTACACACATATGGCATGCATATGACATGCATGGTACACACATGTTACATACATGTTACACATATGACACACAATACACATATGGCATACATATCACACATATTACATACGTGTTACACACATATTACACAGATTATACATACATATGACATACATGTTGAATGCATGTTACATACATGTCATACACTTATGAAATACATGTTACACACGTTACATACATATGACACACATGACATACATGTTACGTACATGTCACATACACACAATGAATGCAGAGCATGGAATGTAGACTGTCATGCCTCTTTTTAGTCCTTAGCAAGAGCACTTTCACAGGTAGCATGGCCGAGCGGTCTAAGACGCTGGATTTAGGCTCCAGTCTCTTTGGAGGCGTGGGTTCAAATCCCACTGCTGCCAAGTTCTTTTAACAAATGCTTTGGTTGAGAAGTCTTCCAAAAGGGCACACTTCTGATGAGATGACTAGTGAAATCTTGTCAACGTTACAAAACAAGTCCAACTGAACGTGATTACCTCTCCTGTAAGCTAGATTCCACATTAACACTTTAAGTGTGGACACCAAAAAACAAGCAGTACTAATGAAAAGCTGGCACACTTTTCAGCAGAGTGCCAAGTGAACTTGCCACAGAATGCTGCACCCAAAGTCCACTCTCAAGTGTAAAGTGACCACCACCTGCTGCCTCAGAAAGAGGACTGAAACACATAAGGTGGCATCTTGGCCATCTCCGTGAAACTTCAACTACCTTTTATAATGGATAAAGTGGTGAATACTTGTAGTTTAGAGTTCTGAGGCCTCCAGCTCAAGCAATGAATGCAGAGCATGGAATGTCCCACCCGATTTTAGTCGATAACGTGTTCATTTTTATGGGTAGCATGGCCGAGTGGTCTAAGGCGCTGGATTAAGGCTCCAGTCTCTTTGGGGGCGTGGGTTCGAATCCCACTGCTGCCAAACTCCTTTTAACAAAATCCCTACCCTCTAGGGCTCAAGCTTCTCTGATCTTGCTCCTGCAATTTACTGCAGTTCCTTTCCCAACTCACGGGAATCTCAAAAAACACTTACCTCTCTGCTTTAGCAGCATTAGAAAAGCTGCAATCATTGCATGTTTTGTTTGATACATGATACATACATATAATATGCATGTTGTGCACATATTACATACATGCTACACACACTACACACATATGACATACATGTTACACACATGTGACACACGTGCTACTTACATATTACACACATAGTTCACACATATTACACAAATGTTACATACATATGATATACATGTTGCATGCATGTTACATACATGTCACACTCATGTTACACACCATTTAGACACAATTTTACACACATGTCACATGCATGTTACACATATTACACACATATAACATACATGTCATACACATCACATACAAGCTACACACATATGCCATGCATGTCACACACATGTTACATTAATATGACACACATATGACATGCATGTTGCACATATCTTACATACATGTTACACACATATGGCATGCATATGACATGCATGGTACACACATGTTACATACATGTTACACATATGACACACAATACACATATGGCATACATATCACACATATTACATACGTGTTACACACATATTACACAGATTATACATACATATGACATACATGTTGAATGCATGTTACATACATGTCATACACTTATGAAATACATGTTACACACGTTACATACATATGACACACATGACATACATGTTACGTACATGTCACATACAAACAATGAATGCAGAGCATGGAATGTAGACTGTCATGCCTCTTTTTAGTCCTTAGCAGGAGCACTTTAACAGGTACAATGGCCGAGCGGTCTAAGGTGCTGGATTTAGGCTCCAGTCTCTTTGGAGGCGTGGGTTCAAATCCCACTGCTGCCAAGTTCTTTTAACAAATGCCTATCCTTGATTGCTCAAGCGTCTCTGAAGTTTCTGCTGCACTTTGCTGGCATTCCTTGCTCAACACACTGGAATCTCAGAACAGCAGCATTAGGAAATTGCATGCTTTGGTTGAGAAGTCTTCCAAAAGGGCACACTTCTGATGAGATGACTAGTGAAATCTTGTCAACGTTACAAAACAAGTCCAACTGAACGTGATTACCTCTCCTGTAAGCTAGATTCCACATTAACACTTTAAGTGTGGACACCAAAAAACAAGCAGTACTAATGAAAAGCTGGCACACTTTTCAGCAGAGTGCCAAGTGAACTTGCCACAGAATGCTGCACCCAAAGTCCACTCTCAAGTGTAAAGTGACCACCACCTGCTGCCTCAGAAAGAGGACTGAAACACATAAGGTGGCATCTTGGCCATCTCCGTGAAACTTCAACTACCTTTTATAATGGATAAAGTGGTGAATACTTGTAGTTTAGAGTTCTGAGGCCTCCAGCTCAAGCAATGAATGCAGAGCATGGAATGTCCCACCCCATTTTAGTCGATAACGTGTTCATTTTTATGGGTAGCATGGCCGAGCGGTCTAAGGCGCTGGATTAAGGCTCCAGTCTCTTTGGGGGCGTGGGTTCGAATACCACTGCTGCCAAATTCCTTTTAAAAAAATCCCTACCCTCTAGGGCTCAAGCTTCTCTGATCTTGCTCCTGCAATTTACTGCAGTTCCTTTCCCAACTCACTGGAATCTCAAAAAACACTTACCTCTCTGCTTTAGCAGCATTAGAAAAGCTGCAATCATTGCATGTTTTGTTTGATACATGATACATACATATAATATGCATGTTGTGCACATATTACATACATGCTACACACACTACACACATATGACATACATGTTACACACATGTGACACACGTGCTACTTACATATTACACACATAGTTCACACATATTACACAAATGTTACATACATATGATATACATGTTGCATGCATGTTACATACATGTCACACTCATGTTACACACCATTTAGACACAATTTTACACACATGTCACATGCATGTTACACATATTACACACATATAACATACATGTCATACACATCACATACATGCTACACACATATGCCATGCATGTCACACACATGTTACATTAATATGACACACATATGACATGCATGTTGCACATATCTTACATACATGTTACACACATATGGCATGCATATGACATGCATGGTACACACATGTTACATACATGTTACACATATGACACACAATACACATATGGCATACATATCACACATATTACATACGTGTTACACACATATTACACAGATTATACATACATATGACATACATGTTGAATGCATGTTACATACATGTCATACACTTATGAAATACATGTTACACACGTTACATACATATGACACACATGACATAAATGTTACATACATGTCACATACACACAATGAATGCAGAGCATGGAATGTAGACTGTCATGCCTCTTTTTAGTCCTTAGCAAGAGCACTCTCACAAGTAGCATGGCCGAGCGGTCTAAGGCGCTGGATTTAGGCTCCAGTCTCTTTGGAGGCGTGGGTTCAAATCCCACTGCTGCCAAGTTCTTTTAACAAATGCCTATCCTTGATTGCTCAAGCGTCTCTGAAGTTTCTGCTGCACTTTGCTGGCATTCCTTGCTCAACACACTGGAATCTCAGAACAGCAGCATTAGGAAATTGCATGCTTTGGTTGAGAAGTCTTCCAAAAGGGCACACTTTTGATGAGATGACTAGTGAAATCTTGTCAACGTTACAAAACAAGTCCAACTGAACGTGATTACCTCTCCTGTAAGCTAGATTCCACATTAACACTTTAAGTGTGGACACCAAAAAACAAGCAGTACTAATGAAAAGCTGGCACACTTTTCAGCAGAGTGCCAAGTGAACTTGCCACAGAATGCTGCACCCAAAGTCCACTCTCAAGTGTAAAGTGACCACCACCTGCTGCCTCAGAAAGAGGACTGAAACACATAAGGTGGCATCTTGGCCATCTCCGTGAAACTTCAACTACCTTTTATAATGGATAAAGTGGTGAATACTTGTAGTTTAGAGTTCTGAGGCCTCCAGCTCAAGCAAGGAATGCAGAGCATGGAATGTCCCACCCGATTTTAGTCGATAACGTGTTCATTTTTATGGGTAGCATGGCCGAGCGGTCTAAGGCGCTGGATTAAGGCTCCAGTCTCTTTGGGGGCGTGGGTTCGAATCCCACTGCTGCCAAACTCCTTTTAACAAAATCCCTACCCTCTAGGGCTCAAGCTTCTCTGATCTTGCTCCTGCAATTTACTGCAGTTCCTTTCCCAACTCACTGGAATCTCAAAAAACACTTACCTCTCTGCTTTAGCAGCATTAGAAAAGCTGCAATCATTGCATGTTTTGTTTGATACATGATACATACATATAATATGCATGTTGTGCACATATTACATACATGCTACACACACTACACACATATGACATACATGTTACACACATGTGACACACGTGCTACTTACATATTACACACATAGTTCACACATATTACACAAATGTTACATACATATGATATACATGTTGCATGCATGTTACATACATGTCACACTCATGTTACACACCATTTAGACACAATTTTACACACATGTCACATGCATGTTACACATATTACACACATATAACATACATGTCATACACATCACATACATGCTACACACATATGCCATGCATGTCACACACATGTTACATTAATATGACACACATATGACATGCATGTTGCACATATCTTACATACATGTTACACACATATGGCATGCATATGACATGCATGGTACACACATGTTACATACATGTTACACATATGACACACAATACACATATGGCATACATATCACACATATTACATACGTGTTACACACATTATACACAGATTATACATACATATGACATACATGTTGAATGCATGTTACATACATGTCATACACTTATGAAATACATGTTACACACGTTACATACATATGACACACATGGCATACATGTTACGTACATGTCACATACAAACAATGAATGCAGAGCATGGAATGTAGACTGTCATGCCTCTTTTTAGTCCTTAGCAAGAGCATTTTCACAAGTAGCATGGCCGAGCGGTCTAAGGTGCTGGATTTAGGCTCCAGTCTCTTTGGAGGCGTGGGTTCAAATCCCACTGCTGCCAAGCTCTTGTAACAAATGCCTATCCTTGATTGCTCAAGCGTCTCTGAAGTTTCTGCTGCACTTTGCTGGCATTCCTTGCTCAACACACTGGAATCTCAGAACAGCAGCATTAGGAAATTGCATGCTTTGGTTGAGAAGTCTTCCAAAAGGGCACACTTTTGATGAGATGACTAGTGAAATCTTGTCAACGTTACAAAACAAGTCCAACTGAACGTGATTACCTCTCCTGTAAGCTAGATTCCACATTAACACTTTAAGTGTGGACACCAAAAAACAAGCAGTACTAATGAAAAGCTGGCACACTTTTCAGCAGAGTGCCAAGTGAACTTGCCACAGAATGCTGCACCCAAAGTCCACTCTCAAGTGTAAAGTGACCACCACCTGCTGCCTCAGAAAGAGGACTGAAACACATAAGGTGGCATCTTGGCCATCTCCGTGAAACTTCAACTACCTTTTATAATGGATAAAGTGGTGAATACTTGTAGTTTAGAGTTCTGAGGCCTCCAGCTCAAGCAATGAATGCAGAGCATGGAATGTCCCACCCGATTTTAGTCGATAACGTGTTCATTTTTATGGGTAGCATGGCCGAGCGGTCTAAGGCGCTGGATTAAGGCTCCAGTCTCTTTGGGGGCGTGGGTTCGAATCCCACTGCTGCCATACTCCTTTTAACAAAATCCCTACCCTCTAGGGCTCAAGCTTCTCTGATCTTGCTCCTGCAATTTACTGCAGTTCCTTTCCCAACTCACTGGAATCTCAAAAAACACTTACCTCTCTGCTTTAGCAGCATTAGAAAAGCTGCAATCATTGCATGTTTTGTTTGATACATGATACATACATATAATATGCATGTTGTGCACATATTACATACATGCTACACACACTACACACATATGACATACATGTTACACACATGTGACACACGTGCTTTTTACATATTACACACATAGTTCACACATATTACACAAATGTTACATACATATGATATACATGTTGCATGCATGTTACATACATGTCACACTCATGTTACACACCATTTAGACACAATTTTACACACATGTCACATGCATGTTATACATATTACACACATATAACATACATGTCATACAGATCACATACATGCTACACACATATGCCATGCATGTCACACACATGTTACATTAATATGACACACATATGACATGCATGTTGCACATATCTTACATACATGTTACACACATATGGCATGCATATGACATGCATGGTACACACATGTTACATACATGTTACACATATGACACACAATACACATATGGCATACATATCACACATATTACATACGTGTTACACACATATTACACAGATTATACATACATATGACATACATGTTGAATGCATGTTACATACATGTCATACACTTATGAAATAGATGTTACACACGTTACATACATATGGCACACATGACATAAATGTTACATACATGTCACATACACACAATGAATGCAGAGCATGGAATGTAGACTGTCATGCCTCTTTTTAGTCCTTAGCAAGAGCACTCTCACAAGTAGCATGGCCGAGCGGTCTAAGGCACTGGATTTAGGCTCCAGTCTCTTTGGAGGCGTGGGTTCAAATCCCACTGCTGCCAAGCTCTTTTAACAAATGCCTATCCTTGATTGCTCAAGCGTCTCTGAAGTTTCTGCTGCACTTTGCTGGCATTCCTTGCTCAACACACTGGAATCTCAGAACAGCAGCATTAGGAAATTGCATGCTTTGGTTGAGAAGTCTTCCAAAAGGGCACACTTCTGATGAGATGACTAGTGAAATCTTGTCAACGTTACAAAACAAGTCCAACTGAACGTGATTACCTCTCCTGTAAGCTAGATTCCACATTAACACTTTAAGTGTGGACACCAAAAAACAAGCAGTACTAATGAAAAGCTGGCACACTTTTCAGCAGAGTGCCAAGTGAACTTGCCACAGAATGCTGCACCCAAAGTCCACTCTCAAGTGTAAAGTGACCACCACCTGCTGCCTCAGAAAGAGGACTGAAACACATAAGGTGGCATCTTGGCCATCTCCGTGAAACTTCAACTACCTTTTATAATGGATAAAGTGGTGAATACTTGTAGTTTAGAGTTCTGAGGCCTCCAGCTCAAGCAATGAATGCAGAGCATGGAATGTCCCACCCCATTTTAGTCGATAACGTGTTCATTTTTATGGGTAGCATGGCCGAGCGGTCTAAGGCGCTGGATTAAGGCTCCAGTCTCTTTGGGGGCGTGGGTTCGAATACCACTGCTGCCAAATTCCTTTTAAAAAAATCCCTACCCTCTAGGGCTCAAGCTTCTCTGATCTTGCTCCTGCAATTTACTGCAGTTCCTTTCCCAACTCACTGGAATCTCAAAAAACACTTACCTCTCTGCTTTAGCAGCATTAGAAAAGCTGCAATCATTGCATGTTTTGTTTGATACATGATACATACATATAATATGCATGTTGTGCACATATTACATACATGCTACACACACTACACACATATGACATACATGTTACACACATGTGACACACGTGCTACTTACATATTACACACATAGTTCACACATATTACACAAATGTTACATACATATGATATACATGTTGCATGCATGTTACATACATGTCACACTCATGTTACACACCATTTAGACACAATTTTACACACATGTCACATGCATGTTACACATATTACACACATATAACATACATGTCATACACATCACATACATGCTACACACATATGCCATGCATGTCACACACATGTTACATTAATATGACACACATATGACATGCATGTTGCACATATCTTACATACATGTTACACACATATGGCATGCATATGACATGCATGGTACACACATGTTACATACATGTTACACATATGACACACAATACACATATGGCATACATATCACACATATTACATACGTGTTACACACATATTACACAGATTATACATACATATGACATACATGTTGAATGCATGTTACATACATGTCATACACTTATGAAATACATGTTACACACGTTACATACATATGACACACATGACATAAATGTTACATACATGTCACATACACACAATGAATGCAGAGCATGGAATGTAGACTGTCATGCCTCTTTTTAGTCCTTAGCAAGAGCACTCTCACAAGTAGCATGGCCGAGCGGTCTAAGGCGCTGGATTTAGGCTCCAGTCTCTTTGGAGGCGTGGGTTCAAATCCCACTGCTGCCAAGTTCTTTTAACAAATGCCTATCCTTGATTGCTCAAGCGTCTCTGAAGTTTCTGCTGCACTTTGCTGGCATTCCTTGCTCAACACACTGGAATCTCAGAACAGCAGCATTAGGAAATTGCATGCTTTGGTTGAGAAGTCTTCCAAAAGGGCACACTTTTGATGAGATGACTAGTGAAATCTTGTCAACGTTACAAAACAAGTCCAACTGAACGTGATTACCTCTCCTGTAAGCTAGATTCCACATTAACACTTTAAGTGTGGACACCAAAAAACAAGCAGTACTAATGAAAAGCTGGCACACTTTTCAGCAGAGTGCCAAGTGAACTTGCCACAGAATGCTGCACCCAAAGTCCACTCTCAAGTGTAAAGTGACCACCACCTGCTGCCTCAGAAAGAGGACTGAAACACATAAGGTGGCATCTTGGCCATCTCCGTGAAACTTCAACTACCTTTTATAATGGATAAAGTGGTGAATACTTGTAGTTTAGAGTTCTGAGGCCTCCAGCTCAAGCAAGGAATGCAGAGCATGGAATGTCCCACCCGATTTTAGTCGATAACGTGTTCATTTTTATGGGTAGCATGGCCGAGCGGTCTAAGGCGCTGGATTAAGGCTCCAGTCTCTTTGGGGGCGTGGGTTCGAATCCCACTGCTGCCAAACTCCTTTTAACAAAATCCCTACCCTCTAGGGCTCAAGCTTCTCTGATCTTGCTCCTGCAATTTACTGCAGTTCCTTTCCCAACTCACTGGAATCTCAAAAAACACTTACCTCTCTGCTTTAGCAGCATTAGAAAAGCTGCAATCATTGCATGTTTTGTTTGATACATGATACATACATATAATATGCATGTTGTGCACATATTACATACATGCTACACACACTACACACATATGACATACATGTTACACACATGTGACACACGTGCTACTTACATATTACACACATAGTTCACACATATTACACAAATGTTACATACATATGATATACATGTTGCATGCATGTTACATACATGTCACACTCATGTTACACACCATTTAGACACAATTTTACACACATGTCACATGCATGTTACACATATTACACACATATAACATACATGTCATACACATCACATACATGCTACACACATATGCCATGCATGTCACACACATGTTACATTAATATGACACACATATGACATGCATGTTGCACATATCTTACATACATGTTACACACATATGGCATGCATATGACATGCATGGTACACACATGTTACATACATGTTACACATATGACACACAATACACATATGGCATACATATCACACATATTACATACGTGTTACACACATTATACACAGATTATACATACATATGACATACATGTTGAATGCATGTTACATACATGTCATACACTTATGAAATACATGTTACACACGTTACATACATATGACACACATGGCATACATGTTACGTACATGTCACATACAAACAATGAATGCAGAGCATGGAATGTAGACTGTCATGCCTCTTTTTAGTCCTTAGCAAGAGCATTTTCACAAGTAGCATGGCCGAGCGGTCTAAGGTGCTGGATTTAGGCTCCAGTCTCTTTGGAGGCGTGGGTTCAAATCCCACTGCTGCCAAGCTCTTGTAACAAATGCCTATCCTTGATTGCTCAAGCGTCTCTGAAGTTTCTGCTGCACTTTGCTGGCATTCCTTGCTCAACACACTGGAATCTCAGAACAGCAGCATTAGGAAATTGCATGCTTTGGTTGAGAAGTCTTCCAAAAGGGCACACTTTTGATGAGATGACTAGTGAAATCTTGTCAACGTTACAAAACAAGTCCAACTGAACGTGATTACCTCTCCTGTAAGCTAGATTCCACATTAACACTTTAAGTGTGGACACCAAAAAACAAGCAGTACTAATGAAAAGCTGGCACACTTTTCAGCAGAGTGCCAAGTGAACTTGCCACAGAATGCTGCACCCAAAGTCCACTCTCAAGTGTAAAGTGACCACCACCTGCTGCCTCAGAAAGAGGACTGAAACACATAAGGTGGCATCTTGGCCATCTCCGTGAAACTTCAACTACCTTTTATAATGGATAAAGTGGTGAATACTTGTAGTTTAGAGTTCTGAGGCCTCCAGCTCAAGCAATGAATGCAGAGCATGGAATGTCCCACCCGATTTTAGTCGATAACGTGTTCATTTTTATGGGTAGCATGGCCGAGCGGTCTAAGGCGCTGGATTAAGGCTCCAGTCTCTTTGGGGGCGTGGGTTCGAATCCCACTGCTGCCATACTCCTTTTAACAAAATCCCTACCCTCTAGGGCTCAAGCTTCTCTGATCTTGCTCCTGCAATTTACTGCAGTTCCTTTCCCAACTCACTGGAATCTCAAAAAACACTTACCTCTCTGCTTTAGCAGCATTAGAAAAGCTGCAATCATTGCATGTTTTGTTTGATACATGATACATACATATAATATGCATGTTGTGCACATATTACATACATGCTACACACACTACACACATATGACATACATGTTACACACATGTGACACACGTGCTTTTTACATATTACACACATAGTTCACACATATTACACAAATGTTACATACATATGATATACATGTTGCATGCATGTTACATACATGTCACACTCATGTTACACACCATTTAGACACAATTTTACACACATGTCACATGCATGTTATACATATTACACACATATAACATACATGTCATACAGATCACATACATGCTACACACATATGCCATGCATGTCACACACATGTTACATTAATATGACACACATATGACATGCATGTTGCACATATCTTACATACATGTTACACACATATGGCATGCATATGACATGCATGGTACACACATGTTACATACATGTTACACATATGACACACAATACACATATGGCATACATATCACACATATTACATACGTGTTACACACATATTACACAGATTATACATACATATGACATACATGTTGAATGCATGTTACATACATGTCATACACTTATGAAATAGATGTTACACACGTTACATACATATGGCACACATGACATAAATGTTACATACATGTCACATACACACAATGAATGCAGAGCATGGAATGTAGACTGTCATGCCTCTTTTTAGTCCTTAGCAAGAGCACTCTCACAAGTAGCATGGCCGAGCGGTCTAAGGCACTGGATTTAGGCTCCAGTCTCTTTGGAGGCGTGGGTTCAAATCCCACTGCTGCCAAGCTCTTTTAACAAATGCCTATCCTTGATTGCTCAAGCGTCTCTGAAGTTTCTGCTGCACTTTGCTGGCATTCCTTGCTCAACACACTGGAATCTCAGAACAGCAGCATTAGGAAATTGCATGCTTTGGTTGAGAAGTCTTCCAAAAGGGCACACTTCTGATGAGATGACTAGTGAAATCTTGTCAACGTTACAAAACAAGTCCAACTGAACGTGATTACCTCTCCTGTAAGCTAGATTCCACATTAACACTTTAAGTGTGGACACCAAAAAACAAGCAGTACTAATGAAAAGCTGGCACACTTTTCAGCAGAGTGCCAAGTGAACTTGCCACAGAATGCTGCACCCAAAGTCCACTCTCAAGTGTAAAGTGACCACCACCTGCTGCCTCAGAAAGAGGACTGAAACACATAAGGTGGCATCTTGGCCATCTCCGTGAAACTTCAACTACCTTTTATAATGGATAAAGTGGTGAATACTTGTAGTTTAGAGTTCTGAGGCCTCCAGCTCAAGCAATGAATGCAGAGCATGGAATGTCCCACCCCATTTTAGTCGATAACGTGTTCATTTTTATGGGTAGCATGGCCGAGCGCTCTAAGGCGCTGGATTAAGGCTCCAGTCTCTTTGGGGGCGTGGGTTCGAATCCCACTGCTGCCAAACTCCTTTTAACAAAATCCCTACCCTCTAGGGCTCAAGCTTCTCTGATCTTGCTCCTGCAATTTACTGCAGTTCCTTTCCCAACTCACTGGAATCTCAAAAAACACTTACCTCTCTGCTTTAGCAGCATTAGAAAAGCTGCAATCATTGCATGTTTTGTTTGATACATGATACATACATATAATATGCATGTTGTGCACATATTACATACATGCTACACACACTACACACATATGACATACATGTTACACACATGTGACACACGTGCTTTTTACATATTACACACATAGTTCACACATATTACACAAATGTTACATACATATGATATACATGTTGCATGCATGTTACATACATGTCACACTCATGTTACACACCATTTAGACACAATTTTACACACATGTCACATGCATGTTACACATATTACACACATATAACATACATGTCATACACATCACATACATGCTACACACATATGCCATGCATGTCACACACATGTTACATTAATATGACACACATATGACATGCATGTTGCACATATCTTACATACATGTTACACACATATGGCATGCATATGACATGCATGGTACACACATGTTACATACATGTTACACATATGACACACAATACACATATGGCATACATATCACACATATTACATACGTGTTACACACATATTACACAGATTATACATACATATGACATACATGTTGAATGCATGTTACATACATGTCATACACTTATGAAATACATGTTACACACGTTACATACATATGACACACATGACATACATGTTACGTACATGTCACATACACACAATGAATGCAGAGCATGGAATGTAGACTGTCATGCCTCTTTTTAGTCCTTAGCAAGAGCACTTTCACAGGTAGCATGGCCGAGCGGTCTAAGGCACTGGATTTAGGCTCCAGTCTCTTTGGAGGCGTGGGTTCAAATCCCACTGCTGCCAAGCTCTTTTAACAAATGCCTATCCTTGATTGCTCAAGCGTCTCTGAAGTTTCTGCTGCACTTTGCTGGCATTCCTTGCTCAACACACTGGAATCTCAGAACAGCAGCATTAGGAAATTGCATGCTTTGGTTGAGAAGTCTTCCAAAAGGGCACACTTCTGATGAGATGACTAGTGAAATCTTGTCAACGTTACAAAACAAGTCCAACTGAACGTGATTACCTCTCCTGTAAGCTAGATTCCACATTAACACTTTAAGTGTGGACACCAAAAAACAAGCAGTACTAATGAAAAGCTGGCACACTTTTCAGCAGAGTGCCAAGTGAACTTGCCACAGAATGCTGCACCCAAAGTCCACTCTCAAGTGTAAAGTGACCACCACCTGCTGCCTCAGAAAGAGGACTGAAACACATAAGGTGGCATCTTGGCCATCTCCGTGAAACTTCAACTACCTTTTATAATGGATAAAGTGGTGAATACTTGTAGTTTAGAGTTCTGAGGCCTCCAGCTCAAGCAATGAATGCAGAGCATGGAATGTCCCACCCCATTTTAGTCGATAACGTGTTCATTTTTATGGGTAGCATGGCCGAGCGGTCTAAGGCGCTGGATTAAGGCTCCAGTCTCTTTGGGGGCGTGGGTTCGAATACCACTGCTGCCAAATTCCTTTTAAAAAAATCCCTACCCTCTAGGGCTCAAGCTTCTCTGATCTTGCTCCTGCAATTTACTGCAGTTCCTTTCCCAACTCACTGGAATCTCAAAAAACACTTACCTCTCTGCTTTAGCAGCATTAGAAAAGCTGCAATCATTGCATGTTTTGTTTGATACATGATACATACATATAATATGCATGTTGTGCACATATTACATACATGCTACACACACTACACACATATGACATACATGTTACACACATGTGACACACGTGCTACTTACATATTACACACATAGTTCACACATATTACACAAATGTTACATACATATGATATACATGTTGCATGCATGTTACATACATGTCACACTCATGTTACACACCATTTAGACACAATTTTACACACATGTCACATGCATGTTACACATATTACACACATATAACATACATGTCATACACATCACATACATGCTACACACATATGCCATGCATGTCACACACATGTTACATTAATATGACACACATATGACATGCATGTTGCACATATCTTACATACATGTTACACACATATGGCATGCATATGACATGCATGGTACACACATGTTACATACATGTTACACATATGACACACAATACACATATGGCATACATATCACACATATTACATACGTGTTACACACATATTACACAGATTATACATACATATGACATACATGTTGAATGCATGTTACATACATGTCATACACTTATGAAATACATGTTACACACGTTACATACATATGACACACATGACATAAATGTTACATACATGTCACATACACACAATGAATGCAGAGCATGGAATGTAGACTGTCATGCCTCTTTTTAGTCCTTAGCAAGAGCACTCTCACAAGTAGCATGGCCGAGCGGTCTAAGGCGCTGGATTTAGGCTCCAGTCTCTTTGGAGGCGTGGGTTCAAATCCCACTGCTGCCAAGTTCTTTTAACAAATGCCTATCCTTGATTGCTCAAGCGTCTCTGAAGTTTCTGCTGCACTTTGCTGGCATTCCTTGCTCAACACACTGGAATCTCAGAACAGCAGCATTAGGAAATTGCATGCTTTGGTTGAGAAGTCTTCCAAAAGGGCACACTTTTGATGAGATGACTAGTGAAATCTTGTCAACGTTACAAAACAAGTCCAACTGAACGTGATTACCTCTCCTGTAAGCTAGATTCCACATTAACACTTTAAGTGTGGACACCAAAAAACAAGCAGTACTAATGAAAAGCTGGCACACTTTTCAGCAGAGTGCCAAGTGAACTTGCCACAGAATGCTGCACCCAAAGTCCACTCTCAAGTGTAAAGTGACCACCACCTGCTGCCTCAGAAAGAGGACTGAAACACATAAGGTGGCATCTTGGCCATCTCCGTGAAACTTCAACTACCTTTTATAATGGATAAAGTGGTGAATACTTGTAGTTTAGAGTTCTGAGGCCTCCAGCTCAAGCAAGGAATGCAGAGCATGGAATGTCCCACCCGATTTTAGTCGATAACGTGTTCATTTTTATGGGTAGCATGGCCGAGCGGTCTAAGGCGCTGGATTAAGGCTCCAGTCTCTTTGGGGGCGTGGGTTCGAATCCCACTGCTGCCAAACTCCTTTTAACAAAATCCCTACCCTCTAGGGCTCAAGCTTCTCTGATCTTGCTCCTGCAATTTACTGCAGTTCCTTTCCCAACTCACTGGAATCTCAAAAAACACTTACCTCTCTGCTTTAGCAGCATTAGAAAAGCTGCAATCATTGCATGTTTTGTTTGATACATGATACATACATATAATATGCATGTTGTGCACATATTACATACATGCTACACACACTACACACATATGACATACATGTTACACACATGTGACACACGTGCTACTTACATATTACACACATAGTTCACACATATTACACAAATGTTACATACATATGATATACATGTTGCATGCATGTTACATACATGTCACACTCATGTTACACACCATTTAGACACAATTTTACACACATGTCACATGCATGTTACACATATTACACACATATAACATACATGTCATACACATCACATACATGCTACACACATATGCCATGCATGTCACACACATGTTACATTAATATGACACACATATGACATGCATGTTGCACATATCTTACATACATGTTACACACATATGGCATGCATATGACATGCATGGTACACACATGTTACATACATGTTACACATATGACACACAATACACATATGGCATACATATCACACATATTACATACGTGTTACACACATTATACACAGATTATACATACATATGACATACATGTTGAATGCATGTTACATACATGTCATACACTTATGAAATACATGTTACACACGTTACATACATATGACACACATGGCATACATGTTACGTACATGTCACATACAAACAATGAATGCAGAGCATGGAATGTAGACTGTCATGCCTCTTTTTAGTCCTTAGCAAGAGCATTTTCACAAGTAGCATGGCCGAGCGGTCTAAGGTGCTGGATTTAGGCTCCAGTCTCTTTGGAGGCGTGGGTTCAAATCCCACTGCTGCCAAGCTCTTGTAACAAATGCCTATCCTTGATTGCTCAAGCGTCTCTGAAGTTTCTGCTGCACTTTGCTGGCATTCCTTGCTCAACACACTGGAATCTCAGAACAGCAGCATTAGGAAATTGCATGCTTTGGTTGAGAAGTCTTCCAAAAGGGCACACTTTTGATGAGATGACTAGTGAAATCTTGTCAACGTTACAAAACAAGTCCAACTGAACGTGATTACCTCTCCTGTAAGCTAGATTCCACATTAACACTTTAAGTGTGGACACCAAAAAACAAGCAGTACTAATGAAAAGCTGGCACACTTTTCAGCAGAGTGCCAAGTGAACTTGCCACAGAATGCTGCACCCAAAGTCCACTCTCAAGTGTAAAGTGACCACCACCTGCTGCCTCAGAAAGAGGACTGAAACACATAAAGTGGCATCTTGGCCATCTCCGTGAAACTTCAACTACCTTTTATAATGGATAAAGTGGTGAATACTTGTAGTTTAGAGTTCTGAGGCCTCCAGCTCAAGCAATGAATGCAGAGCATGGAATGTCCCACCCGATTTTAGTCGATAACGTGTTCATTTTTATGGGTAGCATGGCCGAGCGGTCTAAGGCGCTGGATTAAGGCTCCAGTCTCTTTGGGGGCGTGGGTTCGAATCCCACTGCTGCCATACTCCTTTTAACAAAATCCCTACCCTCTAGGGCTCAAGCTTCTCTGATCTTGCTCCTGCAATTTACTGCAGTTCCTTTCCCAACTCACTGGAATCTCAAAAAACACTTACCTCTCTGCTTTAGCAGCATTAGAAAAGCTGCAATCATTGCATGTTTTGTTTGATACATGATACATACATATAATATGCATGTTGTGCACATATTACATACATGCTACACACACTACACACATATGACATACATGTTACACACATGTGACACACGTGCTTTTTACATATTACACACATAGTTCACACATATTACACAAATGTTACATACATATGATATACATGTTGCATGCATGTTACATACATGTCACACTCATGTTACACACCATTTAGACACAATTTTACACACATGTCACATGCATGTTATACATATTACACACATATAACATACATGTCATACAGATCACATACATGCTACACACATATGCCATGCATGTCACACACATGTTACATTAATATGACACACATATGACATGCATGTTGCACATATCTTACATACATGTTACACACATATGGCATGCATATGACATGCATGGTACACACATGTTACATACATGTTACACATATGACACACAATACACATATGGCATACATATCACACATATTACATACGTGTTACACACATATTACACAGATTATACATACATATGACATACATGTTGAATGCATGTTACATACATGTCATACACTTATGAAATAGATGTTACACACGTTACATACATATGGCACACATGACATAAATGTTACATACATGTCACATACACACAATGAATGCAGAGCATGGAATGTAGACTGTCATGCCTCTTTTTAGTCCTTAGCAAGAGCACTCTCACAAGTAGCATGGCCGAGCGGTCTAAGGCACTGGATTTAGGCTCCAGTCTCTTTGGAGGCGTGGGTTCAAATCCCACTGCTGCCAAGCTCTTTTAACAAATGCCTATCCTTGATTGCTCAAGCGTCTCTGAAGTTTCTGCTGCACTTTGCTGGCATTCCTTGCTCAACACACTGGAATCTCAGAACAGCAGCATTAGGAAATTGCATGCTTTGGTTGAGAAGTCTTCCAAAAGGGCACACTTCTGATGAGATGACTAGTGAAATCTTGTCAACGTTACAAAACAAGTCCAACTGAACGTGATTACCTCTCCTGTAAGCTAGATTCCACATTAACACTTTAAGTGTGGACACCAAAAAACAAGCAGTACTAATGAAAAGCTGGCACACTTTTCAGCAGAGTGCCAAGTGAACTTGCCACAGAATGCTGCACCCAAAGTCCACTCTCAAGTGTAAAGTGACCACCACCTGCTGCCTCAGAAAGAGGACTGAAACACATAAGGTGGCATCTTGGCCATCTCCGTGAAACTTCAACTACCTTTTATAATGGATAAAGTGGTGAATACTTGTAGTTTAGAGTTCTGAGGCCTCCAGCTCAAGCAATGAATGCAGAGCATGGAATGTCCCACCCCATTTTAGTCGATAACGTGTTCATTTTTATGGGTAGCATGGCCGAGCGCTCTAAGGCGCTGGATTAAGGCTCCAGTCTCTTTGGGGGCGTGGGTTCGAATCCCACTGCTGCCAAACTCCTTTTAACAAAATCCCTACCCTCTAGGGCTCAAGCTTCTCTGATCTTGCTCCTGCAATTTACTGCAGTTCCTTTCCCAACTCACTGGAATCTCAAAAAACACTTACCTCTCTGCTTTAGCAGCATTAGAAAAGCTGCAATCATTGCATGTTTTGTTTGATACATGATACATACATATAATATGCATGTTGTGCACATATTACATACATGCTACACACACTACACACATATGACATACATGTTACACACATGTGACACACGTGCTTTTTACATATTACACACATAGTTCACACATATTACACAAATGTTACATACATATGATATACATGTTGCATGCATGTTACATACATGTCACACTCATGTTACACACCATTTAGACACAATTTTACACACATGTCACATGCATGTTACACATATTACACACATATAACATACATGTCATACACATCACATACATGCTACACACATATGCCATGCATGTCACACACATGTTACATTAATATGACACACATATGACATGCATGTTGCACATATCTTACATACATGTTACACACATATGGCATGCATATGACATGCATGGTACACACATGTTACATACATGTTACACATATGACACACAATACACATATGGCATACATATCACACATATTACATACGTGTTACACACATATTACACAGATTATACATACATATGACATACATGTTGAATGCATGTTACATACATGTCATACACTTATGAAATACATGTTACACACGTTACATACATATGACACACATGACATACATGTTACGTACATGTCACATACACACAATGAATGCAGAGCATGGAATGTAGACTGTCATGCCTCTTTTTAGTCCTTAGCAAGAGCACTTTCACAGGTAGCATGGCCGAGCGGTCTAAGGCACTGGATTTAGGCTCCAGTCTCTTTGGAGGCGTGGGTTCAAATCCCACTGCTGCCAAGCTCTTTTAACAAATGCCTATCCTTGATTGCTCAAGCGTCTCTGAAGTTTCTGCTGCACTTTGCTGGCATTCCTTGCTCAACACACTGGAATCTCAGAACAGCAGCATTAGGAAATTGCATGCTTTGGTTGAGAAGTCTTCCAAAAGGGCACACTTCTGATGAGATGACTAGTGAAATCTTGTCAACGTTACAAAACAAGTCCAACTGAACGTGATTACCTCTCCTGTAAGCTAGATTCCACATTAACACTTTAAGTGTGGACACCAAAAAACAAGCAGTACTAATGAAAAGCTGGCACACTTTTCAGCAGAGTGCCAAGTGAACTTGCCACAGAATGCTGCACCCAAAGTCCACTCTCAAGTGTAAAGTGACCACCACCTGCTGCCTCAGAAAGAGGACTGAAACACATAAGGTGGCATCTTGGCCATCTCCGTGAAACTTCAACTACCTTTTATAATGGATAAAGTGGTGAATACTTGTAGTTTAGAGTTCTGAGGCCTCCAGCTCAAGCAATGAATGCAGAGCATGGAATGTCCCACCCCATTTTAGTCGATAACGTGTTCATTTTTATGGGTAGCATGGCCGAGCGCTCTAAGGCGCTGGATTAAGGCTCCAGTCTCTTTGGGGGCGTGGGTTCGAATCCCACTGCTGCCAAACTCCTTTTAACAAAATCCCTACCCTCTAGGGCTCAAGCTTCTCTGATCTTGCTCCTGCAATTTACTGCAGTTCCTTTCCCAACTCACCGGAATCTCAAAAAACACTTACCTCTCTGCTTTAGCAGCATTAGAAAAGCTGCAATCATTGCATGTTTTGTTTGATACATGATACATACATATAATATGCATGTTGTGCACATATTACATACATGCTACACACACTACACACATATGACATACATGTTACACACATGTGACACACGTGCTACTTACATATTACACACATAGTTCACACATATTACACAAATGTTACATACATATGATATACATGTTGCATGCATGTTACATACATGTCACACTCATGTTACACACCATTTAGACACAATTTTACACACATGTCACATGCATGTTACACATATTACACACATATAACATACATGTCATACACATCACATACATGCTACACACATATGCCATGCATGTCACACACATGTTACATTAATATGACACACATATGACATGCATGTTGCACATATCTTACATACATGTTACACACATATGGCATGCATATGACATGCATGGTACACACATGTTACATACATGTTACACATATGACACACAATACACATATGGCATACATATCACACATATTACATACGTGTTACACACATATTACACAGATTATACATACATATGACATACATGTTGAATGCATGTTACATACATGTCATACACTTATGAAATACATGTTACACACGTTACATACATATGACACACATGGCATACATGTTACGTACATGTCACATACAAACAATGAATGCAGAGCATGGAATGTAGACTGTCATGCCTCTTTTTAGTCCTTAGCAAGAGCACTTTCACAAGTAGCATGGCCGAGCGGTCTAAGGCGCTGGATTTAGGCTCCAGTCTCTTTGGAGGCGTGGGTTCAAATCCCACTGCTGCCAAGCTCTTGTAACAAATGCCTATCCTTGATTGCTCAAGCGTCTCTGAAGTTTCTGCTGCACTTTGCTGGCATTCTTTGCTCAACACACTGGAATCTCAGAACAGCAGCATTAGGAAATTGCATGCTTTGGTTGAGAAGTCTTCCAAAAGGGCACACTTTTGATGAGATGACTAGTGAAATCTTGTCAACGTTACAAAACAAGTCCAACTGAACGTGATTACCTCTCCTGTAAGCTAGATTCCACATTAACACTTTAAGTGTGGACACCAAAAAACAAGCAGTACTAATGAAAAGCTGGCACACTTTTCAGCAGAGTGCCAAGTGAACTTGCCACAGAATGCTGCACCCAAAGTCCACTCTCAAGTGTAAAGTGACCACCACCTGCTGCCTCAGAAAGAGGACTGAAACACATAAGGTGGCATCTTGGCCATCTCCGTGAAACTTCAACTACCTTTTATAATGGATAAAGTGGTGAATACTTGTAGTTTAGAGTTCTGAGGCCTCCAGCTCAAGCAATGAATGCAGAGCATGGAATGTCCCACCTGATTTTAGTCGATAACGTGTTCATTTTTATGGGTAGCATGGCCGAGCGGTCTAAGGCGCTGGATTAAGGCTCCAGTCTCTTTGGGGGCGTGGGTTCGAATCCCACTGCTGCCAAACTCCTTTTAACAAAATCCCTACCCTCTAGGGCTCAAGCTTCTCTGATCTTGCTCCTGCAATTTACTGCAGTTCCTTTCCCAACTCACTGGAATCTCAAAAAACACTTACCTCTCTGCTTTAGCAGCATTAGAAAAGCTGCAATCATTGCATGTTTTGTTTGATACATGATACATACATATAATATGCATGTTGTGCACATATTACATACATGCTACACACACTACACACATATGACATACATGTTACACACATGTGACACACGTGCTACTTACATATTACACACATAGTTCACACATATTACACAAATGTTACATACATATGATATACATGTTGCATGCATGTTACATACATGTCACACTCATGTTACACACCATTTAGACACAATTTTACACACATGTCACATGCATGTTACACATATTACACACATATAACATACATGTCATACACATCACATACATGCTACACACATATGCCATGCATGTCACACACATGTTACATTAATATGACACACATATGACATGCATGTTGCACATATCTTACATACATGTTACACACATATGGCATGCATATGACATGCATGGTACACACATGTTACATACATGTTACACATATGACACACAATACACATATGGCATACATATCACACATATTACATACGTGTTACACACATATTACACAGATTATACATACATATGACATACATGTTGAATGCATGTTACATACATGTCATACACTTATGAAATAGATGTTACACACGTTACATACATATGACACACATGACATACATGTTACGCACATGTCACATACAAACAATGAATGCAGAGCATGGAATGTAGACTGTCATGCCTCTTTTTAGTCCTTAGCAAGAGCACTTTCACAGGTAGCATGGCCGAGCGGTCTAAGGCGCTGGATTTAGGCTCCAGTCTCTTTGGAGGCGTGGGTTCAAATCCCACTGCTGCCAAGCTCTTTTAACAAATGCCTATCCTTGATTGCTCAAGCGTCTCTGAAGTTTCTGCTGCACTTTGCTGGCATTCCTTGCTCAACACACTGGAATCTCAGAACAGCAGCATTAGGAAATTGCATGCTTTGGTTGAGAAGTCTTCCAAAAGGGCACACTTCTGATGAGATGACTAGTGAAATCTTGTCAACGTTACAAAACAAGTCCAACTGAACGTGATTACCTCTCCTGTAAGCTAGATTCCACATTAACACTTTAAGTGTGGACACCAAAAAACAAGCAGTACTAATGAAAAGCTGGCACACTTTTCAGCAGAGTGCCAAGTGAACTTGCCACAGAATGCTGCACCCAAAGTCCACTCTCAAGTGTAAAGTGACCACCACCTGCTGCCTCAGAAAGAGGACTGAAACACATAAGGTGGCATCTTGGCCATCTCCGTGAAACTTCAACTACCTTTTATAATGGATAAAGTGGTGAATACTTGTAGTTTAGAGTTCTGAGGCCTCCAGCTCAAGCAATGAATGCAGAGCATGGAATGTCCCACCCGATTTTAGTCGATAACGTGTTCATTTTTATGGGTAGCATGGCCGAGCGGTCTAAGGCGCTGGATTAAGGCTCCAGTCTCTTTGGGGGCGTGGGTTCGAATCCCACTGCTGCCAAACTCCTTTTAACAAAATCCCTACCCTCTAGGGCTCAAGCTTCTCTGATCTTGCTCCTGCAATTTACTGCAGTTCCTTTCCCAACTCACTGGAATCTCAAAAAACACTTACCTCTCTGCTTTAGCAGCATTAGAAAAGCTGCAATCATTGCATGTTTTGTTTGATACATGATACATACATATAATATGCATGTTGTGCACATATTACATACATGCTACACACACTACACACATATGACATACATGTTACACACATGTGACACACGTGCTACTTACATATTACACACATAGTTCACACATATTACACAAATGTTACATACATATGATATACATGTTGCATGCATGTTACATACATGTCACACTCATGTTACACACCATTTAGACACAATTTTACACACATGTCACATGCATGTTACACATATTACACACATATAACATACATGTCATACACATCACATACATGCTACACACATATGCCATGCATGTCACACACATGTTACATTAATATGACACACATATGACATGCATGTTGCACATATCTTACATACATGTTACACACATATGGCATGCATATGACATGCATGGTACACACATGTTACATACATGTTACACATATGACACACAATACACATATGGCATACATATCACACATATTACATACGTGTTACACACATATTACACAGATTATACATACATATGACATACATGTTGAATGCATGTTACATACATGTCATACACTTATGAAATACATGTTACACATGTTACATACATATGACACACATGACATAAATGTTACATACATGTCACATACACACAATGAATGCAGAGCATGGAATGTAGACTGTCATGCCTCTTTTTAGTCCTTAGCAAGAGCACTCTCACAAGTAGCATGGCCGAGCGGTCTAAGGCGCTGGATTTAGGCTCCAGTCTCTTTGGAGGCGTGGGTTCAAATCCCACTGCTGCCAAGTTCTTTTAACAAATGCCTATCCTTGATTGCTCAAGCGTCTCTGAAGTTTCTGCTGCACTTTGCTGGCATTCCTTGCTCAACACACTGGAATCTCAGAACAGCAGCATTAGGAAATTGCATGCTTTGGTTGAGAAGTCTTCCAAAAGGGCACACTTCTGATGAGATGACTAGTGAAATCTTGTCAACGTTACAAAACAAGTCCAACTGAACGTGATTACCTCTCCTGTAAGCTAGATTCCACATTAACACTTTAAGTGTGGACACCAAAAAACAAGCAGTACTAATGAAAAGCTGGCACACTTTTCAGCAGAGTGCCAAGTGAACTTGCCACAGAATGCTGCACCCAAAGTCCACTCTCAAGTGTAAAGTGACCACCACCTGCTGCCTCAGAAAGAGGACTGAAACACATAAGGTGGCATCTTGGCCATCTCCGTGAAACTTCAACTACCTTTTATAATGGATAAAGTGGTGAATACTTGTAGTTTAGAGTTCTGAGGCCTCCAGCTCAAGCAATGAATGCAGAGCATGGAATGTCCCACCCCATTTTAGTCGATAACGTGTTAATTTTTATGGGTAGCATGGCCGAGCGGTCTAAGGCGCTGGATTAAGGCTCCAGTCTCTTTGGGGGCGTGGGTTCGAATCCCACTGCTGCCAAACTCCTTTTAACAAAATCCCTACCCTCTAGGGCTCAAGCTTCTCTGATCTTGCTCCTGCAATTTACTGCAGTTCCTTTCCCAACTCACTGGAATCTCAAAAAACACTTACCTCTCTGCTTTAGCAGCATTAGAAAAGCTGCAATCATTGCATGTTTTGTTTGATACATGATACATACATATAATATGCATGTTGTGCACATATTACATACATGCTACACACACTACACACATATGACATACATGTTACACACATGTGACACACGTGCTACTTACATATTACACACATAGTTCACACATATTACACAAATGTTACATACATATGATATACATGTTGCATGCATGTTACATACATGTCACACTCATGTTACACACCATTTAGACACAATTTTACACACATGTCACATGCATGTTACACATATTACACACATATAACATACATGTCATACACATCACATACATGCTACACACATATGCCATGCATGTCACACACATGTTACATTAATATGACACACATATGACATGCATGTTGCACATATCTTACATACATGTTACACACATATGGCATGCATATGACATGCATGGTACACACATGTTACATACATGTTACACATATGACACACAATACACATATGGCATACATATCACACATATTACATACGTGTTACACACATATTACACAGATTATACATACATATGACATACATGTTGAATGCATGTTACATACATGTCATACACTTATGAAATACATGTTACACACGTTACATACATATGACACACATGGCATACATGTTACGTACATGTCACATACAAACAATGAATGCAGAGCATGGAATGTAGACTGTCATGCCTCTTTTTAGTCCTTAGCAAGAGCACTTTCACAAGTAGCATGGCCGAGCGGTCTAAGGCGCTGGATTTAGGCTCCAGTCTCTTTGGAGGCGTGGGTTCAAATCCCACTGCTGCCAAGCTCTTGTAACAAATGCCTATCCTTGATTGCTCAAGCGTCTCTGAAGTTTCTGCTGCACTTTGCTGGCATTCTTTGCTCAACACACTGGAATCTCAGAACAGCAGCATTAGGAAATTGCATGCTTTGGTTGAGAAGTCTTCCAAAAGGGCACACTTTTGATGAGATGACTAGTGAAATCTTGTCAACGTTACAAAACAAGTCCAACTGAACGTGATTACCTCTCCTGTAAGCTAGATTCCACATTAACACTTTAAGTGTGGACACCAAAAAACAAGCAGTACTAATGAAAAGCTGGCACACTTTTCAGCAGAGTGCCAAGTGAACTTGCCACAGAATGCTGCACCCAAAGTCCACTCTCAAGTGTAAAGTGACCACCACCTGCTGCCTCAGAAAGAGGACTGAAACACATAAGGTGGCATCTTGGCCATCTCCGTGAAACTTCAACTACCTTTTATAATGGATAAAGTGGTGAATACTTGTAGTTTAGAGTTCTGAGGCCTCCAGCTCAAGCAATGAATGCAGAGCATGGAATGTCCCACCTGATTTTAGTCGATAACGTGTTCATTTTTATGGGTAGCATGGCCGAGCGGTCTAAGGCGCTGGATTAAGGCTCCAGTCTCTTTGGGGGCGTGGGTTCGAATCCCACTGCTGCCAAACTCCTTTTAACAAAATCCCTACCCTCTAGGGCTCAAGCTTCTCTGATCTTGCTCCTGCAATTTACTGCAGTTCCTTTCCCAACTCACTGGAATCTCAAAAAACACTTACCTCTCTGCTTTAGCAGCATTAGAAAAGCTGCAATCATTGCATGTTTTGTTTGATACATGATACATACATATAATATGCATGTTGTGCACATATTACATACATGCTACACACACTACACACATATGACATACATGTTACACACATGTGACACACGTGCTACTTACATATTACACACATAGTTCACACATATTACACAAATGTTACATACATATGATATACATGTTGCATGCATGTTACATACATGTCACACTCATGTTACACACCATTTAGACACAATTTTACACACATGTCACATGCATGTTACACATATTACACACATATAACATACATGTCATACACATCACATACATGCTACACACATATGCCATGCATGTCACACACATGTTACATTAATATGACACACATATGACATGCATGTTGCACATATCTTACATACATGTTACACACATATGGCATGCATATGACATGCATGGTACACACATGTTACATACATGTTACACATATGACACACAATACACATATGGCATACATATCACACATATTACATACGTGTTACACACATATTACACAGATTATACATACATATGACATACATGTTGAATGCATGTTACATACATGTCATACACTTATGAAATAGATGTTACACACGTTACATACATATGACACACATGACATACATGTTACGCACATGTCACATACAAACAATGAATGCAGAGCATGGAATGTAGACTGTCATGCCTCTTTTTAGTCCTTAGCAAGAGCACTTTCACAGGTAGCATGGCCGAGCGGTCTAAGGCGCTGGATTTAGGCTCCAGTCTCTTTGGAGGCGTGGGTTCAAATCCCACTGCTGCCAAGCTCTTTTAACAAATGCCTATCCTTGATTGCTCAAGCGTCTCTGAAGTTTCTGCTGCACTTTGCTGGCATTCCTTGCTCAACACACTGGAATCTCAGAACAGCAGCATTAGGAAATTGCATGCTTTGGTTGAGAAGTCTTCCAAAAGGGCACACTTCTGATGAGATGACTAGTGAAATCTTGTCAACGTTACAAAACAAGTCCAACTGAACGTGATTACCTCTCCTGTAAGCTAGATTCCACATTAACACTTTAAGTGTGGACACCAAAAAACAAGCAGTACTAATGAAAAGCTGGCACACTTTTCAGCAGAGTGCCAAGTGAACTTGCCACAGAATGCTGCACCCAAAGTCCACTCTCAAGTGTAAAGTGACCACCACCTGCTGCCTCAGAAAGAGGACTGAAACACATAAGGTGGCATCTTGGCCATCTCCGTGAAACTTCAACTACCTTTTATAATGGATAAAGTGGTGAATACTTGTAGTTTAGAGTTCTGAGGCCTCCAGCTCAAGCAATGAATGCAGAGCATGGAATGTCCCACCCGATTTTAGTCGATAACGTGTTCATTTTTATGGGTAGCATGGCCGAGCGGTCTAAGGCGCTGGATTAAGGCTCCAGTCTCTTTGGGGGCGTGGGTTCGAATCCCACTGCTGCCAAACTCCTTTTAACAAAATCCCTACCCTCTAGGGCTCAAGCTTCTCTGATCTTGCTCCTGCAATTTACTGCAGTTCCTTTCCCAACTCACTGGAATCTCAAAAAACACTTACCTCTCTGCTTTAGCAGCATTAGAAAAGCTGCAATCATTGCATGTTTTGTTTGATACATGATACATACATATAATATGCATGTTGTGCACATATTACATACATGCTACACACACTACACACATATGACATACATGTTACACACATGTGACACACGTGCTACTTACATATTACACACATAGTTCACACATATTACACAAATGTTACATACATATGATATACATGTTGCATGCATGTTACATACATGTCACACTCATGTTACACACCATTTAGACACAATTTTACACACATGTCACATGCATGTTACACATATTACACACATATAACATACATGTCATACACATCACATACATGCTACACACATATGCCATGCATGTCACACACATGTTACATTAATATGACACACATATGACATGCATGTTGCACATATCTTACATACATGTTACACACATATGGCATGCATATGACATGCATGGTACACACATGTTACATACATGTTACACATATGACACACAATACACATATGGCATACATATCACACATATTACATACGTGTTACACACATATTACACAGATTATACATACATATGACATACATGTTGAATGCATGTTACATACATGTCATACACTTATGAAATACATGTTACACATGTTACATACATATGACACACATGACATAAATGTTACATACATGTCACATACACACAATGAATGCAGAGCATGGAATGTAGACTGTCATGCCTCTTTTTAGTCCTTAGCAAGAGCACTCTCACAAGTAGCATGGCCGAGCGGTCTAAGGCGCTGGATTTAGGCTCCAGTCTCTTTGGAGGCGTGGGTTCAAATCCCACTGCTGCCAAGTTCTTTTAACAAATGCCTATCCTTGATTGCTCAAGCGTCTCTGAAGTTTCTGCTGCACTTTGCTGGCATTCCTTGCTCAACACACTGGAATCTCAGAACAGCAGCATTAGGAAATTGCATGCTTTGGTTGAGAAGTCTTCCAAAAGGGCACACTTCTGATGAGATGACTAGTGAAATCTTGTCAACGTTACAAAACAAGTCCAACTGAACGTGATTACCTCTCCTGTAAGCTAGATTCCACATTAACACTTTAAGTGTGGACACAAAAAAATAACAAGCAGTACTAATGAAAAGCTGGCACACTTTTCAGCAGAGTGCCAAGTGAACTTGCCACAGAATGCTGCACCCAAAGTCCACTCTCAAGTGTAAAGTGACCACCACCTGCTGCCTCAGAAAGAGGACTGAAACACATAAGGTGGCATCTTGGCCATCTCCGTGAAACTTCAACTACCTTTTATAATGGATAAAGTGGTGAATACTTGTAGTTTAGAGTTCTGAGGCCTCCAGCTCAAGCAATGAATGCAGAGCATGGAATGTCCCACCCCATTTTAGTCGATAACGTGTTCATTTTTATGGGGAGCATGGCCGAGCGGTCTAAGGCGCTGGATTAAGGCTCCAGTCTCTTTGGGGGCGTGGGTTCGAATACCACTGCTGCCAAATTCCTTTTAAAAAAATCCCTACCCTCTAGGGCTCAAGCTTCTCTGATCTTGCTCCTGCAATTTACTGCAGTTCCTTTCCCAACTCACTGGAATCTCAAAAAACACTTACCTCTCTGCTTTAGCAGCATTAGAAAAGCTGCAATCATTGCATGTTTTGTTTGATACATGATACATACATATAATATGCATGTTGTGCACATATTACATACATGCTACACACACTACACACATATGACATACATGTTACACACATGTGACACACGTGCTACTTACATATTACACACATAGTTCACACATATTACACAAATGTTACATACATATGATATACATGTTGCATGCATGTTACATACATGTCACACTCATGTTACACACCATTTAGACACAATTTTACACACATGTCACATGCATGTTACGCATATTACACACATATAACATACATGTCATACACATCACATACATGCTACACACATATGTCATGCATGTCACACACATGTTACATTAATATGACACACATATGACATGCATGTTGCACATATCTTACATACATGTTACACACATATGTCATGCATATGACATGCATGGTACACACATGTTACATACATGTTACACATATGACACACAATACACATATGGCATACATATCACACATATTACATACGTGTTACACACATATTACACAGATTATACATACATATGACATACATGTTGAATGCATGTTACATACATGTCATACACTTATGAAATACATGTTACACATGTTACATACATATGACACACATGACATAAATGTTACATACATGTCACATACACACAATGAATGCAGAGCATGGAATGTAGACTGTCATGCCTCTTTTTAGTCCTTAGCAAGAGCACTCTCACAAGTAGCATGGCCGAGCGGTCTAAGGCGCTGGATTTAGGCTCCAGTCTCTTTGGAGGCGTGGGTTCAAATCCCACTGCTGCCAAGTTCTTTTAACAAATGCCTATCCTTGATTGCTCAAGCGTCTCTGAAGTTTCTGCTGCACTTTGCTGGCATTCCTTGCTCAACACACTGGAATCTCAGAACAGCAGCATTAGGAAATTGCATGCTTTGGTTGAGAAGTCTTCCAAAAGGGCACACTTCTGATGAGATGACTAGTGAAATCTTGTCAACGTTACAAAACAAGTCCAACTGAACGTGATTACCTCTCCTGTAAGCTAGATTCCACATTAACACTTTAAGTGTGGACACAAAAAAAAACAAGCAGTACTAATGAAAAGCTGGCACACTTTTCAGCAGAGTGCCAAGTGAACTTGCCACAGAATGCTGCACCCAAAGTCCACTCTCAAGTGTAAAGTGACCACCACCTGCTGCCTCAGAAAGAGGACTGAAACACATAAGGTGGCATCTTGGCCATCTCCGTGAAACTTCAACTACCTTTTATAATGGATAAAGTGGTGAATACTTGTAGTTTAGAGTTCTGAGGCCTCCAGCTCAAGCAATGAATGCAGAGCATGGAATGTCCCACCCGATTTTAGTCGATAACGTGTTCATTTTTATGGGTAGCATGGCCGAGCGGTCTAAGGCGCTGGATTAAGGCTCCAGTCTCTTTGGGGGCGTGGGTTCGAATACCACTGCTGCCAAATTCCTTTTAAAAAAATCCCTACCCTCTAGGGCTCAAGCTTCTCTGATCTTGCTCCTGCAATTTACTGCAGTTCCTTTCCCAACTCACTGGAATCTCAAAAAACACTTACCTCTCTGCTTTAGCAGCATTAGAAAAGCTGCAATCATTGCATGTTTTGTTTGATACATGATGCATACATATAATATGCATGTTGTGCACATATTACATACATGCTACACACACTACACACATATGACATACATGTTACACACATGTGACACACGTGCTACTTACATATTACACACATAGTTCACACATATTACACAAATGTTACATACATATGATATACATGTTGCATGCATGTTACATACATGTCACACTCATGTTACACACCATTTAGACACAATTTTACACACATGTCACATGCATGTTACACATATTACACACATATAACATACATGTCATACACATCACATACATGCTACACACATATGCCATGCATGTCACACACATGTTACATTAATATGACACACATATGACATGCATGTTGCACATATCTTACATACATGTTACACACATATGTCATGCATATGACATGCATGGTACACACATGTTACATACATGTTACACATATGACACACAATACACATATGGCATACATATCACACATATTACATACGTGTTACACACATATTACACAGATTATACATACATATGACATACATGTTGAATGCATGTTACATACATGTCATACACTTATGAAATACATGTTACACACGTTACATACATATGACACACATGACATACATGTTACGTACATGTCACATACAAACAATGAATGCAGAGCATGGAATGTAGACTGTCATGCCTCTTTTTAGTCCTTAGCAAGCGCACTTTCACAGGTAGCATGGCCGAGCGGTCTAAGGCGCTGGATTTAGGCTCCAGTCTCTTTGGAGGCGTGGGTTCAAATCCCACTGCTGCCAAGCTCTTTTAACAAATGCCTATCCTTGATTGCTCAAGCGTCTCTGAAGTTTCTGCTGCACTTTGCTGGCATTCCTTGCTCAACACACTGGAATCTCAGAACAGCAGCATTAGGAAATTGCATGCTTTGGTTGAGAAGTCTTCCAAAAGGGCACACTTCTGATGAGATGACTAGTGAAATCTTGTCAACGTTACAAAACAAGTCCAACTGAACGTGATTACCTCTCCTGTAAGCTAGATTCCACATTAACACTTTAAGTGTGGACACCAAAAAACAAGCAGTACTAATGAAAAGCTGGCACACTTTTCAGCAGAGTGCCAAGTGAACTTGCCACAGAATGCTGCACCCAAAGTCCACTCTCAAGTGTAAAGTGACCACCACCTGCTGCCTCAGAAAGAGGACTGAAACACATAAGGTGGCATCTTGGCCATCTCCGTGAAACTTCAACTACCTTTTATAATGGATAAAGTGGTGAATACTTGTAGTTTAGAGTTCTGAGGCCTCCAGCTCAAGCAATGAATGCAGAGCATGGAATGTCCCACCCGATTTTAGTCGATAACGTGTTCATTTTTATGGGTAGCATGGCCGAGCGGTCTAAGGCGCTGGATTAAGGCTCCAGTCTCTTTGGGGGCGTGGGTTCGAATCCCACTGCTGCCAAACTCCTTTTAACAAAATCCCTACCCTCTAGGGCTCAAGCTTCTCTGATCTTGCTCCTGCAATTTACTGCAGTTCCTTTCCCAACTCACTGGAATCTCAAAAAACACTTACCTCTCTGCTTTAGCAGCATTAGAAAAGCTGCAATCATTGCATGTTTTGTTTGATACATGATACATACATATAATATGCATGTTGTGCACATATTACATACATGCTACACATACTACACACATATGACATACATGTTACACACATGTGACACACGTGCTACTTACATATTACACACATAGTTCACACATATTACACAAATGTTACATACATATGATATACATGTTGCATGCATGTTACATACATGTCACACTCATGTTACACACCATTTAGACACAATTTTACACACATGTCACATGCATGTTACACATATTACACACATATAACATACATGTCATACACATCACATACATGCTACACACATATGCCATGCATGTCACACACATGTTACATTAATATGACACACATATGACATGCATGTTGCACATATCTTACATACATGTTACACACATATGGCATGCATATGACATGCATGGTACACACATGTTACATACATGTTACACATATGACACACAATACACATATGGCATACATATCACACATATTACATACGTGTTACACACATATTACACAGATTATACATACATATGACATACATGTTGAATGCATGTTACATACATGTCATACACTTATGAAATAGATGTTACACAGGTTACATACATATGACACACATGACATACATGTTACGTACATGTCACATACAAACAATGAATGCAGAGCATGGAATGCAGACTGTCATGCCTCTTTTTAGTCCTTAGCAAGAGCACTTTCACAGGTAGCATGGCCGAGCGGTCTAAGGCGCTGGATTTAGGCTCCAGTCTCTTTGGAGGCGTGGGTTCAAATCCCACTGCTGCCAAGCTCTTTTAACAAATGTCTATCCTTGATTGCTCAAGCGTCTCTGAAGTTTCTGCTGCACTTTGCTGGCATTCCTTGCTCAACACACTGGAATCTCAGAACAGCAGCATTAGGAAATTGCATGCTTTGGTTGAGAAGTCTTCCAAAAGGGCACACTTCTGATGAGATGACTAGTGAAATCTTGTCAACGTTACAAAACAAGTCCAACTGAACGTGATTACCTCTCCTGTAAGCTAGATTCCACATTAACACTTTAAGTGTGGACACCAAAAAACAAGCAGTACTAATGAAAAGCTGGCACACTTTTCAGCAGAGTGCCAAGTAAACTTGCCACAGAATGCTGCACCCAAAGTCCACTCTCAAGTGTAAAGTGACCACCACCTGCTGCCTCAGAAAGAGGACTGAAACACATAAGGTGGCATCTTGGCCATCTCCGTGAAACTTCAACTACCTTTTATAATGGATAAAGTGGTGAATACTTGTAGTTTAGAGTTCTGAGGCCTCCAGCTCAAGCAATGAATGCAGAGCATGGAATGTCCCACCCGATTTTAGTCGATAACGTGTTCATTTTTATGGGTAGCATGGCCGAGCGGTCTAAGGCGCTGGATTAAGGCTCCAGTCTCTTTGGGGGCGTGGGTTCGAATCCCACTGCTGCCAAACTCCTTTTAACAAAATCCCTACCCTCTAGGGCTCAAGCTTCTCTGATCTTGCTCCTGCAATTTACTGCAGTTCCCTTCCCAACTCACTGGAATCTCAAAAAACACTTACCTCTCTGCTTTAGCAGCATTAGAAAAGCTGCAATCATTGCATGTTTTGTTTGATACATGATACATACATATAATATGCATGTTGTGCACATATTACATACATGCTACACACACTACACACATATGACATACATGTTACACACATGTGACACACGTGCTTTTTACATATTACACACATAGTTCACACATATTACACAAATGTTACATACATATGATATACATGTTGCATGCATGTTACATACATGTCACACTCATGTTACACACCATTTAGACACAATTTTACACACATGTCACATGCATGTTACACATATTACACACATATAACATACATGTCATACACATCACATACATGCTACACACATATGCCATGCATGTCACACACATGTTACATTAATATGACACACATATGACATGCATGTTGCACATATCTTACATACATGTTACACACATATGGCATGCATATGACATGCATGGTACACACATGTTACATACATGTTACACATATGACACACAATACACATATGGCATACATATCACACATATTACATACGTGTTACACACATATTACACAGATTATACATACATATGACATACATGTTGAATGCATGTTACATACATGTCATACACTTATGAAATACATGTTACACACGTTACATACATATGACACACATGACATACATGTTACGTACATGTCACATACACACAATGAATGCAGAGCATGGAATGTAGACTGTCATGCCTCTTTTTAGTCCTTAGCAAGAGCACTTTCACAGGTAGCATGGCCGAGCGGTCTAAGGCACTGGATTTAGGCTCCAGTCTCTTTGGAGGCGTGGGTTCAAATCCCACTGCTGCCAAGCTCTTTTAACAAATGCCTATCCTTGATTGCTCAAGCGTCTCTGAAGTTTCTGCTGCACTTTGCTGGCATTCCTTGCTCAACACACTGGAATCTCAGAACAGCAGCATTAGGAAATTGCATGCTTTGGTTGAGAAGTCTTCCAAAAGGGCACACTTCTGATGAGATGACTAGTGAAATCTTGTCAACGTTACAAAACAAGTCCAACTGAACGTGATTACCTCTCCTGTAAGCTAGATTCCACATTAACACTTTAAGTGTGGACACCAAAAAACAAGCAGTACTAATGAAAAGCTGGCACACTTTTCAGCAGAGTGCCAAGTGAACTTGCCACAGAATGCTGCACCCAAAGTCCACTCTCAAGTGTAAAGTGACCACCACCTGCTGCCTCAGAAAGAGGACTGAAACACATAAGGTGGCATCTTGGCCATCTCCGTGAAACTTCAACTACCTTTTATAATGGATAAAGTGGTGAATACTTGTAGTTTAGAGTTCTGAGGCCTCCAGCTCAAGCAATGAATGCAGAGCATGGAATGTCCCACCCCATTTTAGTCGATAACGTGTTCATTTTTATGGGTAGCATGGCCGAGCGCTCTAAGGCGCTGGATTAAGGCTCCAGTCTCTTTGGGGGCGTGGGTTCGAATCCCACTGCTGCCAAACTCCTTTTAACAAAATCCCTACCCTCTAGGGCTCAAGCTTCTCTGATCTTGCTCCTGCAATTTACTGCAGTTCCTTTCCCAACTCACCGGAATCTCAAAAAACACTTACCTCTCTGCTTTAGCAGCATTAGAAAAGCTGCAATCATTGCATGTTTTGTTTGATACATGATACATACATATAATATGCATGTTGTGCACATATTACATACATGCTACACACACTACACACATATGACATACATGTTACACACATGTGACACACGTGCTACTTACATATTACACACATAGTTCACACATATTACACAAATGTTACATACATATGATATACATGTTGCATGCATGTTACATACATGTCACACTCATGTTACACACCATTTAGACACAATTTTACACACATGTCACATGCATGTTACACATATTACACACATATAACATACATGTCATACACATCACATACATGCTACACACATATGCCATGCATGTCACACACATGTTACATTAATATGACACACATATGACATGCATGTTGCACATATCTTACATACATGTTACACACATATGGCATGCATATGACATGCATGGTACACACATGTTACATACATGTTACACATATGACACACAATACACATATGGCATACATATCACACATATTACATACGTGTTACACACATATTACACAGATTATACATACATATGACATACATGTTGAATGCATGTTACATACATGTCATACACTTATGAAATACATGTTACACACGTTACATACATATGACACACATGGCATACATGTTACGTACATGTCACATACAAACAATGAATGCAGAGCATGGAATGTAGACTGTCATGCCTCTTTTTAGTCCTTAGCAAGAGCACTTTCACAAGTAGCATGGCCGAGCGGTCTAAGGCGCTGGATTTAGGCTCCAGTCTCTTTGGAGGCGTGGGTTCAAATCCCACTGCTGCCAAGCTCTTGTAACAAATGCCTATCCTTGATTGCTCAAGCGTCTCTGAAGTTTCTGCTGCACTTTGCTGGCATTCCTTGCTCAACACACTGGAATCTCAGAACAGCAGCATTAGGAAATTGCATGCTTTGGTTGAGAAGTCTTCCAAAAGGGCACACTTTTGATGAGATGACTAGTGAAATCTTGTCAACGTTACAAAACAAGTCCAACTGAACGTGATTACCTCTCCTGTAAGCTAGATTCCACATTAACACTTTAAGTGTGGACACCAAAAAACAAGCAGTACTAATGAAAAGCTGGCACACTTTTCAGCAGAGTGCCAAGTGAACTTGCCACAGAATGCTGCACCCAAAGTCCACTCTCAAGTGTAAAGTGACCACCACCTGCTGCCTCAGAAAGAGGACTGAAACACATAAGGTGGCATCTTGGCCATCTCCGTGAAACTTCAACTACCTTTTATAATGGATAAAGTGGTGAATACTTGTAGTTTAGAGTTCTGAGGCCTCCAGCTCAAGCAATGAATGCAGAGCATGGAATGTCCCACCTGATTTTAGTCGATAACGTGTTCATTTTTATGGGTAGCATGGCCGAGCGGTCTAAGGCGCTGGATTAAGGCTCCAGTCTCTTTGGGGGCGTGGGTTCGAATCCCACTGCTGCCAAACTCCTTTTAACAAAATCCCTACCCTCTAGGGCTCAAGCTTCTCTGATCTTGCTCCTGCAATTTACTGCAGTTCCTTTCCCAACTCACTGGAATCTCAAAAAACACTTACCTCTCTGCTTTAGCAGCATTAGAAAAGCTGCAATCATTGCATGTTTTGTTTGATACATGATACATACATATAATATGCATGTTGTGCACATATTACATACATGCTACACACACTACACACATATGACATACATGTTACACACATGTGACACACGTGCTACTTACATATTACACACATAGTTCACACATATTACACAAATGTTACATACATATGATATACATGTTGCATGCATGTTACATACATGTCACACTCATGTTACACACCATTTAGACACAATTTTACACACATGTCACATGCATGTTACACATATTACACACATATAACATACATGTCATACACATCACATACATGCTACACACATATGCCATGCATGTCACACACATGTTACATTAATATGACACACATATGACATGCATGTTGCACATATCTTACATACATGTTACACACATATGGCATGCATATGACATGCATGGTACACACATGTTACATACATGTTACACATATGACACACAATACACATATGGCATACATATCACACATATTACATACGTGTTACACACATATTACACAGATTATACATACATATGACATACATGTTGAATGCATGTTACATACATGTCATACACTTATGAAATAGATGTTACACACGTTACATACATATGACACACATGACATACATGTTACGCACATGTCACATACAAACAATGAATGCAGAGCATGGAATGTAGACTGTCATGCCTCTTTTTAGTCCTTAGCAAGAGCACTTTCACAGGTAGCATGGCCGAGCGGTCTAAGGCGCTGGATTTAGGCTCCAGTCTCTTTGGAGGCGTGGGTTCAAATCCCACTGCTGCCAAGCTCTTTTAACAAATGCCTATCCTTGATTGCTCAAGCGTCTCTGAAGTTTCTGCTGCACTTTGCTGGCATTCCTTGCTCAACACACTGGAATCTCAGAACAGCAGCATTAGGAAATTGCATGCTTTGGTTGAGAAGTCTTCCAAAAGGGCACACTTCTGATGAGATGACTAGTGAAATCTTGTCAACGTTACAAAACAAGTCCAACTGAACGTGATTACCTCTCCTGTAAGCTAGATTCCACATTAACACTTTAAGTGTGGACACCAAAAAACAAGCAGTACTAATGAAAAGCTGGCACACTTTTCAGCAGAGTGCCAAGTGAACTTGCCACAGAATGCTGCACCCAAAGTCCACTCTCAAGTGTAAAGTGACCACCACCTGCTGCCTCAGAAAGAGGACTGAAACACATAAGGTGGCATCTTGGCCATCTCCGTGAAACTTCAACTACCTTTTATAATGGATAAAGTGGTGAATACTTGTAGTTTAGAGTTCTGAGGCCTCCAGCTCAAGCAATGAATGCAGAGCATGGAATGTCCCACCCGATTTTAGTCGATAACGTGTTCATTTTTATGGGTAGCATGGCCGAGCGGTCTAAGGCGCTGGATTAAGGCTCCAGTCTCTTTGGGGGCGTGGGTTCGAATCCCACTGCTGCCAAACTCCTTTTAACAAAATCCCTACCCTCTAGGGCTCAAGCTTCTCTGATCTTGCTCCTGCAATTTACTGCAGTTCCTTTCCCAACTCACTGGAATCTCAAAAAACACTTACCTCTCTGCTTTAGCAGCATTAGAAAAGCTGCAATCATTGCATGTTTTGTTTGATACATGATACATACATATAATATGCATGTTGTGCACATATTACATACATGCTACACACACTACACACATATGACATACATGTTACACACATGTGACACACGTGCTACTTACATATTACACACATAGTTCACACATATTACACAAATGTTACATACATATGATATACATGTTGCATGCATGTTACATACATGTCACACTCATGTTACACACCATTTAGACACAATTTTACACACATGTCACATGCATGTTACACATATTACACACATATAACATACATGTCATACACATCACATACATGCTACACACATATGCCATGCATGTCACACACATGTTACATTAATATGACACACATATGACATGCATGTTGCACATATCTTACATACATGTTACACACATATGGCATGCATATGACATGCATGGTACACACATGTTACATACATGTTACACATATGACACACAATACACATATGGCATACATATCACACATATTACATACGTGTTACACACATATTACACAGATTATACATACATATGACATACATGTTGAATGCATGTTACATACATGTCATACACTTATGAAATACATGTTACACATGTTACATACATATGACACACATGACATAAATGTTACATACATGTCACATACACACAATGAATGCAGAGCATGGAATGTAGACTGTCATGCCTCTTTTTAGTCCTTAGCAAGAGCACTCTCACAAGTAGCATGGCCGAGCGGTCTAAGGCGCTGGATTTAGGCTCCAGTCTCTTTGGAGGCGTGGGTTCAAATCCCACTGCTGCCAAGTTCTTTTAACAAATGCCTATCCTTGATTGCTCAAGCGTCTCTGAAGTTTCTGCTGCACTTTGCTGGCATTCCTTGCTCAACACACTGGAATCTCAGAACAGCAGCATTAGGAAATTGCATGCTTTGGTTGAGAAGTCTTCCAAAAGGGCACACTTCTGATGAGATGACTAGTGAAATCTTGTCAACGTTACAAAACAAGTCCAACTGAACGTGATTACCTCTCCTGTAAGCTAGATTCCACATTAACACTTTAAGTGTGGACACAAAAAAATAACAAGCAGTACTAATGAAAAGCTGGCACACTTTTCAGCAGAGTGCCAAGTGAACTTGCCACAGAATGCTGCACCCAAAGTCCACTCTCAAGTGTAAAGTGACCACCACCTGCTGCCTCAGAAAGAGGACTGAAACACATAAGGTGGCATCTTGGCCATCTCCGTGAAACTTCAACTACCTTTTATAATGGATAAAGTGGTGAATACTTGTAGTTTAGAGTTCTGAGGCCTCCAGCTCAAGCAATGAATGCAGAGCATGGAATGTCCCACCCCATTTTAGTCGATAACGTGTTCATTTTTATGGGGAGCATGGCCGAGCGGTCTAAGGCGCTGGATTAAGGCTCCAGTCTCTTTGGGGGCGTGGGTTCGAATACCACTGCTGCCAAATTCCTTTTAAAAAAATCCCTACCCTCTAGGGCTCAAGCTTCTCTGATCTTGCTCCTGCAATTTACTGCAGTTCCTTTCCCAACTCACTGGAATCTCAAAAAACACTTACCTCTCTGCTTTAGCAGCATTAGAAAAGCTGCAATCATTGCATGTTTTGTTTGATACATGATACATACATATAATATGCATGTTGTGCACATATTACATACATGCTACACACACTACACACATATGACATACATGTTACACACATGTGACACACGTGCTACTTACATATTACACACATAGTTCACACATATTACACAAATGTTACATACATATGATATACATGTTGCATGCATGTTACATACATGTCACACTCATGTTACACACCATTTAGACACAATTTTACACACATGTCACATGCATGTTACGCATATTACACACATATAACATACATGTCATACACATCACATACATGCTACACACATATGCCATGCATGTCACACACATGTTACATTAATATGACACACATATGACATGCATGTTGCACATATCTTACATACATGTTACACACATATGTCATGCATATGACATGCATGGTACACACATGTTACATACATGTTACACATATGACACACAATACACATATGGCATACATATCACACATATTACATACGTGTTACACACATATTACACAGATTATACATACATATGACATACATGTTGAATGCATGTTACATACATGTCATACACTTATGAAATACATGTTACACATGTTACATACATATGACACACATGACATAAATGTTACATACATGTCACATACACACAATGAATGCAGAGCATGGAATGTAGACTGTCATGCCTCTTTTTAGTCCTTAGCAAGAGCACTCTCACAAGTAGCATGGCCGAGCGGTCTAAGGCGCTGGATTTAGGCTCCAGTCTCTTTGGAGGCGTGGGTTCAAATCCCACTGCTGCCAAGTTCTTTTAACAAATGCCTATCCTTGATTGCTCAAGCGTCTCTGAAGTTTCTGCTGCACTTTGCTGGCATTCCTTGCTCAACACACTGGAATCTCAGAACAGCAGCATTAGGAAATTGCATGCTTTGGTTGAGAAGTCTTCCAAAAGGGCACACTTCTGATGAGATGACTAGTGAAATCTTGTCAACGTTACAAAACAAGTCCAACTGAACGTGATTACCTCTCCTGTAAGCTAGATTCCACATTAACACTTTAAGTGTGGACACAAAAAAATAACAAGCAGTACTAATGAAAAGCTGGCACACTTTTCAGCAGAGTGCCAAGTGAACTTGCCACAGAATGCTGCACCCAAAGTCCACTCTCAAGTGTAAAGTGACCACCACCTGCTGCCTCAGAAAGAGGACTGAAACACATAAGGTGGCATCTTGGCCATCTCCGTGAAACTTCAACTACCTTTTATAATGGATAAAGTGGTGAATACTTGTAGTTTAGAGTTCTGAGGCCTCCAGCTCAAGCAATGAATGCAGAGCATGGAATGTCCCACCCCATTTTAGTCGATAACGTGTTCATTTTTATGGGGAGCATGGCCGAGCGGTCTAAGGCGCTGGATTAAGGCTCCAGTCTCTTTGGGGGCGTGGGTTCGAATACCACTGCTGCCAAATTCCTTTTAAAAAAATCCCTACCCTCTAGGGCTCAAGCTTCTCTGATCTTGCTCCTGCAATTTACTGCAGTTCCTTTCCCAACTCACTGGAATCTCAAAAAACACTTACCTCTCTGCTTTAGCAGCATTAGAAAAGCTGCAATCATTGCATGTTTTGTTTGATACATGATGCATACATATAATATGCATGTTGTGCACATATTACATACATGCTACACACACTACACACATATGACATACATGTTACACACATGTGACACACGTGCTACTTACATATTACACACATAGTTCACACATATTACACAAATGTTACATACATATGATATACATGTTGCATGCATGTTACATACATGTCACACTCATGTTACACACCATTTAGACACAATTTTACACACATGTCACATGCATGTTACACATATTACACACATATAACATACATGTCATACACATCACATACATGCTACACACATATGCCATGCATGTCACACACATGTTACATTAATATGACACACATATGACATGCATGTTGCACATATCTTACATACATGTTACACACATATGTCATGCATATGACATGCATGGTACACACATGTTACATACATGTTACACATATGACACACAATACACATATGGCATACATATCACACATATTACATACGTGTTACACACATATTACACAGATTATACATACATATGACATACATGTTGAATGCATGTTACATACATGTCATACACTTATGAAATACATGTTACACACGTTACATACATATGACACACATGACATACATGTTACGTACATGTCACATACAAACAATGAATGCAGAGCATGGAATGTAGACTGTCATGCCTCTTTTTAGTCCTTAGCAAGCGCACTTTCACAGGTAGCATGGCCGAGCGGTCTAAGGCGCTGGATTTAGGCTCCAGTCTCTTTGGAGGCGTGGGTTCAAATCCCACTGCTGCCAAGCTCTTTTAACAAATGCCTATCCTTGATTGCTCAAGCGTCTCTGAAGTTTCTGCTGCACTTTGCTGGCATTCCTTGCTCAACACACTGGAATCTCAGAACAGCAGCATTAGGAAATTGCATGCTTTGGTTGAGAAGTCTTCCAAAAGGGCACACTTCTGATGAGATGACTAGTGAAATCTTGTCAACGTTACAAAACAAGTCCAACTGAACGTGATTACCTCTCCTGTAAGCTAGATTCCACATTAACACTTTAAGTGTGGACACCAAAAAACAAGCAGTACTAATGAAAAGCTGGCACACTTTTCAGCAGAGTGCCAAGTGAACTTGCCACAGAATGCTGCACCCAAAGTCCACTCTCAAGTGTAAAGTGACCACCACCTGCTGCCTCAGAAAGAGGACTGAAACACATAAGGTGGCATCTTGGCCATCTCCGTGAAACTTCAACTACCTTTTATAATGGATAAAGTGGTGAATACTTGTAGTTTAGAGTTCTGAGGCCTCCAGCTCAAGCAATGAATGCAGAGCATGGAATGTCCCACCCGATTTTAGTCGATAACGTGTTCATTTTTATGGGTAGCATGGCCGAGCGGTCTAAGGCGCTGGATTAAGGCTCCAGTCTCTTTGGGGGCGTGGGTTCGAATCCCACTGCTGCCAAACTCCTTTTAACAAAATCCCTACCCTCTAGGGCTCAAGCTTCTCTGATCTTGCTCCTGCAATTTACTGCAGTTCCTTTCCCAACTCACTGGAATCTCAAAAAACACTTACCTCTCTGCTTTAGCAGCATTAGAAAAGCTGCAATCATTGCATGTTTTGTTTGATACATGATACATACATATAATATGCATGTTGTGCACATATTACATACATGCTACACATACTACACACATATGACATACATGTTACACACATGTGACACACGTGCTACTTACATATTACACACATAGTTCACACATATTACACAAATGTTACATACATATGATATACATGTTGCATGCATGTTACATACATGTCACACTCATGTTACACACCATTTAGACACAATTTTACACACATGTCACATGCATGTTACACATATTACACACATATAACATACATGTCATACACATCACATACATGCTACACACATATGCCATGCATGTCACACACATGTTACATTAATATGACACACATATGACATGCATGTTGCACATATCTTACATACATGTTACACACATATGGCATGCATATGACATGCATGGTACACACATGTTACATACATGTTACACATATGACACACAATACACATATGGCATACATATCACACATATTACATACGTGTTACACACATATTACACAGATTATACATACATATGACATACATGTTGAATGCATGTTACATACATGTCATACACTTATGAAATAGATGTTACACAGGTTACATACATATGACACACATGACATACATGTTACGTACATGTCACATACAAACAATGAATGCAGAGCATGGAATGCAGACTGTCATGCCTCTTTTTAGTCCTTAGCAAGAGCACTTTCACAGGTAGCATGGCCGAGCGGTCTAAGGCGCTGGATTTAGGCTCCAGTCTCTTTGGAGGCGTGGGTTCAAATCCCACTGCTGCCAAGCTCTTTTAACAAATGTCTATCCTTGATTGCTCAAGCGTCTCTGAAGTTTCTGCTGCACTTTGCTGGCATTCCTTGCTCAACACACTGGAATCTCAGAACAGCAGCATTAGGAAATTGCATGCTTTGGTTGAGAAGTCTTCCAAAAGGGCACACTTCTGATGAGATGACTAGTGAAATCTTGTCAACGTTACAAAACAAGTCCAACTGAACGTGATTACCTCTCCTGTAAGCTAGATTCCACATTAACACTTTAAGTGTGGACACCAAAAAACAAGCAGTACTAATGAAAAGCTGGCACACTTTTCAGCAGAGTGCCAAGTGAACTTGCCACAGAATGCTGCACCCAAAGTCCACTCTCAAGTGTAAAGTGACCACCACCTGCTGCCTCAGAAAGAGGACTGAAACACATAAGGTGGCATCTTGGCCATCTCCGTGAAACTTCAACTACCTTTTATAATGGATAAAGTGGTGAATACTTGTAGTTTAGAGTTCTGAGGCCTCCAGCTCAAGCAATGAATGCAGAGCATGGAATGTCCCACCCGATTTTAGTCGATAACGTGTTCATTTTTATGGGTAGCATGGCCGAGCGGTCTAAGGCGCTGGATTAAGGCTCCAGTCTCTTTGGGGGCGTGGGTTCGAATCCCACTGCTGCCAAACTCCTTTTAACAAAATCCCTACCCTCTAGGGCTCAAGCTTCTCTGATCTTGCTCCTGCAATTTACTGCAGTTCCTTTCCCAACTCACTGGAATCTCAAAAAACACTTACCTCTCTGCTTTAGCAGCATTAGAAAAGCTGCAATCATTGCATGTTTTGTTTGATACATGATACATACATATAATATGCATGTTGTGCACATATTACATACATGCTACACACACTACACACATATGACATACATGTTACACACATGTGACACACGTGCTACTTACATATTACACACATAGTTCACACATATTACACAAATGTTACATACATATGATATACATGTTGCATGCATGTTACATACATGTCACACTCATGTTACACACCATTTAGACACAATTTTACACACATGTCACATGCATGTTACACATATTACACACATATAACATACATGTCATACACATCACATACATGCTACACACATATGCCATGCATGTCACACACATGTTACATTAATATGACACACATATGACATGCATGTTGCACATATCTTACATACATGTTACACACATATGGCATGCATATGACATGCATGGTACACACATGTTACATACATGTTACACATATGACACACAATACACATATGGCATACATATCACACATATTACATACGTGTTACACACATATTACACAGATTATACATACATATGACATACATGTTGAATGCATGTTACATACATGTCATACACTTATGAAATACATGTTACACATGTTACATACATATGACACACATGACATAAATGTTACATACATGTCACATACACACAATGAATGCAGAGCATGGAATGTAGACTGTCATGCCTCTTTTTAGTCCTTAGCAAGAGCACTCTCACAAGTAGCATGGCCGAGCGGTCTAAGGCGCTGGATTTAGGCTCCAGTCTCTTTGGAGGCGTGGGTTCAAATCCCACTGCTGCCAAGTTCTTTTAACAAATGCCTATCCTTGATTGCTCAAGCGTCTCTGAAGTTTCTGCTGCACTTTGCTGGCATTCCTTGCTCAACACACTGGAATCTCAGAACAGCAGCATTAGGAAATTGCATGCTTTGGTTGAGAAGTCTTCCAAAAGGGCACACTTCTGATGAGATGACTAGTGAAATCTTGTCAACGTTACAAAACAAGTCCAACTGAACGTGATTACCTCTCCTGTAAGCTAGATTCCACATTAACACTTTAAGTGTGGACACAAAAAAATAACAAGCAGTACTAATGAAAAGCTGGCACACTTTTCAGCAGAGTGCCAAGTGAACTTGCCACAGAATGCTGCACCCAAAGTCCACTCTCAAGTGTAAAGTGACCACCACCTGCTGCCTCAGAAAGAGGACTGAAACACATAAGGTGGCATCTTGGCCATCTCCGTGAAACTTCAACTACCTTTTATAATGGATAAAGTGGTGAATACTTGTAGTTTAGAGTTCTGAGGCCTCCAGCTCAAGCAATGAATGCAGAGCATGGAATGTCCCACCCCATTTTAGTCGATAACGTGTTCATTTTTATGGGGAGCATGGCCGAGCGGTCTAAGGCGCTGGATTAAGGCTCCAGTCTCTTTGGGGGCGTGGGTTCGAATACCACTGCTGCCAAATTCCTTTTAAAAAAATCCCTACCCTCTAGGGCTCAAGCTTCTCTGATCTTGCTCCTGCAATTTACTGCAGTTCCTTTCCCAACTCACTGGAATCTCAAAAAACACTTACCTCTCTGCTTTAGCAGCATTAGAAAAGCTGCAATCATTGCATGTTTTGTTTGATACATGATACATACATATAATATGCATGTTGTGCACATATTACATACATGCTACACACACTACACACATATGACATACATGTTACACACATGTGACACACGTGCTACTTACATATTACACACATAGTTCACACATATTACACAAATGTTACATACATATGATATACATGTTGCATGCATGTTACATACATGTCACACTCATGTTACACACCATTTATACACAATTTTACACACATGTCACATGCATGTTACGCATATTACACACATATAACATACATGTCATACACATCACATACATGCTACACACATATGCCATGCATGTCACACACATGTTACATTAATATGACACACATATGACATGCATGTTGCACATATCTTACATACATGTTACACACATATGTCATGCATATGACATGCATGGTACACACATGTTACATACATGTTACACATATGACACACAATACACATATGGCATACATATCACACATATTACATACGTGTTACACACATATTACACAGATTATACATACATATGACATACATGTTGAATGCATGTTACATACATGTCATACACTTATGAAATACATGTTACACATGTTACATACATATGACACACATGACATAAATGTTACATACATGTCACATACACACAATGAATGCAGAGCATGGAATGTAGACTGTCATGCCTCTTTTTAGTCCTTAGCAAGAGCACTCTCACAAGTAGCATGGCCGAGCGGTCTAAGGCGCTGGATTTAGGCTCCAGTCTCTTTGGAGGCGTGGGTTCAAATCCCACTGCTGCCAAGTTCTTTTAACAAATGCCTATCCTTGATTGCTCAAGCGTCTCTGAAGTTTCTGCTGCACTTTGCTGGCATTCCTTGCTCAACACACTGGAATCTCAGAACAGCAGCATTAGGAAATTGCATGCTTTGGTTGAGAAGTCTTCCAAAAGGGCACACTTCTGATGAGATGACTAGTGAAATCTTGTCAACGTTACAAAACAAGTCCAACTGAACGTGATTACCTCTCCTGTAAGCTAGATTCCACATTAACACTTTAAGTGTGGACACAAAAAAATAACAAGCAGTACTAATGAAAAGCTGGCACACTTTTCAGCAGAGTGCCAAGTGAACTTGCCACAGAATGCTGCACCCAAAGTCCACTCTCAAGTGTAAAGTGACCACCACCTGCTGCCTCAGAAAGAGGACTGAAACACATAAGGTGGCATCTTGGCCATCTCCGTGAAACTTCAACTACCTTTTATAATGGATAAAGTGGTGAATACTTGTAGTTTAGAGTTCTGAGGCCTCCAGCTCAAGCAATGAATGCAGAGCATGGAATGTCCCACCCCATTTTAGTCGATAACGTGTTCATTTTTATGGGGAGCATGGCCGAGCGGTCTAAGGCGCTGGATTAAGGCTCCAGTCTCTTTGGGGGCGTGGGTTCGAATACCACTGCTGCCAAATTCCTTTTAAAAAAATCCCTACCCTCTAGGGCTCAAGCTTCTCTGATCTTGCTCCTGCAATTTACTGCAGTTCCTTTCCCAACTCACTGGAATCTCAAAAAACACTTACCTCTCTGCTTTAGCAGCATTAGAAAAGCTGCAATCATTGCATGTTTTGTTTGATACATGATGCATACATATAATATGCATGTTGTGCACATATTACATACATGCTACACACACTACACACATATGACATACATGTTACACACATGTGACACACGTGCTACTTACATATTACACACATAGTTCACACATATTACACAAATGTTACATACATATGATATACATGTTGCATGCATGTTACATACATGTCACACTCATGTTACACACCATTTAGACACAATTTTACACACATGTCACATGCATGTTACACATATTACACACATATAACATACATGTCATACACATCACATACATGCTACACACATATGCCATGCATGTCACACACATGTTACATTAATATGACACACATATGACATGCATGTTGCACATATCTTACATACATGTTACACACATATGTCATGCATATGACATGCATGGTACACACATGTTACATACATGTTACACATATGACACACAATACACATATGGCATACATATCACACATATTACATACGTGTTACACACATATTACACAGATTATACATACATATGACATACATGTTGAATGCATGTTACATACATGTCATACACTTATGAAATACATGTTACACACGTTACATACATATGACACACATGACATACATGTTACGTACATGTCACATACAAACAATGAATGCAGAGCATGGAATGTAGACTGTCATGCCTCTTTTTAGTCCTTAGCAAGCGCACTTTCACAGGTAGCATGGCCGAGCGGTCTAAGGCGCTGGATTTAGGCTCCAGTCTCTTTGGAGGCGTGGGTTCAAATCCCACTGCTGCCAAGCTCTTTTAACAAATGCCTATCCTTGATTGCTCAAGCGTCTCTGAAGTTTCTGCTGCACTTTGCTGGCATTCCTTGCTCAACACACTGGAATCTCAGAACAGCAGCATTAGGAAATTGCATGCTTTGGTTGAGAAGTCTTCCAAAAGGGCACACTTCTGATGAGATGACTAGTGAAATCTTGTCAACGTTACAAAACAAGTCCAACTGAACGTGATTACCTCTCCTGTAAGCTAGATTCCACATTAACACTTTAAGTGTGGACACCAAAAAACAAGCAGTACTAATGAAAAGCTGGCACACTTTTCAGCAGAGTGCCAAGTGAACTTGCCACAGAATGCTGCACCCAAAGTCCACTCTCAAGTGTAAAGTGACCACCACCTGCTGCCTCAGAAAGAGGACTGAAACACATAAGGTGGCATCTTGGCCATCTCCGTGAAACTTCAACTACCTTTTATAATGGATAAAGTGGTGAATACTTGTAGTTTAGAGTTCTGAGGCCTCCAGCTCAAGCAATGAATGCAGAGCATGGAATGTCCCACCCGATTTTAGTCGATAACGTGTTCATTTTTATGGGTAGCATGGCCGAGCGGTCTAAGGCGCTGGATTAAGGCTCCAGTCTCTTTGGGGGCGTGGGTTCGAATCCCACTGCTGCCAAACTCCTTTTAACAAAATCCCTACCCTCTAGGGCTCAAGCTTCTCTGATCTTGCTCCTGCAATTTACTGCAGTTCCTTTCCCAACTCACTGGAATCTCAAAAAACACTTACCTCTCTGCTTTAGCAGCATTAGAAAAGCTGCAATCATTGCATGTTTTGTTTGATACATGATACATACATATAATATGCATGTTGTGCACATATTACATACATGCTACACACACTACACACATATGACATACATGTTACACACATGTGACACACGTGCTACTTACATATTACACACATAGTTCACACATATTACACAAATGTTACATACATATGATATACATGTTGCATGCATGTTACATACATGTCACACTCATGTTACACACCATTTAGACACAATTTTACACACGTCACATGCATGTTACACATATTACACACATATAACATACATGTCATACACATCACATACATGCTACACACATATGCCATGCATGTCACACACATGTTACATTAATATGACACACATATGACATGCATGTTGCACATATCTTACATACATGTTACACACATATGGCATGCATATGACATGCATGGTACACACATGTTACATACATGTTACACATATGACACACAATACACATATGGCATACATATCACACATATTACATACGTGTTACACACATATTACACAGATTATACATACATATGACATACATGTTGAATGCATGTTACATACATGTCATACACTTATGAAATAGATGTTACACAGGTTACATACATATGACACACATGACATACATGTTACGTACATGTCACATACAAACAATGAATGCAGAGCATGGAATGCAGACTGTCATGCCTCTTTTTAGTCCTTAGCAAGAGCACTTTCACAGGTAGCATGGCCGAGCGGTCTAAGGCGCTGGATTTAGGCTCCAGTCTCTTTGGAGGCGTGGGTTCAAATCCCACTGCTGCCAAGCTCTTTTAACAAATGTCTATCCTTGATTGCTCAAGCGTCTCTGAAGTTTCTGCTGCACTTTGCTGGCATTCCTTGCTCAACACACTGGAATCTCAGAACAGCAGCATTAGGAAATTGCATGCTTTGGTTGAGAAGTCTTCCAAAAGGGCACACTTCTGATGAGATGACTAGTGAAATCTTGTCAACGTTACAAAACAAGTCCAACTGAACGTGATTACCTCTCCTGTAAGCTAGATTCCACATTAACACTTTAAGTGTGGACACCAAAAAACAAGCAGTACTAATGAAAAGCTGGCACACTTTTCAGCAGAGTGCCAAGTAAACTTGCCACAGAATGCTGCACCCAAAGTCCACTCTCAAGTGTAAAGTGACCACCACCTGCTGCCTCAGAAAGAGGACTGAAACACATAAGGTGGCATCTTGGCCATCTCCGTGAAACTTCAACTACCTTTTATAATGGATAAAGTGGTGAATACTTGTAGTTTAGAGTTCTGAGGCCTCCAGCTCAAGCAATGAATGCAGAGCATGGAATGTCCCACCCGATTTTAGTCGATAACGTGTTCATTTTTATGGGTAGCATGGCCGAGCGGTCTAAGGCGCTGGATTAAGGCTCCAGTCTCTTTGGGGGCGTGGGTTCGAATCCCACTGCTGCCAAACTCCTTTTAACAAAATCCCTACCCTCTAGGGCTCAAGCTTCTCTGATCTTGCTCCTGCAATTTACTGCAGTTCCCTTCCCAACTCACTGGAATCTCAAAAAACACTTACCTCTCTGCTTTAGCAGCATTAGAAAAGCTGCAATCATTGCATGTTTTGTTTGATACATGATACATACATATAATATGCATGTTGTGCACATATTACATACATGCTACACACACTACACACATATGACATACATGTTACACACATGTGACACACGTGCTACTTACATATTACACACATAGTTCACACATATTACACAAATGTTACATACATATGATATACATGTTGCATGCATGTTACATACATGTCACACTCATGTTACACACCATTTAGACACAATTTTACACACATGTCACATGCATGTTACACATATTACACACATATAACATACATGTCATACACATCACATACATGCTACACACATATGCCATGCATGTCACACACATGTTACATTAATATGACACACATATGACATGCATGTTGCACATATCTTACATACATGTTACACACATATGGCATGCATATGACATGCATGGTACACACATGTTACATACATGTTACACATGTGACACACAATACACATATGGCATACATATCACACATATTACATACATGTTACACACATATTACACAGATTATACATACATATGACATACATGTTGAATGCATGTTACATACATGTCATACACTTATGAAATAGATGTTACACAGGTTACATACATATGACACACATGACATACATGTTACGTACATGTCACATACAAACAATGAATGCAGAGCATGGAATGTAGACTGTCATGCCTCTTTTTAGTCCTTAGCAAGAGCACTTTCACAGGTAGCATGGCCGAGCGGTCTAAGGCGCTGGATTTAGGCTCCAGTCTCTTTGGAGGCGTGGGTTCAAATCCCACTGCTGCCAAGCTCTTTTAACAAATGCCTATCCTTGATTGCTCAAGCGTCTCTGAAGTTTCTGCTGCACTTTGCTGGCATTCCTTGCTCAACACACTGGAATCTCAGAACAGCAGCATTAGGAAATTGCATGCTTTGGTTGAGAAGTCTTCCAAAAGGGCACACTTCTGATGAGATGACTAGTGAAATCTTGTCAACGTTACAAAACAAGTCCAACTGAACGTGATTACCTCTCCTGTAAGCTAGATTCCACATTAACACTTTAAGTGTGGACACCAAAAAACAAGCAGTACTAATGAAAAGCTGGCACACTTTTCAGCAGAGTGCCAAGTGAACTTGCCACAGAATGCTGCACCCAAAGTCCACTCTCAAGTGTAAAGTGACCACCACCTGCTGCCTCAGAAAGAGGACTGAAACACATAAGGTGGCATCTTGGCCATCTCCGTGAAACTTCAACTACCTTTTATAATGGATAAAGTGGTGAATACTTGTAGTTTAGAGTTCTGAGGCCTCCAGCTCAAGCAATGAATGCAGAGCATGGAATATCCCACCCGATTTTAGTCGATAACGTGTTCATTTTTATGGGTAGCATGGCCGAGCGGTCTAAGGCGCTGGATTAAGGCTCCAGTCTCTTTGGGGGCGTGGGTTCGAATCCCACTGCTGCCAAACTCTTTTTAACAAAATCCCTACCCTCTAGGGCTCAAGCTTCTCTGATCTTGCTCCTGCAATTTACTGCAGTTCCTTTCCCAACTCACTGGAATCTCAAAAAACACTTACCTCTCTGCTTTAGCAGCATTAGAAAAGCTGCAATCATTGCATGTTTTGTTTGATACATGATACATACATATAATATGCATGTTGTGCACATATTACATACATGCTACACACACTACACACATATGACATACATGTTACACACATGTGACACACGTGCTACTTACATATTACACACATAGTTCACACATATTACACAAATGTTACATACATATGATATACATGTTGCATGCATGTTACATACATGTCACACTCATGTTACACACCATTTAGACACAATTTTACACACGTCACATGCATGTTACACATATTACACACATATAACATACATGTCATACACATCACATACATGCTACACACATATGACATGCATGTCACACACATGTTACATTAATATGACACACATATGACATGCATGTTGCACATATCTTACATACATGTTACACACATATGGCATGCATATGACATGCATGGTACACACATGTTACATACATGTTACACATATGACACACAATACACATATGGCATACATATCACACATATTACATACGTGTTACACACATATTACACAGATTATACATACATATGACATACATGTTGAATACATGTTACATACATGTCATACACTTATGAAATACATGTTACACACGTTACATACATATGACACACATGACATACATGTTACATACATGTCACATACAAACAATGAATGCAGAGCATGGAATGTAGACTGTCATGCCTCTTTTTAGTCCTTAGCAAGAGCAATTGCACAGGTAGCATGGCCGAGCGGTCTAAGGCGTTGGATTTAGGCTCCAGTCTCTTTGGAGGCGTGGGTTCAAATCCCACTGCTGCCAAGCTCTTTTAACAAATGCCTATCCTTGATTGCTCAAGCGTCTCTGAAGTTTCTGCTGCACTTTGCTGGCATTCCTTGCTCAACACACTGGAATCTCAGAACAGCAGCATTAGGAAATTGCATGCTTTGGTTGAGAAGTCTTCCAAAAGGGCACACTTCTGATGAGATGACTAGTGAAATCTTGTCAACGTTACAAAACAAGTCCAACTGAACGTGATTACCTCTCCTGTAAGCTAGATTCCACATTAACACTTTAAGTGTGGACACCAAAAAACAAGCAGTACTAATGAAAAGCTGGCACACTTTTCAGCAGAGTGCCAAGTGAACTTGCCACAGAATGCTGCACCCAAAGTCCACTCTCAAGTGTAAAGTGACCACCACCTGCTGCCTCAGAAAGAGGACTGAAACACATAAGGTGGCATCTTGGCCATCTCCGTGAAACTTTAACTACCTTTTATAATGGATAAAGTGGTGAATACTTGTAGTTTAGAGTTCTGAGGCCTCCAGCTCAAGCAATGAATGCAGAGCATGGAATGTCCCACCCCATTTTAGTCGATAACGTGTTCATTTTTATGGGTAGCATGGCCGAGCGGTCTAAGGCGCTGGATTAAGGCTCCAGTCTCTTTGGGGGCGTGGGTTCGAATCCCACTGCTGCCAAACTCCTTTTAACAAAATCCCTACCCTCTAGGGCTCAAGCTTCTCTGATCTTGCTCCTGCAATTTACTGCAGTTCCTTTCCCAACTCACTGGAATCTCAAAAAACACTTACCTCTCTGCTTTGGCAGCATTAGAAAAGCTGCAATCATTGCATGTTTTGTTTGATACATGATACATACATATAATATGCATGTTGTGCACATATTACATACATGCTACACACACTACACACATATGACATACATGTTACACACATGTGACACACGTGCGACACACGTGCTACTTACATATTACACACATAGTTCACACATATTACACAAATGTTACATACATATGATATACATGTTGCATGCATGTTACATACATGTCACACTCATGTTACACACCATTTAGACACAATTTTACACACATGTCACATGCATGTTACACATATTACACACATATAGCATACATGTCATACACATCACATACATGCTACACACATATGACATGCATGTCACACACATGTTACATTAATATGACACACATATGACATGCATGTTGCACATATCTTACATACATGTTACACACATATGGCATGCATATGACATGCATGGTACACACATGTTACATACATGTTACACATATGACACACAATACACATATGGCATACATATCACACATATTACATACGTGTTACACACATATTACACAGATTATACATACATATGACATACATGTTGAATACATGTTACATACATGTCATACACTTATGAAATACATGTTACACACGTTACATACATATGACACACATGACATACATGTTACGTACATGTCACATACAAACAATGAATGCAGAGCATGGAATGTAGACTGTCATGCCTCTTTTTAGTCCTTAGCAAGAGCACTTTCACAGGTAGCATGGCCGAGCGTTCTAAGGCGCTGGATTTAGGCTCCAGTCTTTTTGGAGGCGTGGGTTCAAATCCCACTGCTGCCAAGCTCTTTTAACAAATGCCTATCCTTGATTGCTCAAGCGTCTCTGAAGTTTCTGCTGCACTTTGCTGGCATTCCTTGCTCAACACACTGGAATCTCAGAACAGCAGCATTAGGAAATTGCATGCTTTGGTTGAGAAGTCTTCCAAAAGGGCACACTTCTGATGAGATGACTAGTGAAATCTTGTCAACGTTACAAAACAAGTCCGACTGAACGTGATTACCTCTCCTGTAAGCTAGATTCCACATTAACACTTTAAGTGTGGACACCAAAAAACAAGCAGTACTAATGAAAAGCTGGCACACTTTTCAGCAGAGTGCCAAGTGAACTTGCCACAGAATGCTGCACCCAAAGTCCACTCTCAAGTGTAAAGTGACCACCACCTGCTGCCTCAGAAAGAGGACTGAAACACATAAGGTGGCATCTTGGCCATCTCCGTGAAACTTCAACTACCTTTTATAATGGATAAAGTGGTGAATACTTGTAGTTTAGAGTTCTGAGGCCTCCAGCTCAAGCAATGAATGCAGAGCATGGAATATCCCACCCGATTTTAGTCGATAACGTGTTCATTTTTATGGGTAGCATGGCCGAGCGGTCTAAGGCGCTGGATTAAGGCTCCAGTCTCTTTGGGGGCGTGGGTTTGAATCCCACTGCTGCCAAACTCTTTTTAACAAAATCCCTACCCTCTAGGGCTCAAGCTTCTCTGATCTTGCTCCTGCAATTTACTGCAGTTCCTTTCCCAACTCACTGGAATCTCAAAAAACACTTACCTCTCTGCTTTAGCAGCATTAGAAAAGCTGCAATCATTGCATGTTTTGTTTGATACATGATACATACATATAATATGCATGTTGTGCACATATTACATACATGCTACACACACTACACACATATGACATACATGTTACACACATGTGACACACGTGCTACTTACATATTACACACATAGTTCACACATATTACACAAATGTTACATACATATGATATACATGTTGCATGCATGTTACATACATGTCACACTCATGTTACACACCATTTAGACACAATTTTACACACATGTCACATGCATGTTACACATATTACACACATATAACATACATGTCATACACATCACATACATGCTACACACATATGCCATGCATGTCACACACATGTTACATTAATATGACACACATATGACATGCATGTTGCACATATCTTACATACATGTTACACACATATGGCATGCATATGACATGCATGGTACACACATGTTACATACATGTTACACATGTGACACACAATACACATATGGCATACATATCACACATATTACATACATGTTACACACATATTACACAGATTATACATACATATGACATACATGTTGAATGCATGTTACATACATGTCATACACTTATGAAATACATGTTACACAGGTTACATACATATGACACACATGACATACATGTTACGTACATGTCACATACAAACAATGAATGCAGAGCATGGAATGTAGACTGTCATGCCTCTTTTTAGTCCTTAGCAAGAGCACTTTCACAGGTAGCATGGCCGAGCGGTCTAAGGCGCTGGATTTAGGCTCCAGTCTCTTTGGAGGCGTGGGTTCAAATCCCACTGCTGCCAAGCTCTTTTAACAAATGCCTATCCTTGATTGCTCAAGCGTCTCTGAAGTTTCTGCTGCACTTTGCTGGCATTCCTTTGCTCAACACACTGGAATCTCAGAACAGCAGCATTAGGAAATTGCATGCTTTGGTTGAGAAGTCTTCCAAAAGGGCACACTTTTGATGAGATGACTAGTGAAATCTTGTCAACGTTACAAAACAAGTCCAACTGAACGTGATTACCTCTCCTGTAAGCTAGATTCCACATTAACACTTTAAGTGTGGACACCAAAAAACAAGCAGTACTAATGAAAAGCTGGCACACTTTTCAGCAGAGTGCCAAGTGAACTTGCCACAGAATGCTGCACCCAAAGTCCACTCTCAAGTGTAAAGTGACCACCACCTGCTGCCTCAGAAAGAGGACTGAAACACATAAGGTGGCATCTTGGCCATCTCCGTGAAACTTTAACTACCTTTTATAATGGATAAAGTGGTGAATACTTGTAGTTTAGAGTTCTGAGGCCTCCAGCTCAAGCAATGAATGCAGAGCATGGAATGTCCCACCCCATTTTAGTCGATAACGTGTTCATTTTTATGGGTAGCATGGCCGAGCGGTCTAAGGCGCTGGATTAAGGCTCCAGTCTCTTTGGGGGCGTGGGTTCGAATCCCACTGCTGCCAAACTCCTTTTAACAAAATCCCTACCCTCTAGGGCTCAAGCTTCTCTGATCTTGCTCCTGCAATTTACTGCAGTTCCTTTCCCAACTCACTGGAATCTCAAAAAACACTTACCTCTCTGCTTTGGCAGCATTAGAAAAGCTGCAATCATTGCATGTTTTGTTTGATACATGATACATACATATAATATGCATGTTGTGCACATATTACATACATGCTACACACACTACACACATATGACATACATGTTACACACATGTGACACACGTGCTACTTACATATTACACACATAGTTCACACATATTACACAAATGTTACATACATATGATATACATGTTGCATGCATGTTACATACATGTCACACTCATGTTACACACCATTTAGACACAATTTTACACACATGTCACATGCATGTTACACATATTACACACATATAGCATACATGTCATACACATCACATACATGCTACACACATATGACATGCATGTCACACACATGTTACATTAATATGACACACATATGACATGCATGTTGCACATATCTTACATACATGTTACACACATATGGCATGCATATGACATGCATGGTACACACATGTTACATACATGTTACACATATGACACACAATACACATATGGCATACATATCACACATATTACATACGTGTTACACACATATTACACAGATTATACATACATATGACATACATGTTGAATACATGTTACATACATGTCATACACTTATGAAATACATGTTACACACGTTACATACATATGACACACATGACATACATGTTACGTACATGTCACATACAAACAATGAATGCAGAGCATGGAATGTAGACTGTCATGCCTCTTTTTAGTCCTTAGCAAGAGCACTTTCACAGGTAGCATGGCCGAGCAGTCTAAGGCGCTGGATTTAGGCTCCAGTCTCTTTGGAGGTGTGGGTTCAAATCCCACTGCTGCCAAGCTCTTTTAACAAATGCCTATCCTTGATTGCTCAAGCGTCTCTGAAGTTTCTGCTGCACTTTGCTGGCATTCCTTGCTCAACACACTGGAATCTCAGAACAGCAGCATTAGGAAATTGCATGCTTTGGTTGAGAAGTCTTCCAAAAGGGCACACTTCTGATGAGATGACTAGTGAAATCTTGTCAACGTTACAAAACAAGTCCAACTGAACGTGATTACCTCTCCTGTAAGCTAGATTCCACATTAACACTTTAAGTGTGGACACCAAAAAACAAGCAGTACTAATGAAAAGCTGGCACACTTTTCAGCAGAGTGCCAAGTGAACTTGCCACAGAATGCTGCACCCAAAGTCCACTCTCAAGTGTAAAGTGACCACCACCTGCTGCCTCAGAAAGAGGACTGAAACACATAAGGTGGCATCTTGGCCATCTCCGTGAAACTTTAACTACCTTTTATAATGGATAAAGTGGTGAATACTTGTAGTTTAGAGTTCTGAGGCCTCCAGCTCAAGCAATGAATGCAGAGCATGGAATGTCCCACCCCATTTTAGTCGATAACGTGTCCATTTTTATGGGTAGCATGGCCGAGCGGTCTAAGGCGCTGGATTAAGGCTCCAGTCTCTTTGGGGGCGTGGGTTCGAATCCCACTGCTGCCAAACTCCTTTTAACAAAATCCCTACCCTCTAGGGCTCAAGCTTCTCTGATCTTGCTCCTGCAATTTACTGCAGTTCCTTTCCCAACTCACTGGAATCTCAAAAAACACTTACCTCTCTGCTTTGGCAGCATTAGAAAAGCTGCAATCATTGCATGTTTTGTTTGATACATGATACATACATATAATATGCATGTTGTGCACATATTACATACATGCTACACACACTACACACATATGACATACATGTTACACACATGTGACACACGTGCTACTTACATATTACACACATAGTTCACACATATTACACAAATGTTACATACATATGATATACATGTTGCATGCATGTTACATACATGTCACACTCATGTTACACACCATTTAGACACAATTTTACACACATGTCACATGCATGTTACACATATTACACACATATAGCATACATGTCATACACATCACATACATGCTACACACATATGACATGCATGTCACACACATGTTACATTGATATGACACACATATGACATGCATGTTGCACATATCTTACATACATGTTACACACATATGGCATGCATATGACATGCATGGTACACACATGTTACATACATGTTACACATATGACACACAATACACATATGGCATACATATCACACATATTACATACGTGTTACACACATATTACACAGATTATACATACATATGACATACATGTTGAATACATGTTACATACATGTCATACACTTATGAAATACATGTTACACACGTTACATACATATGACACACATGACATACATGTTACGTACATGTCACATACAAACAATGAATGCAGAGCATGGAATGTAGACTGTCATGCCTCTTTTTAGTCCTTAGCAAGAGCACTTTCACAGGTAGCATGGCCGAGCAGTCTAAGGCGCTGGATTTAGGCTCCAGTCTCTTTGGAGGTGTGGGTTCAAATCCCACTGCTGCCAAGCTCTTTTAACAAATGCCTATCCTTGATTGCTCAAGCGTCTCTGAAGTTTCTGCTGCACTTTGTTGGCATTCCTTGCTCAACACACTGGAATCTCAGAACAGCAGCATTAGGAAATTGCATGCTTTGGTTGAGAAGTCTTCCAAAAGGGCACACTTCTGATGAGATGACTAGTGAAATCTTGTCAACGTTACAAAACAAGTCCAACTGAACGTGATTACCTCTCCTGTAAGCTAGATTCCACATTAACACTTTAAGTGTGGACACCAAAAAACAAGCAGTACTAATGAAAAGCTGGCACACTTTTCAGCAGAGTGCCAAGTGAACTTGCCACAGAATGCTGCACCCAAAGTCCACTCTCAAGTGTAAAGTGACCACCACCTGCTGCCTCAGAAAGAGGACTGAAACACATAAGGTGGCATCTTGGCCATCTCCGTGAAACTTTAACTACCTTTTATAATGGATAAAGTGGTGAATACTTGTAGTTTAGAGTTCTGAGGCCTCCAGCTCAAGCAATGAATGCAGAGCATGGAATGTCCCACCCCATTTTAGTCGATAACGTGTTCATTTTTATGGGTAGCATGGCCGAGCGGTCTAAGGCGCTGGATTAAGGCTCCAGTCTCTTTGGGGGCGTGGGTTCGAATCCCACTGCTGCCAAACTCCTTTTAACAAAATCCCTACCCTCTAGGGCTCAAGCTTCTCTGATCTTGCTCCTGCAATTTACTGCAGTTCCTTTCCCAACTCACTGGAATCTCAAAAAACACTTACCTCTCTGCTTTGGCAGCATTAGAAAAGCTGCAATCATTGCATGTTTTGTTTGATACATGATACATACATATAATATGCATGTTGTGCACATATTACATACATGCTACACACACTACACACATATGACATACATGTTACACACATGTGACACACGTGCTACTTACATATTACACACATAGTTCACACATATTACACAAATGTTACATACATATGATATACATGTTGCATGCATGTTACATACATGTCACACTCATGTTACACACCATTTAGACACAATTTTACACACATGTCACATGCATGTTACACATATTACACACATATAGCATACATGTCATACACATCACATACATGCTACACACATATGACATGCATGTCACACACATGTTACATTAATATGACACACATATGACATGCATGTAGCACATATCTTACATACATGTTACACACATATGGCATGCATATGACATGCATGGTACACACATGTTACATACATGTTACACATATGACACACAATACACATATGGCATACATATCACACATATTACATACGTGTTACACACATATTACACAGATTATACATACATATGACATACATGTTGAATACATGTTACATACATGTCATACACTTATGAAATACATGTTACACACGTTACATACATATGACACACATGACATACATGTTACGTACATGTCACATACAAACAATGAATGCAGAGCATGGAATGTAGACTGTCATGCCTCTTTTTAGTCCTTAGCAAGAGCAATTGCACAGGTAGCATGGCCGAGCGGTCTAAGGCGTTGGATTTAGGCTCTAGTCTCTTTGGAGGCGTGGGTTCAAATCCCACTGCTGCCAAGCTCTTTTAACAAATGCCTATCCTTGATTGCTCAAGCGTCTCTGAAGTTTCTGCTGCACTTTGCTGGCATTCCTTGCTCAACACACTGAAATCTCAGAACAGCAGCATTAGGAAATTGCATGCTTTGGTTGAGAAGTCTTCCAAAAGGGCACACTTCTGATGAGATGACTAGTGAAATCTTGTCAACGTTACAAAACAAGTCCAACTGAACGTGATTACCTCTCCTGTAAGCTAGATTCCACATTAACACTTTAAGTGTGGACACCAAAAAACAAGCAGTACTAATGAAAAGCTGGCACACTTTTCAGCAGAGTGCCAAGTGAACTTGCCACAGAATGCTGCACCCAAAGTCCACTCTCAAGTGTAAAGTGACCACCACCTGCTGCCTCAGAAAGAGGACTGAAACACATAAGGTGGCATCTTGGCCATCTCCGTGAAACTTCAACTACCTTTTATAATGGATAAAGTGGTGAATACTTGTAGTTTAGAGTTCTGAGGCCTCCAGCTCAAGCAATGAATGCAGAGCATGGAATGTCCCACCCGATTTTAGTCGATAACGTGTTCATTTTTATGGGTAGCATGGCCGAGCGGTCTAAGGCGCTGGATTAAGGCTCCAGTCTCTTTGGGGGCGTGGGTTCGAATCCCACTGCTGCCAAACTCCTTTTAACAAAATCCCTACCCTCTAGGGCTCAAGCTTCTCTGATCTTGCTCCTGCAATTTACTGCAGTTCCTTTCCCAACTCACTGGAATCTCAAAAAACACTTACCTCTCTGCTTTAGCAGCATTAGAAAAGCTGCAATCATTGCATGTTTTGTTTGATACATGATACATACATATAATATGCATGTTGTGCACATATTACATACATGCTACACATACTACACACATATGACATACATGTTACACACATGTGACACACGTGCTACTTACATATTACACACATAGTTCACACATATTACACAAATGTTACATACATATGATATACATGTTGCATGCATGTTACATACATGTCACACTCATGTTACACACCATTTAGACACAATTTTACACACATGTCACATGCATGTTACACATATTACACACATATAACATACATGTCATACACATCACATACATGCTACACACATATGCCATGCATGTCACACACATGTTACATTAATATGACACACATATGACATGCATGTTGCACATATCTTACATACATGTTACACACATATGGCATGCATATGACATGCATGGTACACACATGTTACATACATGTTACACATATGACACACAATACACATATGGCATACATATCACACATATTACATACGTGTTACACACATATTACACAGATTATACATACATATGACATACATGTTGAATGCATGTTACATACATGTCATACACTTATGAAATAGATGTTACACAGGTTACATACATATGACACACATGACATACATGTTACGTACATGTCACATACAAACAATGAATGCAGAGCATGGAATGCAGACTGTCATGCCTCTTTTTAGTCCTTAGCAAGAGCACTTTCACAGGTAGCATGGCCGAGCGGTCTAAGGCGCTGGATTTAGGCTCCAGTCTCTTTGGAGGCGTGGGTTCAAATCCCACTGCTGCCAAGCTCTTTTAACAAATGTCTATCCTTGATTGCTCAAGCGTCTCTGAAGTTTCTGCTGCACTTTGCTGGCATTCCTTGCTCAACACACTGGAATCTCAGAACAGCAGCATTAGGAAATTGCATGCTTTGGTTGAGAAGTCTTCCAAAAGGGCACACTTCTGATGAGATGACTAGTGAAATCTTGTCAACGTTACAAAACAAGTCCAACTGAACGTGATTACCTCTCCTGTAAGCTAGATTCCACATTAACACTTTAAGTGTGGACACCAAAAAACAAGCAGTACTAATGAAAAGCTGGCACACTTTTCAGCAGAGTGCCAAGTAAACTTGCCACAGAATGCTGCACCCAAAGTCCACTCTCAAGTGTAAAGTGACCACCACCTGCTGCCTCAGAAAGAGGACTGAAACACATAAGGTGGCATCTTGGCCATCTCCGTGAAACTTCAACTACCTTTTATAATGGATAAAGTGGTGAATACTTGTAGTTTAGAGTTCTGAGGCCTCCAGCTCAAGCAATGAATGCAGAGCATGGAATGTCCCACCCGATTTTAGTCGATAACGTGTTCATTTTTATGGGTAGCATGGCCGAGCGGTCTAAGGCGCTGGATTAAGGCTCCAGTCTCTTTGGGGGCGTGGGTTCGAATCCCACTGCTGCCAAACTCCTTTTAACAAAATCCCTACCCTCTAGGGCTCAAGCTTCTCTGATCTTGCTCCTGCAATTTACTGCAGTTCCCTTCCCAACTCACTGGAATCTCAAAAAACACTTACCTCTCTGCTTTAGCAGCATTAGAAAAGCTGCAATCATTGCATGTTTTGTTTGATACATGATACATACATATAATATGCATGTTGTGCACATATTACATACATGCTACACACACTACACACATATGACATACATGTTACACACATGTGACACACGTGCTACTTACATATTACACACATAGTTCACACATATTACACAAATGTTACATACATATGATATACATGTTGCATGCATGTTACATACATGTCACACTCATGTTACACACCATTTAGACACAATTTTACACACATGTCACATGCATGTTACACATATTACACACATATAACATACATGTCATACACATCACATACATGCTACACACATATGCCATGCATGTCACACACATGTTACATTAATATGACACACATATGACATGCATGTTGCACATATCTTACATACATGTTACACACATATGGCATGCATATGACATGCATGGTACACACATGTTACATACATGTTACACATGTGACACACAATACACATATGGCATACATATCACACATATTACATACATGTTACACACATATTACACAGATTATACATACATATGACATACATGTTGAATGCATGTTACATACATGTCATACACTTATGAAATAGATGTTACACAGGTTACATACATATGACACACATGACATACATGTTACGTACATGTCACATACAAACAATGAATGCAGAGCATGGAATGTAGACTGTCATGCCTCTTTTTAGTCCTTAGCAAGAGCACTTTCACAGGTAGCATGGCCGAGCGGTCTAAGGCGCTGGATTTAGGCTCCAGTCTCTTTGGAGGCGTGGGTTCAAATCCCACTGCTGCCAAGCTCTTTTAACAAATGCCTATCCTTGATTGCTCAAGCGTCTCTGAAGTTTCTGCTGCACTTTGCTGGCATTCCTTGCTCAACACACTGGAATCTCAGAACAGCAGCATTAGGAAATTGCATGCTTTGGTTGAGAAGTCTTCCAAAAGGGCACACTTCTGATGAGATGACTAGTGAAATCTTGTCAACGTTACAAAACAAGTCCAACTGAACGTGATTACCTCTCCTGTAAGCTAGATTCCACATTAACACTTTAAGTGTGGACACCAAAAAACAAGCAGTACTAATGAAAAGCTGGCACACTTTTCAGCAGAGTGCCAAGTGAACTTGCCACAGAATGCTGCACCCAAAGTCCACTCTCAAGTGTAAAGTGACCACCACCTGCTGCCTCAGAAAGAGGACTGAAACACATAAGGTGGCATCTTGGCCATCTCCGTGAAACTTCAACTACCTTTTATAATGGATAAAGTGGTGAATACTTGTAGTTTAGAGTTCTGAGGCCTCCAGCTCAAGCAATGAATGCAGAGCATGGAATATCCCACCCGATTTTAGTCGATAACGTGTTCATTTTTATGGGTAGCATGGCCGAGCGGTCTAAGGCGCTGGATTAAGGCTCCAGTCTCTTTGGGGGCGTGGGTTCGAATCCCACTGCTGCCAAACTCTTTTTAACAAAATCCCTACCCTCTAGGGCTCAAGCTTCTCTGATCTTGCTCCTGCAATTTACTGCAGTTCCTTTCCCAACTCACTGGAATCTCAAAAAACACTTACCTCTCTGCTTTAGCAGCATTAGAAAAGCTGCAATCATTGCATGTTTTGTTTGATACATGATACATACATATAATATGCATGTTGTGCACATATTACATACATGCTACACACACTACACACATATGACATACATGTTACACACATGTGACACACGTGCTACTTACATATTACACACATAGTTCACACATATTACACAAATGTTACATACATATGATATACATGTTGCATGCATGTTACATACATGTCACACTCATGTTACACACCATTTAGACACAATTTTACACACGTCACATGCATGTTACACATATTACACACATATAACATACATGTCATACACATCACATACATGCTACACACATATGACATGCATGTCACACACATGTTACATTAATATGACACACATATGACATGCATGTTGCACATATCTTACATACATGTTACACACATATGGCATGCATATGACATGCATGGTACACACATGTTACATACATGTTACACATATGACACACAATACACATATGGCATACATATCACACATATTACATACGTGTTACACACATATTACACAGATTATACATACATATGACATACATGTTGAATACATGTTACATACATGTCATACACTTATGAAATACATGTTACACACGTTACATACATATGACACACATGACATACATGTTACATACATGTCACATACAAACAATGAATGCAGAGCATGGAATGTAGACTGTCATGCCTCTTTTTAGTCCTTAGCAAGAGCAATTGCACAGGTAGCATGGCCGAGCGGTCTAAGGCGTTGGATTTAGGCTCCAGTCTCTTTGGAGGCGTGGGTTCAAATCCCACTGCTGCCAAGCTCTTTTAACAAATGCCTATCCTTGATTGCTCAAGCGTCTCTGAAGTTTCTGCTGCACTTTGCTGGCATTCCTTGCTCAACACACTGGAATCTCAGAACAGCAGCATTAGGAAATTGCATGCTTTGGTTGAGAAGTCTTCCAAAAGGGCACACTTCTGATGAGATGACTAGTGAAATCTTGTCAACGTTACAAAACAAGTCCAACTGAACGTGATTACCTCTCCTGTAAGCTAGATTCCACATTAACACTTTAAGTGTGGACACCAAAAAACAAGCAGTACTAATGAAAAGCTGGCACACTTTTCAGCAGAGTGCCAAGTGAACTTGCCACAGAATGCTGCACCCAAAGTCCACTCTCAAGTGTAAAGTGACCACCACCTGCTGCCTCAGAAAGAGGACTGAAACACATAAGGTGGCATCTTGGCCATCTCCGTGAAACTTTAACTACCTTTTATAATGGATAAAGTGGTGAATACTTGTAGTTTAGAGTTCTGAGGCCTCCAGCTCAAGCAATGAATGCAGAGCATGGAATGTCCCACCCCATTTTAGTCGATAACGTGTTCATTTTTATGGGTAGCATGGCCGAGCGGTCTAAGGCGCTGGATTAAGGCTCCAGTCTCTTTGGGGGCGTGGGTTCGAATCCCACTGCTGCCAAACTCCTTTTAACAAAATCCCTACCCTCTAGGGCTCAAGCTTCTCTGATCTTGCTCCTGCAATTTACTGCAGTTCCTTTCCCAACTCACTGGAATCTCAAAAAACACTTACCTCTCTGCTTTGGCAGCATTAGAAAAGCTGCAATCATTGCATGTTTTGTTTGATACATGATACATACATATAATATGCATGTTGTGCACATATTACATACATGCTACACACACTACACACATATGACATACATGTTACACACATGTGACACACGTGCGACACACGTGCTACTTACATATTACACACATAGTTCACACATATTACACAAATGTTACATACATATGATATACATGTTGCATGCATGTTACATACATGTCACACTCATGTTACACACCATTTAGACACAATTTTACACACATGTCACATGCATGTTACACATATTACACACATATAGCATACATGTCATACACATCACATACATGCTACACACATATGACATGCATGTCACACACATGTTACATTAATATGACACACATATGACATGCATGTTGCACATATCTTACATACATGTTACACACATATGGCATGCATATGACATGCATGGTACACACATGTTACATACATGTTACACATATGACACACAATACACATATGGCATACATATCACACATATTACATACGTGTTACACACATATTACACAGATTATACATACATATGACATACATGTTGAATACATGTTACATACATGTCATACACTTATGAAATACATGTTACACACGTTACATACATATGACACACATGACATACATGTTACGTACATGTCACATACAAACAATGAATGCAGAGCATGGAATGTAGACTGTCATGCCTCTTTTTAGTCCTTAGCAAGAGCACTTTCACAGGTAGCATGGCCGAGCGTTCTAAGGCGCTGGATTTAGGCTCCAGTCTTTTTGGAGGCGTGGGTTCAAATCCCACTGCTGCCAAGCTCTTTTAACAAATGCCTATCCTTGATTGCTCAAGCGTCTCTGAAGTTTCTGCTGCACTTTGCTGGCATTCCTTGCTCAACACACTGGAATCTCAGAACAGCAGCATTAGGAAATTGCATGCTTTGGTTGAGAAGTCTTCCAAAAGGGCACACTTCTGATGAGATGACTAGTGAAATCTTGTCAACGTTACAAAACAAGTCCGACTGAACGTGATTACCTCTCCTGTAAGCTAGATTCCACATTAACACTTTAAGTGTGGACACCAAAAAACAAGCAGTACTAATGAAAAGCTGGCACACTTTTCAGCAGAGTGCCAAGTGAACTTGCCACAGAATGCTGCACCCAAAGTCCACTCTCAAGTGTAAAGTGACCACCACCTGCTGCCTCAGAAAGAGGACTGAAACACATAAGGTGGCATCTTGGCCATCTCCGTGAAACTTCAACTACCTTTTATAATGGATAAAGTGGTGAATACTTGTAGTTTAGAGTTCTGAGGCCTCCAGCTCAAGCAATGAATGCAGAGCATGGAATATCCCACCCGATTTTAGTCGATAACGTGTTCATTTTTATGGGTAGCATGGCCGAGCGGTCTAAGGCGCTGGATTAAGGCTCCAGTCTCTTTGGGGGCGTGGGTTTGAATCCCACTGCTGCCAAACTCTTTTTAACAAAATCCCTACCCTCTAGGGCTCAAGCTTCTCTGATCTTGCTCCTGCAATTTACTGCAGTTCCTTTCCCAACTCACTGGAATCTCAAAAAACACTTACCTCTCTGCTTTAGCAGCATTAGAAAAGCTGCAATCATTGCATGTTTTGTTTGATACATGATACATACATATAATATGCATGTTGTGCACATATTACATACATGCTACACACACTACACACATATGACATACATGTTACACACATGTGACACACGTGCTACTTACATATTACACACATAGTTCACACATATTACACAAATGTTACATACATATGATATACATGTTGCATGCATGTTACATACATGTCACACTCATGTTACACACCATTTAGACACAATTTTACACACATGTCACATGCATGTTACACATATTACACACATATAACATACATGTCATACACATCACATACATGCTACACACATATGCCATGCATGTCACACACATGTTACATTAATATGACACACATATGACATGCATGTTGCACATATCTTACATACATGTTACACACATATGGCATGCATATGACATGCATGGTACACACATGTTACATACATGTTACACATGTGACACACAATACACATATGGCATACATATCACACATATTACATACATGTTACACACATATTACACAGATTATACATACATATGACATACATGTTGAATGCATGTTACATACATGTCATACACTTATGAAATACATGTTACACAGGTTACATACATATGACACACATGACATACATGTTACGTACATGTCACATACAAACAATGAATGCAGAGCATGGAATGTAGACTGTCATGCCTCTTTTTAGTCCTTAGCAAGAGCACTTTCACAGGTAGCATGGCCGAGCGGTCTAAGGCGCTGGATTTAGGCTCCAGTCTCTTTGGAGGCGTGGGTTCAAATCCCACTGCTGCCAAGCTCTTTTAACAAATGCCTATCCTTGATTGCTCAAGCGTCTCTGAAGTTTCTGCTGCACTTTGCTGGCATTCCTTTGCTCAACACACTGGAATCTCAGAACAGCAGCATTAGGAAATTGCATGCTTTGGTTGAGAAGTCTTCCAAAAGGGCACACTTTTGATGAGATGACTAGTGAAATCTTGTCAACGTTACAAAACAAGTCCAACTGAACGTGATTACCTCTCCTGTAAGCTAGATTCCACATTAACACTTTAAGTGTGGACACCAAAAAACAAGCAGTACTAATGAAAAGCTGGCACACTTTTCAGCAGAGTGCCAAGTGAACTTGCCACAGAATGCTGCACCCAAAGTCCACTCTCAAGTGTAAAGTGACCACCACCTGCTGCCTCAGAAAGAGGACTGAAACACATAAGGTGGCATCTTGGCCATCTCCGTGAAACTTTAACTACCTTTTATAATGGATAAAGTGGTGAATACTTGTAGTTTAGAGTTCTGAGGCCTCCAGCTCAAGCAATGAATGCAGAGCATGGAATGTCCCACCCCATTTTAGTCGATAACGTGTTCATTTTTATGGGTAGCATGGCCGAGCGGTCTAAGGCGCTGGATTAAGGCTCCAGTCTCTTTGGGGGCGTGGGTTCGAATCCCACTGCTGCCAAACTCCTTTTAACAAAATCCCTACCCTCTAGGGCTCAAGCTTCTCTGATCTTGCTCCTGCAATTTACTGCAGTTCCTTTCCCAACTCACTGGAATCTCAAAAAACACTTACCTCTCTGCTTTGGCAGCATTAGAAAAGCTGCAATCATTGCATGTTTTGTTTGATACATGATACATACATATAATATGCATGTTGTGCACATATTACATACATGCTACACACACTACACACATATGACATACATGTTACACACATGTGACACACGTGCTACTTACATATTACACACATAGTTCACACATATTACACAAATGTTACATACATATGATATACATGTTGCATGCATGTTACATACATGTCACACTCATGTTACACACCATTTAGACACAATTTTACACACATGTCACATGCATGTTACACATATTACACACATATAGCATACATGTCATACACATCACATACATGCTACACACATATGACATGCATGTCACACACATGTTACATTAATATGACACACATATGACATGCATGTTGCACATATCTTACATACATGTTACACACATATGGCATGCATATGACATGCATGGTACACACATGTTACATACATGTTACACATATGACACACAATACACATATGGCATACATATCACACATATTACATACGTGTTACACACATATTACACAGATTATACATACATATGACATACATGTTGAATACATGTTACATACATGTCATACACTTATGAAATACATGTTACACACGTTACATACATATGACACACATGACATACATGTTACGTACATGTCACATACAAACAATGAATGCAGAGCATGGAATGTAGACTGTCATGCCTCTTTTTAGTCCTTAGCAAGAGCACTTTCACAGGTAGCATGGCCGAGCAGTCTAAGGCGCTGGATTTAGGCTCCAGTCTCTTTGGAGGTGTGGGTTCAAATCCCACTGCTGCCAAGCTCTTTTAACAAATGCCTATCCTTGATTGCTCAAGCGTCTCTGAAGTTTCTGCTGCACTTTGCTGGCATTCCTTGCTCAACACACTGGAATCTCAGAACAGCAGCATTAGGAAATTGCATGCTTTGGTTGAGAAGTCTTCCAAAAGGGCACACTTCTGATGAGATGACTAGTGAAATCTTGTCAACGTTACAAAACAAGTCCAACTGAACGTGATTACCTCTCCTGTAAGCTAGATTCCACATTAACACTTTAAGTGTGGACACCAAAAAACAAGCAGTACTAATGAAAAGCTGGCACACTTTTCAGCAGAGTGCCAAGTGAACTTGCCACAGAATGCTGCACCCAAAGTCCACTCTCAAGTGTAAAGTGACCACCACCTGCTGCCTCAGAAAGAGGACTGAAACACATAAGGTGGCATCTTGGCCATCTCCGTGAAACTTTAACTACCTTTTATAATGGATAAAGTGGTGAATACTTGTAGTTTAGAGTTCTGAGGCCTCCAGCTCAAGCAATGAATGCAGAGCATGGAATGTCCCACCCCATTTTAGTCGATAACGTGTCCATTTTTATGGGTAGCATGGCCGAGCGGTCTAAGGCGCTGGATTAAGGCTCCAGTCTCTTTGGGGGCGTGGGTTCGAATCCCACTGCTGCCAAACTCCTTTTAACAAAATCCCTACCCTCTAGGGCTCAAGCTTCTCTGATCTTGCTCCTGCAATTTACTGCAGTTCCTTTCCCAACTCACTGGAATCTCAAAAAACACTTACCTCTCTGCTTTGGCAGCATTAGAAAAGCTGCAATCATTGCATGTTTTGTTTGATACATGATACATACATATAATATGCATGTTGTGCACATATTACATACATGCTACACACACTACACACATATGACATACATGTTACACACATGTGACACACGTGCTACTTACATATTACACACATAGTTCACACATATTACACAAATGTTACATACATATGATATACATGTTGCATGCATGTTACATACATGTCACACTCATGTTACACACCATTTAGACACAATTTTACACACATGTCACATGCATGTTACACATATTACACACATATAGCATACATGTCATACACATCACATACATGCTACACACATATGACATGCATGTCACACACATGTTACATTGATATGACACACATATGACATGCATGTTGCACATATCTTACATACATGTTACACACATATGGCATGCATATGACATGCATGGTACACACATGTTACATACATGTTACACATATGACACACAATACACATATGGCATACATATCACACATATTACATACGTGTTACACACATATTACACAGATTATACATACATATGACATACATGTTGAATACATGTTACATACATGTCATACACTTATGAAATACATGTTACACACGTTACATACATATGACACACATGACATACATGTTACGTACATGTCACATACAAACAATGAATGCAGAGCATGGAATGTAGACTGTCATGCCTCTTTTTAGTCCTTAGCAAGAGCACTTTCACAGGTAGCATGGCCGAGCAGTCTAAGGCGCTGGATTTAGGCTCCAGTCTCTTTGGAGGTGTGGGTTCAAATCCCACTGCTGCCAAGCTCTTTTAACAAATGCCTATCCTTGATTGCTCAAGCGTCTCTGAAGTTTCTGCTGCACTTTGTTGGCATTCCTTGCTCAACACACTGGAATCTCAGAACAGCAGCATTAGGAAATTGCATGCTTTGGTTGAGAAGTCTTCCAAAAGGGCACACTTCTGATGAGATGACTAGTGAAATCTTGTCAACGTTACAAAACAAGTCCAACTGAACGTGATTACCTCTCCTGTAAGCTAGATTCCACATTAACACTTTAAGTGTGGACACCAAAAAACAAGCAGTACTAATGAAAAGCTGGCACACTTTTCAGCAGAGTGCCAAGTGAACTTGCCACAGAATGCTGCACCCAAAGTCCACTCTCAAGTGTAAAGTGACCACCACCTGCTGCCTCAGAAAGAGGACTGAAACACATAAGGTGGCATCTTGGCCATCTCCGTGAAACTTTAACTACCTTTTATAATGGATAAAGTGGTGAATACTTGTAGTTTAGAGTTCTGAGGCCTCCAGCTCAAGCAATGAATGCAGAGCATGGAATGTCCCACCCCATTTTAGTCGATAACGTGTTCATTTTTATGGGTAGCATGGCCGAGCGGTCTAAGGCGCTGGATTAAGGCTCCAGTCTCTTTGGGGGCGTGGGTTCGAATCCCACTGCTGCCAAACTCCTTTTAACAAAATCCCTACCCTCTAGGGCTCAAGCTTCTCTGATCTTGCTCCTGCAATTTACTGCAGTTCCTTTCCCAACTCACTGGAATCTCAAAAAACACTTACCTCTCTGCTTTGGCAGCATTAGAAAAGCTGCAATCATTGCATGTTTTGTTTGATACATGATACATACATATAATATGCATGTTGTGCACATATTACATACATGCTACACACACTACACACATATGACATACATGTTACACACATGTGACACACGTGCTACTTACATATTACACACATAGTTCACACATATTACACAAATGTTACATACATATGATATACATGTTGCATGCATGTTACATACATGTCACACTCATGTTACACACCATTTAGACACAATTTTACACACATGTCACATGCATGTTACACATATTACACACATATAGCATACATGTCATACACATCACATACATGCTACACACATATGACATGCATGTCACACACATGTTACATTAATATGACACACATATGACATGCATGTAGCACATATCTTACATACATGTTACACACATATGGCATGCATATGACATGCATGGTACACACATGTTACATACATGTTACACATATGACACACAATACACATATGGCATACATATCACACATATTACATACGTGTTACACACATATTACACAGATTATACATACATATGACATACATGTTGAATACATGTTACATACATGTCATACACTTATGAAATACATGTTACACACGTTACATACATATGACACACATGACATACATGTTACGTACATGTCACATACAAACAATGAATGCAGAGCATGGAATGTAGACTGTCATGCCTCTTTTTAGTCCTTAGCAAGAGCAATTGCACAGGTAGCATGGCCGAGCGGTCTAAGGCGTTGGATTTAGGCTCTAGTCTCTTTGGAGGCGTGGGTTCAAATCCCACTGCTGCCAAGCTCTTTTAACAAATGCCTATCCTTGATTGCTCAAGCGTCTCTGAAGTTTCTGCTGCACTTTGCTGGCATTCCTTGCTCAACACACTGAAATCTCAGAACAGCAGCATTAGGAAATTGCATGCTTTGGTTGAGAAGTCTTCCAAAAGGGCACACTTCTGATGAGATGACTAGTGAAATCTTGTCAACGTTACAAAACAAGTCCAACTGAACGTGATTACCTCTCCTGTAAGCTAGATTCCACATTAACACTTTAAGTGTGGACACCAAAAAACAAGCAGTACTAATGAAAAGCTGGCACACTTTTCAGCAGAGTGCCAAGTGAACTTGCCACAGAATGCTGCACCCAAAGTCCACTCTCAAGTGTAAAGTGACCACCACCTGCTGCCTCAGAAAGAGGACTGAAACACATAAGGTGGCATCTTGGCCATCTCCGTGCAACTTCAACTACCTTTTATAATGGATAAAGTGGTGAATACTTGTAGTTTAGAGTTCTGAGGCCTCCAGCTCAAGCAATGAATGCAGAGCATGGAATGTCCCACCCGATTTTAGTCGATAACGTGTTCATTTTTTTGGGTAGCATGGCCGAGCGGTCTAAGGCGCTGGATTAAGGCTCCAGTCTCTTTGGGGGCATGGGTTCGAATCCCACTGCTGCCAAACTCTTTTTAACAAAATCCCTACCCTCTAGGGCTCAAGCTTCTCTGATCTTGCTCCTGCAATTTACTGCAGTTCCTTTCCCAACTCACTGGAATCTCAAAAAACACTTACCTCTCTGCTTTAGCAGCATTAGAAAAGCTGCAATCATTGCATGTTTTGTTTGATACATGATACATACATATAATATGCATGTTGTGCACATATTACATACATGCTACACACACTACACACATATGACATACATGTTACACACATGTGACACACGTGCTACTTACATATTACACACATAGTTCACACATATTACACAAATGTTACATACATATGATATACATGTTGCATGCATGTTACATACATGTCACACTCATGTTACACACCATTTAGACACAATTTTACACACGTCACATGCATGTTACACATATTACACACATATAACATACATGTCATACACATCACATACATGCTACACACATATGACATGCATGTCACACACATGTTACATTAATATGACACACATATGACATGCATGTTGCACATATCTTACATACATGTTACACACATATGGCATGCATATGACATGCATGGTACACACATGTTACATACATGTTACACATATGACACACAATACACATATGGCATACATATCACACATATTACATACGTGTTACACACATATTACACAGATTATACATACATATGACATACATGTTGAATGCATGTTACATACATGTCATACACTTATGAAATACATGTTACACACGTTACATACATATGACACACATGACATACATGTTACGTACATGTCACATACAAACAATGAATGCAGAGCATGGAATGTAGACTGTCATGCCTCTTTTTAGTCCTTAGCAAGAGCACTTTCACAGGTAGCATGGCCGAGCGGTCTAAGGCGCTGGATTTAGGCTCCAGTCTCTTTGGAGGTGTGGGTTCAAATCCCACTGCTGCCAAGCTCTTTTAACAAATGCCTATCCTTGATTGTTCAAGCGTCTCTGAAGTTTCTGCTGCACTTTGCTGGCATTCCTTGCTCAACACACTGGAATCTCAGAACAGCAGCATTAGGAAATTGCATGCTTTGGTTGAGAAGTCTTCCAAAAGGGCACACTTCTGATGAGATGACTAGTGAAATCTTGTCAACGTTACAAAACAAGTCCAACTGAACGTGATTACCTCTCCTGTAAGCTAGATTCCACATTAACACTTTAAGTGTGGACACCAAAAAACAAGCAGTACTAATGAAAAGCTGGCACACTTTTCAGCAGAGTGCCAAGTGAACTTGCCACAGAATGCTGCACCCAAAGTCCACTCTCAAGTGTAAAGTGACCACCACCTGCTGCCTCAGAAAGAGGACTGAAACACATAAGGTGGCATCTTGGCCATCTCCGTGAAACTTCAACTACCTTTTATAATGGATAAAGTGGTGAATACTTGTAGTTTAGAGTTCTGAGGCCTCCAGCTCAAGCAATGAATGCAGAGCATGGAATATCCCACCCGATTTTAGTCGATAACGTGTTCATTTTTATGGCTAGCATGGCCGAGCGGTCTAAGGCGCTGGATTAAGGCTCCAGTCTCTTTGGGGGCGTGGGTTCGAATCCCACTGCTGCCAAACTCTTTTTAACAAAATCCCTACCCTCTAGGGCTCAAGCTTCTCTGATCTTGCTCCTGCAATTTACTGCAGTTCCTTTCCCAACTCACTGGAATCTCAAAAAACACTTACCTCTCTGCTTTAGCAGCATTAGAAAAGCTGCAATCATTGCATGTTTTGTTTGATACATGATACATACATATAATATGCATGTTGTGCACATATTACATACATGCTACACACACTACACACATATGACATACATGTTACACACATGTGACACACGTGCTACTTACATATTACACACATAGTTCACACATATTACACAAATGTTACATACATATGATATACATGTTGCATGCATGTTACATACATGTCACACTCATGTTACACACCATTTAGACACAATTTTACACACGTCACATGCATGTTACACATATTACACACATATAACATACATGCCATACACATCACATACATGCTACACACATATGACATGCATGTCACACACATGTTACATTAATATGACACACATATGACATGCATGTTGCACATATCTTACATACATGTTACACACATATGGCATGCATATGACATGCATGGTACACACATGTTACATACATGTTACACATATGACACACAATACACATATGGCATACATATCACACATATTACATACGTGTTACACACATATTACACAGATTATACATACATATGACATACATGTTGAATACATGTTACATACATGTCATACACTTATGAAATACATGTTACACACGTTACATACATATGACACACATGACATACATGTTACGTACATGTCACATACAAACAATGAATGCAGAGCATGGAATGTAGACTGTTGTGCCTCTTTTTAGTCCTTAGCAAGAGCACTTTCACAGGTAGCATGGCCGAGCGGTCTAAGGTGCTGGATTTAGGCTCCAGTCTCTTTGGAGGCGTGGGTTCAAATCCCACTGCTGCCAAGCTCTTTTAACAAATGCCTATCCTTGATTGTTCAAGCGTCTCTGAAGTTTCTGCTGCACTTTGCTGGCATTCCTTGCTCAACACACTGGAATCTCAGAACAGCAGCATTAGGAAATTGCATGCTTTGGTTGAGAAGTCTTCCAAAAGGGCACACTTCTGATGAGATGACTAGTGAAATCTTGTCAACGTTACAAAACAAGTCCAACTGAACGTGATTACCTCTCCTGTAAGCTAGATTCCACATTAACACTTTAAGTGTGGACACCAAAAAACAAGCAGTACTAATGAAAAGCTGGCACACTTTTCAGCAGAGTGCCAAGTGAACTTGCCACAGAATGCTGCACCCAAAGTCCACTCTCAAGTGTAAAGTGACCACCACCTGCTGCCTCAGAAAGAGGACTGAAACACATAAGGTGGCATCTTGGCCATCTCCGTGCAACTTCAACTACCTTTTATAATGGATAAAGTGGTGAATACTTGTAGTTTAGAGTTCTGAGGCCTCCAGCTCAAGCAATGAATGCAGAGCATGGAATGTCCCACCCGATTTTAGTCGATAACGTGTTCATTTTTTTGGGTAGCATGGCCGAGCGGTCTAAGGCGCTGGATTAAGGCTCCAGTCTCTTTGGGGGCATGGGTTCGAATCCCACTGCTGCCAAACTCCTTTTAACAAAATCCCTACCCTCTAGGGCTCAAGCTTCTCTGATCTTGCTCCTGCAATTTACTGCAGTTCCTTTCCCAACTCACTGGAATCTCAAAAAACACTTACCTCTCTGCTTTAGCAGCATTAGAAAAGCTGCAATCATTGCATGTTTTGTTTGATACATGATACATACATATAATATGCATGTTGTGCACATATTACATACATGCTACACACACTACACACATATGACATACATGTTACACACATGTGACACACGTGCTACTTACATATTACACACATAGTTCACACATATTACACAAATGTTACATACATATGATATACATGTTGCATGCATGTTACATACATGTCACACTCATGTTACACACCATTTAGACACAATTTTACACACATGTCACATGCATGTTACACATATAACATACATGTCATACACATCACATACATGCTACACACATATGACATGCATGTCACACACATGTTACATTAATATGACACACATATGACATGCATGTTGCACATATCTTACATACATGTTACACACATATGGCATGCATATGACATGCATGGTACACACATGTTACATACATGTTACACATATGACACACAATACACATATGGCATACATATCACACATATTACATACGTGTTACACACATATTACACAGATTATACATACATATGACATACATGTTGAATACATGTTACATACATGTCATACACTTATGAAATACATGTTACACACGTTACATACATATGACACACATGACATACATGTTACATACATGTCACATACAAACAATGAATGCAGAGCATGGAATGTAGACTGTCATGCCTCTTTTTAGTCCTTAGCAAGAGCACTTTCACAGGTAGCATGGCCGAGCGGTCTAAGGCGCTGGATTTAGGCTCCAGTCTCTTTGGAGGCGTGGGTTCAAATCCCACTGCTGCCAAGTTCTTTTAACAAATGCCTATCCTTGCTTGCTCAAGCGTCTCTGAAGTTTCTGCTGCACTTTGCTGGCATTCCTTGCTCAACACACTGGAATCTCAGAACAGCAGCATTAGGAAATTGCATGCTTTGGTTGAGAAGTCTTCCAAAAGGGCACACTTCTGATGAGATGACTAGTGAAATCTTGTCAACGTTACAAAACAAGTCCAACTGAACGTGATTACCTCTCCTGTAAGCTAGATTCCACATTAACACTTTAAGTGTGGACACCAAAAAACAAGCAGTACTAATGAAAAGCTGGCACACTTTTCAGCAGAGTGCCAAGTGAACTTGCCACAGAATGCTGCACCCAAAGTCCACTCTCAAGTGTAAAGTGACCACCACCTGCTGCCTCAGAAAGAGGACTGAAACACATAAGGTGGCATCTTGGCCATCTCCGTGAAACTTCAACTACCTTTTATAATGGATAAAGTGGTGAATACTTGTAGTTTAGAGTTCTGAGGCCTCCAGCTCAAGCAATGAATGCAGAGCATGGAATGTCCCACCCCATTTTAGTCGATAACGTGTTCATTTTTATGGGTAGTATGGCCGAGCGGTCTAAGGCGCTGGATTAAGGCTCCAGTCTCTTTGGGGGCGTGGGTTCGAATCCCACTGCTGCCAAACTCCTTTTAACAAAATCCCTACCCTCTAGGGCTCAAGCTTCTCTGATCTTGCTCCTGCAATTTACTGCAGTTCCTTTCCCAACTCACTGGAATCTCAAAAAACACTTACCTCTCTGCTTTAGCAGCATTAGAAAAGCTGCAATCATTGCATGTTTTGTTTGATACATGATACATACATATAATATGCATGTTGTGCACATATTACATACATGCTACACACACTACACACATATGACATACATGTTACACACATGTGACACACGTGCTACTTACATATTACACACATAGTTCACACATATTACACAAATGTTACATACATATGATATACATGTTGCATGCATGTTACATACATGTCACACTCATGTTACACACCATTTAGACACAATTTTACACACATGTCACATGCATGTTACACATATTACACACATATAACATACATGTCATACACATCACATACATGCTACACACATATGCCATGCATGTCACACACATGTTACATTAATATGACACACATATGACATGCATGTTGCACATATCTTACATACATGTTACACACATATGGCATGCATATGACATGCATGGTACACACATGTTACATACATGTTACACATATGACACACAATACACATATGGCATACATATCACACATATTACATACGTGTTACACACATATTACACAGATTATACATACATATGACATACATGTTGAATACATGTTACATACATGTCATACACTTATGAAATACATGTTACACACGTTACATACATATGACACACATGACATACATGTTACGTACATGTCACATACAAACAATGAATGCAGAGCATGGAATGTAGACTGTCATGCCTCTTTTTAGTCCTTAGCAAGAGCACTTTCACAGGTAGCATGGCCGAGCGGTCTAAGGTGCTGGATTTAGGGGCGTGGGTTCAAATCCCACTGCTGCCAAGCTCTTTTAACAAATGCCTATCCTTGATTGCTCAAGCGTCTCTGAAGTTTCTGCTGCACTTTGCTGGCATTCCTTGCTCAACACACTGGAATCTCAGAACAGCAGCATTAGGAAATTGCATGCTTTGGTTGAGAAGTCTTCCAAAAGGGCACACTTCTGATGAGATGACTAGTGAAATCTTGTCAACGTTACAAAACAAGTCCAACTGAACGTGATTACCTCTCCTGTAAGCTAGATTCCACATTAACACTTTAAGTGTGGACACCAAAAAACAAGCAGTACTAATGAAAAGCTGGCACACTTTTCAGCAGAGTGCCAAGTGAACTTGCCACAGAATGCTGCACCCAAAGTCCACTCTCAAGTGTAAAGTGACCACCACCTGCTGCCTCAGAAAGAGGACTGAAACACATAAGGTGGCATCTTGGCCATCTCCGTGAAACTTTAACTACCTTTTATAATGGATAAAGTGGTGAATACTTGTAGTTTAGAGTTCTGAGGCCTCCAGCTCAAGCAATGAATGCAGAGCATGGAATGTCCCACCCCATTTTAGTCGATAACGTGTTCATTTTTATGGGTAGCATGGCCGAGCGGTCTAAGGCGCTGGATTAAGGCTCCAGTCTCTTTGGGGGCGTGGGTTCGAATCCCACTCCTTTTAACAAAATCCCTACCCTCTAGGGCTCAAGCTTCTCTGATCTTGCTCCTGCAATTTACTGCAGTTCCTTTCCCAACTCACTGGAATCTCAAAAAACACTTACCTCTCTGCTTTAGCAGCATTAGAAAAGCTGCAATTATTGCATGTTTTGTTTGATACATGATACATACATATAATATGCATGTTGTGCACATATTACATACATGCTACACACACTACACACATATGACATACATGTTACACACATGTGACACACGTGCTACTTACATATTACACACATAGTTCACACATATTACACAAATGTTACATACATATGATATACATGTTGCATGCATGTTACATACATGTCACACTCATGTTACACACCATTTAGACACAATTTTACACACATGTCACATGCATGTTACACATATTACACACATATAACATACATGTCATACACATCACATACATGTTACACACATATGACATGCATGTCACACACATGTTACATTAATATGACACACATATGACATGCATGTTGCACATATCTTACATACATGTTACACACACATGGCATGCATATGACATGCATGGTACACACATGTTACATACATGTTACACATATGACACACAATACACATATGGCATACATATCACACATATTACATACGTGTTACACACATATTACACAGATTATACATACATATGACATACATGTTGAATACATGTTACATACATGTCATACACTTATGAAATACATGTTACACACGTTACATACATATGACACACATGACATACATGTTACGTACATGTCACATACAAACAATGAATGCAGAGCATGGAATGTAGACTGGCATGCCTCTTTTTAGTCCTTAGCAAGAGCACTTTCACAGGTAGCATGGCCGAGCGGTCTAAGGCGCTGGATTTAGGCTCCAGTCTCTTTGGAGGCGTGGGTTCAAATCCCACTGCTGCCAAGCTCTTTTAACAAATGCCTATCCTTGATTGCTCAAGCGTCTCTGAAGTTTCTGCTGCACTTTGCTGGCATTCCTTGCTCAACACACTGGAATCTCAGAACAGCAGCATTAGGAAATTGCATGCTTTGGTTGAGAAGTCTTCCAAAAGGGCACACTTCTGATGAGATGACTAGTGAAATCTTGTCAACGTTACAAAACAAGTCCAACTGAACGTGATTACCTCTCCTGTAAGCTAGATTCCACATTAACACTTTAAGTGTGGACACCAAAAAACAAGCAGTACTAATGAAAAGCTGGCACACTTTTCAGCAGAGTGCCAAGTGAACTTGCCACAGAATGCTGCACCCAAAGTCCACTCTCAAGTGTAAAGTGACCACCACCTGCTGCCTCAGAAAGAGGACTGAAACACATAAGGTGGCATCTTGGCCATCTCCGTGAAACTTTAACTACCTTTTATAATGGATAAAGTGGTGAATACTTGTAGTTTAGAGTTCTGAGGCCTCCAGCTCAAGCAATGAATGCAGAGCATGGAATGTCCCACCCCATTTTAGTCGATAACGTGTTCATTTTTATGGGTAGCATGGCCGAGTGGTCTAAGGCGCTGGATTAAGGCTCCAGTCTCTTTGGGGGCGTGGGTTCGAATCCCACTCCTTTTAACAAAATCCCTACCCTCTAGGGCTCAAGCTTCTCTGATCTTGCTCCTGCAATTTACTGCAGTTCCTTTCCCAACTCACTGGAATCTCAAAAAACACTTACCTCTCTGCTTTAGCAGCATTAGAAAAGCTGCAATCATTGCATGTTTTGTTTGATACATGATACATACATATAATATGCATGTTGTGCACATATTACATACATGCTACACACACTACACACATATGACATACATGTTACACACATGTGACACACATGCTACTTACATATTACACACATATTACACAAATGTTACATACATATGATATACATGTTGCATGCATGTTACATACATGTCACACTCATGTTACACACCATTTAGACACAATTTTACACACATGTCACATGCATGTTACACATATTACACACATATAACATACATGTCATACACATCACATACATGCTACACACAAAGTCCACTCTCAAGTGTAAAGTGACCACCACCTGCTGCCTCAGAAAGAGGACTGAAACACATAAGGTGGCATCTTGGCCATCTCCGTGAAACTTCAACTACCTTTTATAATGGATAAAGTGGTGAATACTTGTAGTTTAGAGTTCTGAGGCCTCCAGCTCAAGCAATGAATGCAGAGCATGGAATGTCCCACCCCATTTTAGTCGATAATGTGTTCATTTTTATGGGTAGCATGGCCGAGCGGTCTAAGGCGCTGGATTAAGGCTCCAGTCTCTTTGGGGGCGTGAGTTCGAATCCCACTGCTGCCAAACTCCTTTTAACAAAATCCCTACCCTCTAGGACTCAAGCTTCTCTGATCTTGCTCCTGCAATTTACTGCAGTTCCTTTCCCAACTCACTGGAATCTCAAAAAACACTTACCTCTCTGCTTTGGCAGCATTAGAAAAGCTGCAATCATTGCATGTTTTGTTTGATACATGATACATACATATAATATGCATGTTGTGCACATATTACATACATGCTACACACACTACACACATATGACATACATGTTACACACATGTGACACATGTGCTACTTACATATTACACACATAGTTCACTCATATTACACAAATGTTACATACATATGATATACATGTTGCATGCATGTTACATACATGTCACACTCATGTTACACACCATTTAGACACAATTTTACACACATGTCACATGCATGTTACACAAATTACACACATATGGCATACATGTCATACACATCACATACATGCTACACACATATGACATGCATGTCACACACATGTTACATTAATATGACACACATATGACATGCATGTTGCACATATCTTACATACATGTTACACACACATGGCATGCATATGACATGCATGGTACACACATGTTACATACATGTTACACATATGACACACAATACACATATGGCATACATATCACACATATTACATACGTGTTACACACATATTACACAGATTATACATACATATGACATACATGTTGAATACATGTTACATACATGTCATACACTTATGAAATACATGTTACACACGTTACATACATATGACACACATGACATACATGTTACGTACATGTCACATACAAACAATGAATGCAGAGCATGGAATGTAGACTGTCATGCCTCTTTTTAGTCCTTAGCAAGAGCACTTTCCCAGGTAACATGGCCGAGCGGTCTAAGGCGCTGGATTTAGGCTCCAGTCTCTTTGGAGGCGTGGGTTCAAATCCCACTGCTGCCAAGCTCTTTTAACAAATGCCTATCCTTGATTGCTCAAGCGTCTCTGAAGTTTCTGCTGCACTTTGCTGGCATTCCTTGCTCAACACACTGGAATCTCAGAACAGCAGCATTAGGAAATTGCATGCTTTGGTTGAGAAGTCTTCCAAAAGGGCACACTTCTGATGAGATGACTAGTGAAATCTTGTCAACGTTACAAAACAAGTCCAACTGAACGTGATTACCTCTCCTGTAAGCTAGATTCCACATTAACACTTTAAATGTGGACACCAAAAAACAAGCAGTACTAATGAAAAGCTGGCACACTTTTCAGCAGAGTGCCAAGTGAACTTGCCACAGAATGCTGCACCCAAAGTCCACTCTCAAGTGTAAAGTGACCACCACCTGCTGCCTCAGAAAGAGGACTGAAACACATAAGGTGGCATCTTGGCCATCTCCGTGAAACTTCAACTACCTTTTATAATGGATAAAGTGGTGAATACTTGTAGTTTAGAGTTCTGAGGCCTCCAGCTCAAGCAATGAATGCAGAGCATGGAATGTCCCACCCCATTTTAGTCGATAATGTGTTCATTTTTATGGGTAGCATGGCCGAGCGGTCTAAGGCGCTGGATTAAGGCTCCAGTCTCTTTGGGGGCGTGGGTTCGAATCCCACTGCTGCCAAACTCCTTTTAACAAAATCCCTACCCTCTAGGACTCAAGCTTCTCTGATCTTGCTCCTGCAATTTACTGCAGTTCCTTTCCCAACTCACTGGAATCTCAAAAAACACTTACCTCTCTGCTTTGGCAGCATTAGAAAAGCTGCAATCATTGCATGTTTTGTTTGATACATGATACATACATATAATATGCATGTTGTGCACATATTACATACATGCTACACACACTACACACATATGACATACATGTTACACACATGTGACACACGTGCTACTTACATATTACACACATAGTTCACACATATTACACAAATGTTACATACATATGATATACATGTTGCATGCATGTTACATACATGTCACACTCATGTTACACACCATTTAGACACAATTTTACACACATGTCACATGCATGTTACACATATTACACACATATGGCATACATGTCATACACATCACATGCATGCTACACACATATGACATGCATGTCACACACATGTTACATTAATATGACACACATATGACATGCATGTTGCACATATCTTACATACATGTTACACACACATGGCATGCATATGACATGCATGGTACACACATGTTACATACATGTTACACATATGACACACAATACACATATGGCATACATATCACACATATTACATACGTGTTACACACATATTACACAGATTATACATACATATGACATACATGTTGAATACATGTTACATACATGTCATACACTTATGAAATACATGTTACACACGTTACATACATATGACGCACATGACATACATGTTACGTACATGTCACATACAATCAATGAATGCAGAGCATGGAATGTAGACTGTCATGCCTCTTTTTAGTCCTTAGCAAGAGCACTTTCACAGGTAGCATGGCTGAGCGGTCTAAGGCGCTGGATTTAGGCTCCAGTCTCTTTGGAGGCGTGGGTTCAAATCCCACTGCTGCCAAGCTCTTTTAACAAATGCCTATCCTTGATTGCTCAAGCGTCTCTGAAGTTTCTGCTGCACTTTGCTGGCATTCCTTGCTCAAAACACTGGAATCTCAGAACAGCAGCATTAGGAAATTGCATGCTTTGGTTGAGAAGTCTTCCAAAAGGGCACACTTCTGATGAGATGACTAGTGAAATCTTGTCAACGTTACAAAACAAGTCCAACTGAACGTGATTACCTCTCCTGTAAGCTAGATTCCACATTAACACTTTAAGTGTGGACACCAAAAAACAAGCAGTACTAATGAAAAGCTGGCACACTTTTCAGCAGAGTGCCAAGTGAACTTGCCACAGAATGCTGCACCCAAAGTCCACTCTCAAGTGTAAAGTGACCACCACCTGCTGCCTCAGAAAGAGGACTGAAACACATAAGGTGGCATCTTGGCCATCTCCGTGAAACTTCAACTACCTTTTATAATGGATAAAGTGGTGAATACTTGTAGTTTAGAGTTCTGAGGCCTCCAGCTCAAGCAATGAATGCAGAGCATGGAATGTCCCACCCCATTTTAGTCGATAACGTGTTCATTTTTATGGGTAGCATGGCCGAGCGGTCTAAGGCGCTGGATTAAGGCTCCAGTCTCTTTGGGGGCGTGGGTTCGAATCCCACTGCTGCCAAACTCCTTTTAACAAAATCCCTACCCTCTAGGGCTCAAGCTTCTCTGATCTTGCTCCTGCAATTTACTGCAGTTCCTTTCCCAACTCACTGGAATCTCAAAAAACACTTACATCTCTGCTTTAGCAGCATTAGAAAAGCTGCAATCATTGCATGTTTTGTTTGATACATGATACATACATATAATATGCATGTTGTGCACATATTACATACATGCTACACACACTACACACATATGACATACATGTTACACACATGTGACACACGTGCTACTTACATATTACACACATAGTTCACACATATTACACAAATGTTACATACATATGATATACATGTTGCATGCATGTTACATACATGTCACACTCATGTTACACACCATTTAGACACAATTTTACACACATGTCACATGCATGTTACACATATTACACACATATAACATACATGTCATACACATCACATACATGCTACACACATATGCCATGCATGTCACACACATGTTAAATTAATATGACACACATATGACATGCATGTTGCACATATCTTACATACATGTTACACACATATGGCATGCATATGACATGCATGGTACACACATGTTACATACATGTTACACATATGACACACAATACACATATGGCATGCATATCACACATATTACATACGTGTTACACACATATTACACAGATTATACATACATATGACATACATGTTGAATGCATGTTACATACATGTCATACACTTATGAAATACATGTTACACACGTTACATACATATGACACACATGACATACATGTTACGTACATGTCACATACACACAATGAATGCAGAGCATGGAATGTAGACTGTCATGCCTCTTTTTAGTCCTTAGCAAGAGCACTTTCACAGGTAGCATGGCCGAGAGGTCTAGCGGTCTAACACACATAGTTCACACATATTACACAAATGTTACATACATATGATATACATGTTGCATGCATGTTACATACATGTCACACTCATGTTACACACCATTTAGACACAATTTTACACACATGTCACATGCATGTTACACAAATTACACACATATGGCATACATGTCATACACATCACATACATGCTACACACATATGACATGCATGTCACACACATGTTACATTAATATGACACACATATGACATGCATGTTGCACATATCTTACATACATGTTACACACACATGGCATGCATATGACATGCATGGTACACACATGTTACATACATGTTACACATATGACACACAATACACATATGGCATACATATCACACATATTACATACGTGTTACACACATATTACACAGATTATACATACATATGACATACATGTTGAATACATGTTACATACATGTCATACACTTATGAAATACATGTTACACACGTTACATACATATGACACACATGACATACATGTTACGTACATGTCACATACAAACAATGAATGCAGAGCATGGAATGTAGACTGTCATGCCTCTTTTTAGTCCTTAGCAAGAGCACTTTCACAGGTAGCATGGCCGAGCGGTCTAAGGCGCTGTATTTAGGCTCCAGTCTCTTTGGAGGTGTGGGTTCAAATCCCACTGCTGCCAAGCTCTTTTAACAAATGCCTATCCTTGATTGCTCAAGCGTCTCTGAAGTTTCTGCTGCACTTTGCTGGCATTCCTTGCTCAACACACTGGAATCTCAGAACAGCAGCATTAGGAAATTGCATGCTTTGGTTGAGAAGTCTTCCAAAAGGGCACACTTCTGATGAGATGACTAGTGAAATCTTGTCAACGTTACAAAACAAGTCCAACTGAACGTGATTACCTCTCCTGTAAGCTAGATTCCACATTAACACTTTAAATGTGGACACCAAAAAACAAGCAGTACTAATGAAAAGCTGGCACACTTTTCAGCAGAGTGCCAAGTGAACTTGCCACAGAATGCTGCACCCAAAGTCCACTCTCAAGTGTAAAGTGACCACCACCTGCTGCCTCAGAAAGAGGACTGAAACACATAAGGTGGCATCTTGGCCATCTCCGTGAAACTTCAACTACCTTTTATAATGGATAAAGTGGTGAATACTTGTAGTTTAGAGTTCTGAGGCCTCCAGCTCAAGCAATGAATGCAGAGCATGGAATGTCCCACCCCATTTTAGTCGATAATGTGTTCATTTTTATGGGTAGCATGGCCGAGCGGTCTAAGGCGCTGGATTAAGGCTTCAGTCTCTTTGGGGGCGTGGGTTCGAATCCCACTGCTGCCAAACTCCTTTTAACAAAATCCCTACCCTCTAGGACTCAAGCTTCTCTGATCTTGCTCCTGCAATTTACTGCAGTTCCTTTCCCAACTCACTGGAATCTCAAAAAACACTTACCTCTCTGCTTTGGCAGCATTAGAAAAGCTGCAATCATTGCATGTTTTGTTTGATACATGATACATACATATAATATGCATGTTGTGCACATATTACATACATGCTACACACACTACACACATATGACATACATGTTACACACATGTGACACACGTGCTACTTACATATTACACACATAGTTCACACATATTACACAAATGTTACATACATATGATATACATGTTGCATGCATGTTACATACATGTCACACTCATGTTACACACCATTTAGACACAATTTTACACACATGTCACATGCATGTTACACATATTACACACATATGGCATACATGTCATACACATCACATACATGCTACACACATATGACATGCATGTCACACACATGTTACATTAATATGACACACATATGACATGCATGTTGCACATATCTTACATACATGTTACACACACATGACATACATGTTACGTACATGTCACATACACACAATGAATGCAGAGCATGGAATGTAGACTGTCATGCCTCTTTTTAGTCCTTAGCAAGAGCACTTTCACAGGTAGCATGGCCGAGAGGTCTAGCGGTCTAACACACATAGTTCACACATATTACACAAATGTTACATACATATGATATACATGTTGCATGCATGTTACATACATGTCACACTCATGTTACACACCATTTAGACACAATTTTACACACATGTCACATGCATGTTACACATATTACACACATATAACATACATGTCATACACATCACATACATGCTACACACATATGCCATGCATGTCACACACATGTTACATTAATATGACACACATATGACATGCATGTTGCACATATCTTACATACATGTTGCACACATATGGCATGCATATGACATGCATGGTACACACATGTTACATACATGTTACACATATGACACACAATACACATATGGCATACATATCACACATATTACATACGTGTTACACACATATTACACAAATTATACATACATATGACATACATGTTGAATGCATGTTGCATACATGTCATACATTTATGAAATACATGTTACACACGTTACATACATATGACACACATGACATACATGTTACGTACATGTCACATACAAACAATGAATGCAGAGCATGGAATGTAGACTGTCATGCCTCTTTTTAGTCCTTAGCAGGAGCACTTTCACAGGTAGCATGGCCGAGCGGTCTAAGGCACTGGATTTAGGCTCCAGTCTCTTTGGAGGCGTGGGTTCAAATCCCACTGCTGCCAAGTTCTTTTAACAAATGCCTATCCTTGATTGCTCAAGCGTCTCTGAAGTTTCTGCTGCACTTTGCTGGCATTCCTTGCTCAACACACTGGAATCTCAGAACAGCAGCATTAGGAAATTGCATGCTTTGGTTGAGAAGTCTTCCAAAAGGGCACACTTTTGATGAGATGACTAGTGAAATCTTGTCAACGTTACAAAACAAGTCCAACTGAACGTGATTACCTCTCCTGTAAGCTAGATTCCACATTAACACTTTAAGTGTGGACACCAAAAAACAAGCAGTACTAATGAAAAGCTGGCACACTTTTCAGCAGAGTGCCAAGTGAACTTGCCACAGAATGCTGCACCCAAAGTCCACTCTCAAGTGTAAAGTGACCACCACCTGCTGCCTCAGAAAGAGGACTGAAACACATAAGGTGGCATCTTGGCCATCTCCGTGAAACTTCAACTACCTTTTATAATGGATAAAGTGGTGAATACTTGTAGTTTAGAGTTCTGAAGCCTCCAGCTCAAGCAATGAATGCAGAGCATGGAATGTCCCACCCCATTTTAGTCGATAACGTGTTCATTTTTATGGGTAGCATGGCCGAGCGGTCTAAGGCGCTGGATTAAGGCTCCAGTCTCTTTGGGGGCGTGGGTTCGAATCCCACGGATTTTACCTTTAAAGTATTGTCATATACCATGTCCTTTAGAGACGAATGAGGGAAAGCTTTATTGTTTACATCATATGAATTTATTATATATATGTATATTTATTTTTATATTTATTCTTATATGGTTCTGTTTACTTTATATTATAAATGCACTTAATTGTAGTGTATTTTTAATGGATTTATTATCATATGTATTATTATATGTATGTTATCTGGCATTATTATTTTGTATTTATTTATTTGTATCATTACCATGTATTTTTGTATATCTAGATGGATGTACCAATAAAACTTCTCCACATTCGCCCTTTTATTGTTTTGCTTCCATGTGCTGCATTTAAAGTCCCACCCTTCCTCCCCCTTTGTAAATTATTTTCCCCCCCTTGATGGTTAATGTTGCATGCATGTTACATACATGTCACACTCATGTTACACACCATTTAGACACAATTTTACACACATGTCACATGCATGTTACACATATTACACACATATAACATACATGTCATACACATCACATACATGCTACACACATATGCCATGCATGTCACACACATGTTACATTAATATGACACACATATGACATGCATGTTGCACATATCTTACATACATGTTACACACATATGGCATGCATATGACATGCATGGTACACACATGTTACATACATGTTACACATATGACACACAATACACATATGGCATACATATCACACATATTACATACGTGTTACACACATATTACACAGATTATACATACATATGACATACATGTTGAATGCATGTTACATACATGTCATACACTTATGAAATACATGTTACACACGTTACATACATATGACACACATGACATACATGTTACGTACATGTCACATACAAACAATGAATGCAGAGCATGGAATGTAGACTGTCATGCCTCTTTTTAGTCCTTAGCAAGAGCACTTTCACAGGTAGCATGGCCGAGCGGTCTAAGGCGCTGGATTTAGGCTCCAGTCTCTTTGGAGGCGTGGGTTCAAATCCCACTGCTGCCAAGCTCTTTTAACAAATGCCTATCCTTGATTGCTCAAGCGTCTCTGAAGTTTCTGCTGCACTTTGCTGGCATTCCTTGCTCAACACACTGGAATCTCAGAACAGCAGCATTAGGAAATTGCATGCTTTGGTTGAGAAGTCTTCCAAAAGGGCACACTTCTGATGAGATGACTAGTGAAATCTTGTCAATGTTACAAAACAAGTCCAACTGAACGTGATTACCTCTCCTGTAAGCTAGATTCCACATTAACACTTTAAGTGTGGACACCAAAAAACAAGCAGTACTAATGAAAAGCTGGCACACTTTTCAGCAGAGTGCCAAGTGAACTTGCCACAGAATGCTGCACCCAAAGTCCACTCTCAAGTGTAAAGTGACCACCACCTGCTGCCTCAGAAAGAGGACTGAAACACATAAGGTGGCATCTTGGCCATCTCCGTGAAACTTCAACTACCTTTTATAATGGATAAAGTGGTGAATACTTGTAGTTTAGAGTTCTGAGGCCTCCAGCTCAAGCAATGAATGCAGAGCATGGAATGTCCCACCCCATTTTAGTCGATAACGTGTTCATTTTTATGGGTAGCATGGCCGAGCGGTCTAAGGCGCTGGATTAAGGCTCCAGTCTCTTTGGGGGCGTGGGTTCGAATCCCACTGCTGCCAAACTCCTTTTAACAAAATCCCTACCCTCTAGGGCTCAAGCTTCTCTGATCTTGCTCCTGCAATTTACTGCAGTTCCTTTCCCAACTCACTGGAATCTCAAAAAACACTTACCTCTCTGCTTTAGCAGCATTAGAAAAGCTGCAATCATTGCATGTTTTGTTTGATACATGATACATACATATAATATGCATGTTGTGCACATATTAGATACATGCTACACACACTACACACATATGACATACATGTTACACACATGTGACACACGTGCTACTTACATATTACACACATAGTTCACACATATTACACAAATGTTACATACATATGATATACATGTTGCATGCATGTTACATACATGTCACACTCATATTACACACCATTTAGACACAATTTTACACACGTCACATGCATGTTACACATATTACACACATATAACATACATGTCATACACATCACATACATGCTACACACATATGCCATGCATGTCACACACATGTTACATTAATATGACACACATATGACATGCATGTTGCACATATCTTACATACATGTTACACACATATGGCATGCATATGACATGCATGGTACACACATGTTACATACATGTTACACATATGACACACAATACACATATGGCATACATATCACACATATTACATACGTGTTACACACATATTACACAGATTATACATACATATGACATACATGTTGAATGCATGTTACATACATGTCATACACTTATGAAATACATGTTACACACGTTACATACATATGACACACATGACATACATGTTACGTACTTGTCACATACAAACAATGAATGCAGAGCATGGAATGTAGACTGTCATGCCTCTTTTTAGTCCTTAGCAAGAGCACTTTCACAGGTAGCATGGCCGAGCGGTCTAAGGCGCTGGATTTAGGCTCCAGTCTCTTTGGAGGCGTGGGTTCAAATCCCACTGCTGCCAAGCTCTTTTAACAAATGCCTATCCTTGATTGCTCAAGCGTCTCTGAAGTTTCTGCTGCACTTTGCTGGCATTCCTTGCTCAACACACTGGAATCTCAGAACAGCAGCATTAGGAAATTGCATGCTTTGGTTGAGAAGTCTTCCAAAAGGGCACACTTCTGATGAGATGACTAGTGAAATCTTGTCAACGTTACAAAACAAGTCCAACTGAACGTGATTACCTCTCCTGTAAGCTAGATTCCACATTAACACTTTAAGTGTGGACACCAAAAAACAAGCAGTACTAATGAAAAGCTGGCACACTTTTCAGCAGAGTGCCAAGTGAACTTGCCACAGAATGCTGCACCCAAAGTCCACTCTCAAGTGTAAAGTGACCACCACCTGCTGCCTCAGAAAGAGGACTGAAACACATAAGGTGGCATCTTGGCCATCTCCGTGAAACTTCAACTACCTTTTATAATGGATAAAGTGGTGAATACTTGTAGTTTAGAGTTCTGAGGCCTCCAGCTCAAGCAATGAATGCAGAGCATGGAATGTCCCACCCCATTTTAGTCGATAACGTGTTCAATTTTATGGGTAGCATGGCCGAGCGGTCTGAGGCGCTGGATCAAGGCTCCAGTCTCTTTGGGGGCGTGGGTTCGAATTCCACTGCTGCCAAACTCCTTTTAACAAAATCCCTACCCTCTAGGGCTCAAGCTTCTCTGATCTTGCTCCTGCAATTTACTGCAGTTCCTTTCCCAACTCACTGGAATCTCAAAAAACACTTACCTCTCTGCTTTAGCAGCATTAGAAAAGCTGCAATCATTGCATGTTTTGTTTGATACATGATACATACATATAATATGCATGCTGTGCACATATTACATACATGCTACACACACTACACACATATGACATACATGTTACACACATGTGACACACGTGCTACTTACATATTACACACATAGTTCACACATATTACACAAATGTTACATACATATGATATACATGTTGCATGCATGTTACATACATGTCACACTCATGTTACACACCATTTAGACACAATTTTACACACATGTCACATGCATGTTACACATATTACACACATATAACATACATGTCATACACATCACATACATGCTACACACATATGCCATGCATGTCACACACATGTTACATTAATATGACACACATATGACATGCATGTTGCACATATCTTACATACATGTTACACACATATGGCATGCATATGACATGCATGGTACACACATGTTACATACATGTTACACATATGACACACAATACACATATGGCATACATATCACACATATTACATACGTGTTACACACATATTACACAGATTATACATACATATGACATACATGTTGAATGCATGTTACATACATGTCATACACTTATGAAATACATGTTACACACGTTACATACATATGACACACATGACATACATGTTACGTACATGTCACATACAAACAATGAATGCAGAGCATGGAATGTAGACTGTCATGCCTCTTTTTAGTCCTTAGCAAGAGCACTTTCACAGGTAGCATGGCCGAGCGGTCTAAGGCGCTGGATTTAGGCTCCAGTCTCTTTGGAGGCGTGGGTTCAAATCCCACTGCTGCCAAGCTCTTTTAACAAATGCCTATCCTTGATTGCTCAAGCGTCTCTTAAGTTTCTGCTGCACTTTGCTGGCATTCCTTGCTCAACACACTGGAATCTCAGAACAGCAGCATTAGGAAATTGCATGCTTTGGTTGAGAATTCTTCCAAAAGGGCACACTTCTGATGAGATGACTAGTGAAATCTTGTCAACGTTACAAAACAAGTCCAACTGAACGTGATTACCTCTCCTGCAAGCTAGATTCCACATTAACACTTTAAGTGTGGACACCAAAAAACAAGCAGTACTAATGAAAAGCTGGCACACTTTTCAGCAGAGTGCCAAGTGAACTTGCCACAGAATGCTGCACCCAAAGTCCACTCTCAAGTGTAAAGTGACCACCACCTGCTGCCTCAGAAAGAGGACTGAAACACATAAGGTGGCATCTTGGCCATCTCCGTGAAACTTCAACAACCTTTTATAATGGATAAAGTGGTGAATACTTGTAGTTTAGAGTTCTGAGGCCTCCAGCTCAAGCAATGAATGCAGAGCATGGAATGTCCCACCCGATTTTAGTCGATAACGTGTTCATTTTTATGGGTAGCATGGCTGAGCGGTCTGAGGCGCTGGATCAAGGCTCCAGTCTCTTTGGGGGCATGGGTTCGAATCCCACTGCTGCCAAACTCCTTTTAACAAAATCCCTACCCTCTAGGGCTCAAGCTTCTCTGATCTTGCTCCTGCAATTTACTGCAGTTCCTTTCCCAACTCACTGGAATCTCAAAAAACACTTACCTCTCTGCTTTAGCAGCATTAGAAAAGCTGCAATAATTGCATGTTTTGTTTGATACATGATACATACATATAATATGCATGTTGTGCACATATTACATACATGCTACACACACTACACACATATGACATACATGTTACACACATGTGACACACATGCTACTTACATATTACACACATAGTTCACACATATTACACAAATGTTACATACATATGATATACATGTTGCATGCATGTTACATACATGTCACACTCATGTTACACACCATTTAGACACAATTTTACACACATGTCACATGCATGTTACACATATTACACACATATAACATACATGTCATACACATCACATACATGCTACACACATATGACATGCATGTCACACACATGTTACATTAATATGACACACATATGACATGCATGTTGCACATATCTTACATACATGTTACACACATATGGCATGCATATGACATGCATGGTACACACATGTTACATACATGTTACACATATGACACACAATACACATATGGCATACATATCACACATATTACATACGTGTTACACACATATTACACAAATTATACATACATATGACATACATGTTGAATACATGTTACATACATGTCATACACTTATGAAATACATGTTACACACGTTACATACATATGACACACATGACATACATGTTACGTACATGTCACATACAAACAATGAATGCAGAGCATGGAATGTAGACTGTCATGCCTCTTTTTAGTCCTTAGCAAGAGCACTTTCACAGGTAGCATGGCCGAGCGGTCTAAGGCGCTGGATTTAGGCTCCAGTCTCTTTGGAGGCGTGGGTTCAAATCCCACTGCTGCCAAGCTCTTTTAACAAATGCCTATCCTTGATTGCTCAAGCGTCTCTGAAGTTTCTGCTGCACTTTGCTGGCATTCCTTGCTCAACACACTGGAATCTCAGAACAGCAGCATTAGGAAATTGCATGCTTTGGTTGAGAAGTCTTCCAAAAGGGCACACTTCTGATGAGATGACTAGTGAAATCTTGTCAACGTTACAAAACAAGTCCAACTGAACGTGATTACCTCTCCTGTAAGCTAGATTCCACATTAACACTTTAAGTGTGGACACCAAAAAACAAGCAGTACTAATGAAAAGCTGGCACACTTTTCAGCAGAGTGCCAAGTGAACTTGCCACAGAATGCTGCACCCAAAGTCCACTCTCAAGTGTAAAGTGACCACCACCTGCTGCCTCAGAAAGAGGACTGAAACACATAAGGTGGCATCTTGGCCATCTCCGTGAAACTTCAACTACCTTTTATAATGGATAAAGTGGTGAATACTTGTAGTTTAGAGTTCTGAGGCCTCCAGCTCAAGCAATGAATGCAGAGCATGGAATGTCCCACCCCATTTTAGTCGATAACGTGTTCATTTTTATGGGTAGCATGGCCGAGCGGTCTGAGGCGGTGGATTAAGGCTCCAGTCTCTTTGGGGGCGTGGGTTCGAATCCCACTGCTGCCAAACTCCTTTTAACAAAATCCCTACCCTCTAGGGCTCAAGCTTCTCTGATCTTGCTCCTGCAATTTACTGCAGTTCCTTTCCCAACTCACTGGAATCTCAAAAAACACTTACCTCTCTGCTTTAGCAGCATTAGAAAAGCTGCAATCATTGCATGTTTTGTTTGATACATGATACATACATATAATATGCATGCTGTGCACATATTACATACATGCTACACACACTACACACATATGACATACATGTTACACACATGTGACACACGTGCTACTTACATATTACACACATAGTTCACACATATTACACAAATGTTACATACATATGATATACATGTTGCATGCATGTTACATACATGTCACACTCATGTTACACACCATTTAGACACAATTTTACACACATGTCACATGCATGTTACACATATTACACACATATAACATACATGTCATACACATCACATACATGCTACACACATATGCCATGCATGTCACACACATGTTACATTAATATGACACACATATGACATGCATGTTGCACATATCTTACATACATGTTACACACATATGGCATGCATATGACATGCATGGTACACACATGTTACATACATGTTACACATATGACACACAATACACATATGGCATACATATCACACATATTACACAGATTATACATACATATGACATACATGTTGAATGCATGTTACATACATGTCATACACTTATGAAATACACGTTACACACGTTACATACATATGACACACATGACATACATGTTACGTACATGTCACATACAAACAATGAATGCAGAGCATGGAATGTAGACTGTCATGCCTCTTTTTAGTCCTTAGCAAGAGCACTTTCACAGGTAGCATGGCCGAGCGGTCTAAGGCGCTGGATTTAGGCTCCAGTCTCTTTGGAGGCGTGGGTTCAAATCCCACTGCTGCCAAGCTCTTTTAACAAATGCCTATCCTTGATTGCTCAAGCGTCTCTGAAGTTTCTGCTGCACTTTGCTGGCATTCCTTGCTCAACACACTGGAATCTCAGAACAGCAGCATTAGGAAATTGCATGCTTTGGTTGAGAAGTCTTCCAAAAGGGCACACTTCTGATGAGATGACTAGTGAAATCTTGTCAACGTTACAAAACAAGTCCAACTGAACGTGATTACCTCTCCTGTAAGCTAGATTCCACATTAACAATTTAAGTGTGGACACCAAAAAACAAGCAGTACTAATGAAAAGCTGGCACACTTTTCAGCAGAGTGCCAAGTGAACTTGCCACAGAATGCTGCACCCAAAGTCCACTCTCAAGTGTAAAGTGACCACCACCTGCTGCCTCAGAAAGAGGACTGAAACACATAAGGTGGCATCTTGGCCATCTCCGTGAAACTTCAACTACCTTTTATAATGGATAAAGTGGTGAATACTTGTTGTTTAGAGTTCTGAGGCCTCCAGCTCAAGCAATGAATGCAGAGCATGGAATGTCCCACCCCATTTTAGTCGATAACGTGCTCATTTTTATGGGTAGCATGGCCGAGCGGTCTAAGGCGCTGGATTAAGGCTCCAGTCTCTTTGGGGGCGTGGGTTCGAATCCCACTGCTGCCAAACTCCTTTTAACAAAATCCCTACCCTCTAGGGCTCAAGCTTCTCTGATCTTGCTCCTGCAATTTACTGCAGTTCCTTTCCCAACTCACTGGAATCTCAAAAAACACTTACCTCTCTGCTTTAGCAGCATTAGAAAAGCTGCAATCATTGCATGTTTTGTTTGATACATGATACATACATATAATATGCATGTTGTGCACATATTACATACATGCTACACACACTACACACATATGACATACATGTTACACACATGTGACACACGTGCTACTTACATATTACACACATAGTTCACACATATTACACAAATGTTACATACATATGATATACATGTTGCATGCATGTTACATACATGTCACACTCATGTTACACACCATTTAGACACAATTTTACACACATGTCACATGCATGTTACACATATTACACACATATAACATACATGTCATACACATCACATACATGCTACACACATATGCCATGCATGTCACACACATGTTACATTAATATGACACACATATGACATGCATGTTGCACATATCTTACATACATGTTACACACATATGGCATGCATATGACATGCATGGTACACACATGTTACATACATGTTACACATATGACACACAATACACATATGGCATACATATCACACATATTACACAGATTATACATACATATGACATACATGTTGAATGCATGTTACATACATGTCATACACTTATGAAATACACGTTACACACGTTACATACATATGACACACATGACATACATGTTACGTACATGTCACATACAAACAATGAATGCAGAGCATGGAATGTAGACTGTCGTGCCTCTTTTTAGTCCTTAGCAAGAGCACTTTCACAGGTAGCATGGCCGAGCGGTCTAAGGCGCTGGATTTAGGCTCCAGTCTCTTTGGAGGCGTGGGTTCAAATCCCACTGCTGCCAAGCTCTTTTAACAAATGCCTATCCTTGATTGCTCAAGCGTCTCTGAAGCTTCTGCTGCATTTTGCTGGCATTCCTTGCTCAACACACTGGAATCTCAGAACAGCAGCATTAGGAAATTGCATGCTTTGGTTGAGAAGTCTTCCAAAAGGGCACACTTCTGATGAGATGACTAGTGAAATCTTGTCAACGTTACAAAACAAGTCCAACTGAACGTGATTACCTCTCCTGTAAGCTAGATTCCACATTAACACTTTAAGTGTGGACACCAAAAAACAAGCAGTACTAATGAAAAGCTGGCACACTTTTCAGCAGAGTGCCAAGTGAACTTGCCACAGAATGCTGCACCCAAAGTCCACTCTCAAGTGTAAAGTGACCACCACCTGCTGCCTCAGAAAGAGGACTGAAACACATAAGGTGGCATCTTGGCCATCTCCGTGAAACTTCAACTACCTTTTATAATGGATAAAGTGGTGAATACTTGTAGTTTAGAGTTCTGAGGCCTCCAGCTCAAGCAATGAATGCAGAGCATGGAATGTCCCACCCCATTTTAGTCGATAACGTGTTCATTTTTATGGGTAGCATGGCCGAGCGGTCTGAGGCGGTGGATTAAGGCTCCAGTCTCTTTGGGGGCGTGGGTTCGAATCCCACTGCTGCCAAATTCCTTTTAACAAAATCCCTACCCTCTAGGGCTCAAGCTTCTCTGATCTTGCTCCTGCAATTTACTGCAGTTCCTTTCCCAACTCACTGGAATCTCAAAAAACACTTACCTCTCTGCTTTAGCAGCATTAGAAAAGCTGCAATCATTGCATGTTTTGTTTGATACATGATACATACATATAATATGCATGCTGTGCACATATTACATACATGCTACACACACTACACACATATGACATACATGTTACACACATGTGACACACGTGCTACTTACATATTACACACATAGTTCACACATATTACACAAATGTTACATACATATGATATACATGTTGCATGCATGTTACATACATGTCACACTCATGTTACACACCATTTAGACACAATTTTACACACATGTCACATGCATGTTACACATATTACACACATATAACATACATGTCATACACATCACATACATGCTACACACATATGCCATGCATGTCACACACATGTTACATTAATATGACACACATATGACATGCATGTTGCACATATCTTACATACATGTTACACACATATGGCATGCATATGACATGCATGGTACACACATGTTACATACATGTTACACATATGACACACAATACACATATGGCATACATATCACACATATTACACAGATTATACATACATATGACATACATGTTGAATGCATGTTACATACATGTCATACACTTATGAAATACACGTTACACACGTTACATACATATGACACACATGACATACATGTTACGTACATGTCACATACAAACAATGAATGCAGAGCATGGAATGTAGACTGTCATGCCTCTTTTTAGTCCTTAGCAAGAGCACTTTCACAGGTAGCATGGCCGAGCGGTCTAAGGCGCTGGATTTAGGCTCCAGTCTCTTTGGAGGCGTGGGTTCAAATCCCACTGCTGCCAAGCTCTTTTAACAAATGCCTATCCTTGATTGCTCAAGCGTCTCTGAAGTTTCTGCTGCACTTTGCTGGCATTCCTTGCTCAACACACTGGAATCTCAGAACAGCAGCATTAGGAAATTGCATGCTTTGGTTGAGAAGTCTTCCAAAAGGGCACACTTCTGATGAGATGACTAGTGAAATCTTGTCAAAGTTACAAAACAAGTCCAACTGAACGTGATTACCTCTCCTGTAAGCTAGATTCCACATTAACAATTTAAGTGTGGACACCAAAAAACAAGCAGTACTAATGAAAAGCTGGCACACTTTTCAGCAGAGTGCCAAGTGAACTTGCCACAGAATGCTGCACCCAAAGTCCACTCTCAAGTGTAAAGTGACCACCACCTGCTGCCTCAGAAAGAGGACTGAAACACATAAGGTGGCATCTTGGCCATCTCCGTGAAACTTCAACTACCTTTTATAATGGATAAAGTGGTGAATACTTGTCGTTTAGAGTTCTGAGGCCTCCAGCTCAAGCAATGAATGCAGAGCATGGAATGTCCCACCCCATTTTAGTCGATAACGTGCTCATTTTTATGGGTAGCATGGCCGAGCGGTCTAAGGCGCTGGATTAAGGCTCCAGTCTCTTTGGGGGCGTGGGTTCGAATCCCACTGCTGCCAAACTCCTTTTAACAAAATCCCTACCCTCTAGGGCTCAAGCTTCTCTGATCTTGCTCCTGCAATTTACTGCAGTTCCTTTCCCAACTCACTGGAATCTCAAAAAACACTTACCTCTCTGCTTTAGCAGCATTAGAAAAGCTGCAATCATTGCATGTTTTGTTTGATACATGATACATACATATAATATGCATGTTGTGCACATATTACATACATGCTACACACACTACACACATATGACATACATGTTACACACATGTGACACACGTGCTACTTACATATTACACACATAGTTCACACATATTACACAAATGTTACATACATATGATATACATGTTGCATGCATGTTACATACATGTCACACTCATGTTACACACCATTTAGACACAATTTTACACACATGTCACATGCATGTTACACATATTACACACATATAACATACATGTCATACACATCACATACATGCTACACACATATGCCATGCATGTCACACACATGTTACATTAATATGACACACATATGACATGCATGTTGCACATATCTTACATACATGTTACACACATATGGCATGCATATGACATGCATGGTACACACATGTTACATACATGTTACACATATGACACACAATACACATATGGCATACATATCACACATATTACACAGATTATACATACATATGACATACATGTTGAATGCATGTTACATACATGTCATACACTTATGAAATACACGTTACACACGTTACATACATATGACACACATGACATACATGTTACGTACATGTCACATACAAACAATGAATGCAGAGCATGGAATGTAGACTGTCGTGCCTCTTTTTAGTCCTTAGCAAGAGCACTTTCACAGGTAGCATGGCCGAGCAGTCTAAGGCGCTGGATTTAGGCTCCAGTCTCTTTGGAGGCGTGGGTTCAAATCCCACTGCTGCCAAGCTCTTTTAACAAATGCCTATCCTTGATTGCTCAAGCGTCTCTGAAGTTTCTGCTGCACTTTGCTGGCATTCCTTGCTCAACACACTGGAATCTCAGAACAGCAGCATTAGGAAATTGCATGCTTTGGTTGAGAAGTCTTCCAAAAGGGCACACTTCTGATGAGATGACTAGTGAAATCTTGTCAACGTTACAAAACAAGTCCAACTGAACGTGATTACCTCTCCTGTAAGCTAGATTCCACATTAACAATTTAAGTGTGGACACCAAAAAACAAGCAGTACTAATGAAAAGCTGGCACACTTTTCAGCAGAGTGCCAAGTGAACTTGCCACAGAATGCTGCACCCAAAGTCCACTCTCAAGTGTAAAGTGACCACCACCTGCTGCCTCAGAAAGAGGACTGAAACACATAAGGTGGCATCTTGGCCATCTCCGTGAAACTTCAACTACCTTTTATAATGGATAAAGTGGTGAATACTTGTCGTTTAGAGTTCTGAGGCCTCCAGCTCAAGCAATGAATGCAGAGCATGGAATGTCCCACCCCATTTTAGTCGATAACGTGTTCATTTTTATGGGTAGCATGGCCGAGCGGTCTAAGGCGCTGGATTAAGGCTCCAGTCTCTTTGGGGGCGTGGGTTCGAATCCCACTGCTGCCAAACTCCTTTTAACAAAATCCCTACCCTCTAGGGCTCAAGCTTCTCTGATCTTGCTCCTGCAATTTACTGCAGTTCCTTTCCCAACTCACTGGAATCTCAAAAAACACTTACCTCTCTGCTTTAGCAGCATTAGAAAAGCTGCAATCATTGCATGTTTTGTTTGATACATGATACATACATATAATATGCATGTTGTGCACATATTACATACATGCTACACACACTACACACATATGACATACATGTTACACACATGTGACACACGTGCTACTTACATATTACACACATAGTTCACACATATTACACAAATGTTACATACATATGATATACATGTTACATGCATGTTACATACATGTCACACTCATGTTACACACCATTTAGACACAATTTTACACACATGTCACATGCATGTTACACATATTACACACATATAACATACATGTCATACACATCACATACATGCTACACACATATGCCATGCATGTCACACACATGTTACATTAATATGACACACATATGACATGCATGTTGCACATATCTTACATACATGTTACACACATATGGCATGCATATGACATGCATGGTACACACATGTTACATACATGTTACACATATGACACACAATACACATATGGCATACATATCACACATATTACATACGTGTTACACACATATTACACAGATTATACATACATATGACATACATGTTGAATGCATGTTACATACATGTCATACACTTATGAAATACATGTTACACACGTTACATACATATGACACACATGACATACATGTTACGTACATGTCACATACAAACAATGAATGCAGAGCATGGAAGGTAGACTGTCGTGCCTCTTTTTAGTCCTTAGCAAAAGCACTTTCACAGGTAGCATGGCCGAGCGGTCTAAGGCGCTGGATTTAGGCTCCAGTCTCTTTGGAGGCGTGGGTTCAAACCCCACTGCTGCCAAGCTCTTTTAACAAATGCCTATCCTTGATTGCTCAAGCGTCTCTGAAGTTTCTGCTGCACTTTGCTGGCATTCCTTTGCTCAACACACTGGAATCTCAGAACAGCAGCATTAGGAAATTGCATGCTTTGGTTGAGAAGTCTTCCAAAAGGGCACACTTCTGATGAGATGACTAGTGAAATCTTGTCAACGTTACAAAACAAGTCCAACTGAACGTGATTACCTCTCCTGTAAGCTAGATTCCACATTAACACTTTAAGTGTGGACACCAAAAAACAAGCAGTACTAATGAAAAGCTCGCACACTTTTCAGCAGAGTGCCAAGTGAACTTGCCACAGAATGCTGCACCCAAAGTCCACTCTCAAGTGTAAAGTGACCACCACCTGCTGCCTCAGAAAGAGGACTGAAACACATAAGGTGGCATCTTGGCCATCTCCGTGAAACTTCAACTACCTTTTATAATGGATAAAGTGGTGAATACTTGTAGTTTAGAGTTCTGAGGCCTCCAGCTCAAGCAATGAATGCAGAGCATGGAATGTCCCACCCGATTTTAGTCGATAACGTGTTCATTTTTATGGGTAGCATGGCCGAGCGGTCTAAGGCGCTGGATTAAGGCTCCAGTCTCTTTGGGGGCGTGGGTTCGAATCCCACTGCTGCCAAACTCCTTTTAACAAAATCCCTACCCTCTAGGGCTCAAGCTTCTCTGATCTTGCTCCTGCAATTTACTGCAGTTCCTTTCCCAACTCACTGGAATCTCAAAAAACACTTACCTCTCTGCTTTAGCAGCATTAGAAAAGCTGCAATCATTGCATGTTTTGTTTGATACATGATACATACATATAATATGCATGTTGTGCACATATTACATACATGCTACACACACTACACACATATGACATACATGTTACACACATGTGACACACGTGCTACTTACATATTACACACATAGTTCACACATATTACACAAATGTTACATACATATGATATACATGTTGCATGCATGTTACATACATGTCACACTCATGTTACACACCATTTAGACACAATTTTACACACATGTCACATGCATGTTACACATATTACACACATATAACATACATGTCATACACATCACATACATGCTACACACATATGCCATGCATGTCACACACATGTTACATTAATATGACACACATATGGGGGCGTGGCGACCGCCGAACATGATGGCCGCAAGTGCTTAGAGCTCCGCTCGGCCGACGGGGAACCATCGAAATATCGACGCTTGGTCGCACGCCGGAATCGCCGCCTCGGCTTGACAATCCGCCGTAGAAGCGAGCGGTCCCGGGGACATGAAGAAAAAGCTCCGCGCGGCGGAGAAAATGCTTAAATTACCGGATTTTTTTCCGGCTGTCTCCCGCGGACCACAGGAAAATGGCGGCGAGAGACATAATCACAGGCCAGCCTCAAGCGCTCCAGTGCCACCTTCCGGTCCGGAAGTGCTGCGGAAGGAGAAGGAGAGGAACGCGGATGTCGAACAAACTATGCAAGCCACACGGAGCAGTGGCAGTTCCTCTCCATGTGACTCTCCCACAACGAGAAGCCCGGCGAAATCCAAGCCCAGGCTTGATCCAGATATCCCCGCACATCGCAATAAGTACTCGGCCCTGGACATGGAGGTGAGTGGTGCCCATGACAAGGACCCAGGCTCAAACTCCCCAGTGGATCCAATCGCCATGTTTCCAACTACAGGGCAATCGATATCGGATATTACACTCAAAGAAATGCTCATGTCGCTTAGATCATCGCTACAGTCTGATATGTTGTCGTGCCTCCAACAATGTAGAGCTGAAATCACTGAATTGGGAGGCAGGGTGCATCAAGTTGAAACACAGATGAGTGATGTTACGGTATCTTTCAATGCACTTGTTGACTCCCATATGTCCCAGCAGGACTCTATTTCTAAAATACAAGCGAAATTAGCAGACCTCGAGGACCGTTCCCGCAGGAACAATTTGAAAATAAGGGGCATACCGGAAACTGTCACGACGCAACAGCTTCAGTCCTATGCCACAGACCTATTCCATGCTGTAGCACCATCATTGTCCCCATTAGATCTGAAGATAGATAGGATTCACAGAGTTCCCAAACCCTCCTTCTTGCCGCAAGAAGTCCCGAGAGATGTACTCCTGCGAATCCATTTCTTCCAGACTAAGGAACTACTTTTGGATGCCTTCCGCAAAGCGGAGAACATTCCAGAACAAGCTGCAAACTTACAAGTGCTCCCGGACCTTTCGCAATACACACTGCAACTGCGACGTAACATGGCGACAGTCACCAAAGCGCTTAGAAACCACAAAATAATGTATAAATGGAAATATCCGGCTAAATTGATTGTTTCTCATCAGGGCACCACTCACTTGATTACCTCATTGGAAGATGGCATACGCCTTATCCGCCAGTGGCAAATCCTACCGCCTGACACAAGTGAAGATTCACCTCCGCTGCACAAGACCCCACCTGGTAAAGTACACCAAGAATGGCAATTACAACAGCGCAGAAGACCCAATTCGAGGCGTACCTGATTAACCCAGCATAACGCGACCTACTACGCACAGTAGGGCTCCCCGAAGGCCTAAGGTACCGTACACCGTACCGCAGCTCCCTACAGTTGGGCGGCCAGTCTGTCTGGTCCGTCTGGACTTATTTGTATGTTTTTGAAAGTTTTCCGTTTGTTTTCTTTTTGTTTTTTCTTGACATTTTGGAGATTATACTTGGCTACTATGCTCGCAGCTGTCAATTTCCCAACATCTCCGAAGACAGTTCTGGACATTACCCTGTTTCTGATTGTTTGCCTTCCTCACCGCTACTCTTGGCAGTCATCCTGGATATTGACTGTCACGAAGTTCTACCTATGCTTTGATTTTGCTCCATGCCTAACTAAACATTTATTGGAGGACATACTGACTGTTACATCTGAACCCTTTCCAACTACGAAACTATTATGCCAACTACCCACGACCAAGGTCACCATCGACTGCCTTATCGCCCCACAAATTTGAATGTCATTTAAGATCTTGACGATCAACGCACGGGGCCTTAACCACCCGGCTAAAGGAAGATCCCTATGGAGAGAGGCTATCCAGCACAAAGCAGACATTCTAGCAGTCCAAGAGACTCACTTTAATATTGCAGCTACGCCTAGATGTTCTCACCCGAACTTCCCGCATGTGTTCCTGTCATCTGCTTCGGCGAAGAAGAGAGGAGTGATGCTCGCAGTGAGAGATACGGTGGTATTTGAACTGAAAGACTCCTTTTGCGACCCAGATGGTCGATACATTATTCTGGTTTGTACCATAAATAAGCTCCCTATCACATTATCATGTATATATGCTCCCAACTCGCATCAACTCCAATTTGTAAAACGTGTCACCAAAAAAATATCAGAGATGCGAGTTGGGAGTATATTAATTTGTGGTGACTTCAATATGGTAGTAGATGATAATCTAGACTCTTCCTCCCGCACCACAAATCGTAACCCAAATTTTCGGGACCTTCTTATCAAAGAAGATTTGTATGATGCGTGGCGCTGTTTAAATGCAAACGATAGAATGTATACTTATTACTCTCCCCGACACAACTCATATTCCAGGTTGGATATGTTCTTAGTAGATAAGTTGCTGTTGCAGAGAATCTCCCACTCTGCAATTTATGATATCACGTGGTCAGACCACGCCCCAGTGCTTCTCCAAATAGATGGTGGGAGTGCTTTTGCCGCAGCCCGGTTATGGCGTTGCAATGACTATATTATACAGGATCCTAAACTACAAAAAGACATCGCCAACCAGTTGAAAGAATTCTTTCACTTTAATACCCCCGCTGACACGAACCCCTTTACAAATTGGAATGCCCACAAGGCTTATATCCGGGGAATCCTTATCAAATTGAACACAATAGCCCACAAGGCCCGCTCGGCTAAGATTACAGAACTCACAGCCGCACTACGTAAGCTTGAAAAAGAGAACCAACTCACTCCTACAACTGCCACTGCCTCGAACCTAGCCAACACTCGCTCACAACTCAGGGAACTATTTTGCACTCAACACGACCAATATATGAACAAGCTAAAATTAAACTACTATGCTAATAACAACAAGGCAGGTAAACTTCTAGCGAATAGACTAAAACAAAGAAGATCCAAAACGGTAATCCCCCATTTGTACTACCCAGACGTATCCAAGAAAATAGAAAACCCACAGAAAATCGCTAATGCATTCGCGGACTACTACTCGTCACTATATAACTTAAGAAACGACCCCAATGTCACCCAACCTAATAGAGAGGATATAGCCAAATTTTTAGCTACTATCAATCTACCCTCACTATCAGAGTCCCAGCTTCAAACTTTGAATGACCCGTTCTCAATTCCAGAATTAGAAAAAGCCATAGCATCCCTCCCCCTTAATAAAGCTCCTGGCCCAGACGGTTTATCCAATGGATATTACAAAACCTTTATCAAGATTTTGACCCCAAACCTCATATCATTATTCAACGAAGCCAGGAAAAAAGGTTCCTTCCCACCTGAAATGTTAAAAGCTTATGTAATCACACTACCAAAACCAGGCAAAACCCCCGACACGCCTGCAAATTTCTGCCCCATCTCTCTTCTCAATGGAGATGTAAAAATTTACGCAAAGATGCTCGCTAACAGATTATATGATCTTATCCCAGACTTGGTGAAGCCAGATCAGACGGGCTTCACCAAAGGCCGTCAGGCATCAGATGCCACAAGACGCCTTTTGAATATCATTGATCAAGCTGAGACCCGGGGAACGCCTTCTCTGCTCCTGTCAGTGGACGCAGAGAAGGCGTTCGATAGGGTCCACTGGGGCTATATGGAGGCAGTCTTGCGGAAATTCGGTTTTCAAGGAGAATCTCTATCAGCTATTATGGCCCTTTATTCAAACCCAATAGCGCAGGTCTACACTTCAGGACTATTATCAAAGGAATTTAAAATAACGAATGGAACCCGCCAGGGGTGCCCATTATCGCCATCAATTTTTAATCTAATGATGGAGCCCTTGGCGGAGACCATTCGTGCCCATCCCCATATATCAGGCTTTAAGTTCAATAGGGTTAACCATGTCATAAGTCTCTTTGCGGATGACGTTATACTATTGCTCACCAACCCCTCTCTCTCACTCCAATTCGCCCACAACATTCTCAATGAATTTGGTAAACTATCTTACTATAAAGTAAATTTCAATAAGTCCCTAATATTAGATTTAGGCGTTCATCATCTTACTAAAACTAGTTTAAAATCTGCCTTCCCATATATGTGGGCAGAGAAATCTATTCCATACCTGGGGGTTCAGCTTGCGGCCAATACCTCACGGATAGCCGAGATTAATATTAAACTGTTGACTTCGGAAATTCGGAAATCACTGGACAATATGGCCAAAACTGAACTCTCCTGGGCGGGCAGAATTGCATCCTATAAAATGATCATTCTCCCCAAAATATTGTACGTGTTCAGAACACTTCCCATTCCATTTAAAGCCTCCTATTTCAACGAACTGAACAGATCCCTCAAGTTGTATATCTGGCAAGGGAAAAGAGCTCGCTGCTCACATGCTATTCTTACTAGGCATAAGAAAGGAGGGGGGATGGGGCTCCCGGATCTAAAAGATTATTACTGGGCTTCTCTTCTTGCACAGTCCAAAAGCTGGTTCCAGGAATCGTCTCCCCCATTATGGGTGAATATAGAAGCGTCTGTCAATAAGGCGTATCCTTTAAGTTTACTACTGATAGCAGATTCCTGGAAACAACTGTCGCTTACATCCCTGTCTCCAACCACTAAGGCCACACTTCTTGCGTGGAGGTACCTTATGTCCCAACCTAATCATGCAGATAAACTCACCGCCTTAAAAATTCCACTGCAGACACTAAGTATACTTCTTCCCTATAGTCATATTCACAAATGGATAGATTTAGGAATAGAAACAGTGGAGGATCTTCTTGACAATGGCACTTTGATGCCTTTTAACATTTTACAGAGTAAATATAATCTACCTACCTCTCATATTATGCTGTATAAGCAAGTCTCATCATTCTTAACTAAACATTCCATTCCGGTTATACAAATAAACACCCAGGTATGGCAGTTTCTGACGTCACAACACAGTAAACGAAGAGGCATATCTCTTATCTACAATCTATTACAATCCAAACTAGAGTTCCTCAAAACTCCAAACATACTGTCCTGGGAAAAAGATCTGGACATATCACCCGACCCCGACCATTGGCGGGTTGCCTTGCATTACAATTATAAAGCCACACACTGCATCAATCACTGGGAACTGACCCAAAAAATCCTCACTAAATGGTACAGGACACCCTTTCAATTAGCTAGAATATTCCCTACGCATTCCCAATTATGCTGGAGAAATTGTGAGTCAACCGGAACAATCCTACACATTTTCTGGCAGTGTAAAAATCTAACTAGTTTCTGGAGAAAAATATTCACGGTCTTGGCCGAAATTACCGGCATATTACAGAAACCAAACCCAGCTCTGGCCATTCTCCATTTAGGTTTACATAACTACCCTTATCAATACCGGACGGTTGTGACGCATGTTTTAACCACAGCAAAACTGATAATTGCCAGGCACTGGAAAAATATCCTCTCTCCGAATCCCTCTGAGGTAACGGCTCAAGTGAATATTAACTATCATTACGAAAGGTTATTATCAATTAGAAATAATTCTTGCTTGACTTTTGACAAAAACTGGAATTGTTGGAAGGAATGGCATGGCCGTTGATGTCCCTAAAAACATATTGTCCACGTCATTACTAGGTAGTGGAAGCAAATTGTTCGTTTAGGAAGTCAATTATTTGTTAATCATCTTATAGGCGATCTTCCAGCTGGAATGTATGTTTATTCAACCTCAAACGAGGGACCTCCTCTGGCGCAGTGTGATCCCAATTGGGGCGCTAGAGAGGTTCGGGCATGTCCCTTAGCCGTAAATTCCAGCTGGAGTGATCGCGGTACACTGTTCATTACAAACATCACATGTATGTTTCAATAATAATGTTCTCATTCGAGTTCAATATACTCTATTTTATTTCATTTTATTTTACTTTGAATGTTACAATGTATTATTCAAGTGATCTTGTTCAACACTCTACTTGTAACTGTGAAATTTAATAAAAATTATATTTAAAAAAAAAAAATATGACACACATATGACATGCATGTTGCACATATCTTACATACATGTTACACACATATGGCATGCATATGACATGCATGGTACACACATGTTACATACATGTTACACATATGACACACAATACACATATGGCATACATATCACACATATTACATACGTGTTACACACATATTACACAGATTATACATACATATGACATACATGTTGAATGCATGTTACATACATGTCATACACTTATGAAATACATGTTACACACGTTACATACATATGACACACATGACATACATGTTACGTACATGTCACATACAAACAATGAATGCAGAGCATGGAAGGTAGACTGTCGTGCCTCTTTTTAGTCCTTAGCAAAAGCACTTTCACAGGTAGCATGGCCGAGCGGTCTAAGGCGCTGGATTTAGGCTCCAGTCTCTTTGGAGGCGTGGGTTCAAACCCCACTGCTGCCAAGCTCTTTTAACAAATGCCTATCCTTGATTGCTCAAGCGTCTCTGAAGTTTCTGCTGCACTTTGCTGGCATTCCTTTGCTCAACACACTGGAATCTCAGAACAGCAGCATTAGGAAATTGCATGCTTTGGTTGAGAAGTCTTCCAAAAGGGCACACTTTTGATGAGATGACTAGTGAAATCTTGTCAACGTTACAAAACAAGTCCAACTGAACGTGATTACCTCTCCTGTAAGCTAGATTCCACATTAACACTTTAAGTGTGGACACCAAAAAACAAGCAGTACTAATGAAAAGCTGGCACACTTTTCAGCAGAGTGCCAAGTGAACTTGCCACAGAATGCTGCACCCAAAGTCCACTCTCAAGTGTAAAGTGAGCACCACCTGCTGCCTCAGAAAGAGGACTGAAACACATAAGGTGGCATCTTGGCCATCTCCGTGAAACTTCAACTACCTTTTATAATGGATAAAGTGGTGAATACTTGTAGTTTAGAGTTCTGAGGCCTCCAGCTCAAGCAATGAATGCAGAGCATGGAATGTCCCACCCGATTTTAGTCGATAACGTGTTCATTTTTATGGGTAGCATGGCCGAGCGGTCTAAGGCGGTGGATTAAGGCTCCAGTCTCTTTGGGGGCGTGGGTTCGAATCCCACTGCTGCCAAACTCCTTTTAACAAAATCCCTACCCTCTAGGGCTCAAGCTTCTCTGATCTTGCTCCTGCAATTTACTGCAGTTCCTTTCCCAACTCACTGGAATCTCAAAAAACACTTACCTCTCTGCTTTAGCAGCATTAGAAAAGCTGCAATCATTGCATGTTTTGTTTGATACATGATACATACATATAATATGCATGTTGTGCACATATTACATACATGCTACACACACTACACACATATGACATACATGTTACACACATGTGACACACGTGCTACTTACATATTACACACATAGTTCACACATATTACATACGTGTTACACACATATTACACAGATTATACATACATATGACATACATGTTGAATGCATGTTACATACATGTCATACACTTATGAAATACATGTTACACACGTTACATACATATGACACACATGACATACATGTTACGTACATGTCACATACAAACAAACAATGAATGCAGAGCATGGAATGTAGACTGTCATGCCTCTTTTTAGTCCTTAGCAAGAGCACTTTCACAGGTAGCATGGTTTGGGTTAAGGTATCCCCGCGCTGTCGTCAAGGGCCTAAACTATTTAAAAGGATAGGTTGCAGCAAACTACCGACAGGGGTATGAACCCTAACCCCCAGATAATAAAAATGAAAATCAAACAGATGGTGTTGCGCTACCTGAACTAGATATAAATATACAGAGCCTAATACTGGAAGAAATAAAATCTAGCTATAAATCAACTAGCCTATCTTAAATAAAAATTAAGGTGCCTTGTGCTATGAAAAAAAAAAAAAAAAAAAAAACAGATAGTAACCAGTGTATTATAAAACTTAAATTCCAGAAATCATGTGTTTATATATCAACATAAATAGCTCTAAGTAAAAGGGAAAAATATTCCATAAAGTGCAAATGTCTTATATTAAAACGTGCAATTCATAGTGCATGATTACAAAAAGTTGGTAAAATACAGTCTTTAGTGAAATTAAATGAAGTGCCAGTGATAATTAGTTCCGTAATCTTCTTAATAAAAAAAATTAAATATGTATATAAGACAGTCTATATATAAGCTGAAATAGGTGCTCAGTGACTTGTTCAGTGCTTCTCAAAAAGAAAAAAACAGGTGCCAGCAATCGTGTTGTAATTTCTGTGTCTCCAGTATACACGGCACACTAGGTAAAATGGCCCCTTACCTTACTGCTGTAAGGTAAACAGCAAATCAAGCAGCAAAAACAAGGGTCCAGGGATTCTATCCCAATTCCTAGCAGGTGGATATTGGTCCCCTCAGGTAGGTATTTTTCCTCTCAGATAGTTTCCATATAGATCTTTGGCTTCAGTATAACTCCCAGAGGTCTCTTCCTTGAGATTCTCCTTCTTAGGATAATGTAGTCTCATGCATTCCCTTCTGTCTTGGGCAGGACCAAATGAGAAATTATGGAAAGCAATCCTCCCATATGTTGAATTAAGGAGTGATCTCTTCCTAGTGGAGCGCAGTGGAGGAGTGACTATCTATAGGGGCCATTTCACAGGTAGCATGACCGAGCGGTCTAAGGCGCTGGATTTAGGCTCCAGTCTCTTTGGAGGCGTGGGTTCAAATCCCACTGCTGCCAAGCTCTTTTAACAAATGCCTATCCTTGATTGCTCAAGCGTCTCTGAAGTTTCTGCTGCACTTTGCTGGCATTCCTTGCTCAACACACTGGAATCTCAGAACAGCAGCATTAGGAAATTGCATGCTTTGGTTGAGAAGTCTTCCAAAAGGGCACACTTTTGATGAGATGACTAGTGAAATCTTGTCAACGTTACAAAACAAGTCCAACTGAACGTGATTACCTCTCCTGTAAGCTAGATTCCACATTAACACTTTAAGTGTGGACACCAAAAAAAAAGCAGTACTAATGAAAAGCTGGCACACTTTTCAGCAGAGTGCCAAGTGAACTTGCCACAGAATGCTGCACCCAAAGTCCACTCTCAAGTGTAAAGTGACCACCACCTGCTGCCTCAGAAAGAGGACTGAAACACATAAGGTGGCATCTTGGCCATCTCCGTGAAACTTTAACTACCTTTTATAATGGATAAAGTGGTGAATACTTGTAGTTTAGAGTTCTGAGGCCTCCAGCTCAAGCAATGAATGCAGAGCATGGAATGTCCCACCCGATTTTAGTCGATAACGTGTTCATTTTTATGGGTAGCATGGCCGAGCGGTCTAAGGCGCTGGATTAAGGCTCCAGTCTCTTTGGGGGCGTGGGTTCGAATCCCACTGCTGCCAAACTCCTTTTAACAAAACCCCTACCCTCTAGGGCTCAAGCTTCTCTGATCTTGCTCCTGCAATTTACTGCAGTTCCTTTCCCAACTCACTGGAATCTCAAAAAACACTTACCTCTCTGCTTTAGCAGCATTAGAAAAGCTGCAATCATTGCATGTTTTGTTTGATACATGATACATACATATAATATGCATGTTGTGCACATATTACATACATGCTACACACACTACACACATATGACATACATGTTACACACATGTGACACACGTGCTACTTACATATTACACACATAGTTCACACATATTACACAAATGTTACATACATATGATATACATGTTGCATGCATGTTACATACATGTCACACTCATGTTACACACCATTTAGACACAATTTTACACACATGTCACATGCATGTTACACATATTACACACATATAACATACATGTCATACACATCACATACATGCTACACACATATGCCATGCATGTCACACACATGTTACATGAATATGACACACATATGACATGCATGTTGCACATATCTTACATACATGTTACACACATATGGCATGCATATGACATGCATGGTACACACATGTTACATACATGTTACACATATGACACACAATACACATATGGCATACATATCACACATATTACATACGTGTTACACACATATTACACAGATTATACATACATATGACATACATGTTGAATGCATGTTACATACATGTCATACACTTATGAAATACATGTTACACACGTTACATACATATGACACACATGACATACATGTTACGTACATGTCACATACAAACAATGAATGCAGAGCATGGAATGTAGACTGTCATGCCTCTTTTTAGTCCTTAGCAAGAGCACTTTCACAGGTAGCATGGCCGAGCGGTCTAAGGCGCTGGATTTAGGCTCCAGTCTCTTTGGAGGCGTGGGTTCAAATCCCACTGCTGCCAAGCTCTTTTAACAAATGCCTATCCTTGATTGCTCAAGCGTCTCTGAAGTTTCTGCTGCACTTTGCTGGCATTCCTTGCTCAACACACTGGAATCTCAGAACAGCAGCATTAGGAAATTGCATGCTTTGGTTGAGAAGTCTTCCAAAAGGGCACACTTCTGATGAGATGACTAGTGAAATCTTGTCAACGTTACAAAACAAGTCCAACTGAACGTGATTACCTCTCCTGTAAGCTAGATTCCACATTAACACTTTAAGTGTGGACACCAAAAAACAAGCAGTACTAATGAAAAGCTGGCACACTTTTCAGCAGAGTGCCAAGTGAACTTGCCACAGAATGCTGCACCCAAAGTCCACTCTCAAGTGTAAAGTGACCACCACCTGCTGCCTCAGAAAGAGGACTGAAACACATAAGGTGGCATCTTGGCCATCTCCGTGAAACTTTAACTACCTTTTATAATGGATAAAGTGGTGAATACTTGTAGTTTAGAGTTCTGAGGCCTCCAGCTCAAGCAATGAATGCAGAGCATGGAATGTCCCACCCCATTTTAGTCGATAACGTGTTCATTTTTATGGGTAGCATGGCCGAGCGGTCTAAGGCGCTGGATTAAATCCCACTGCTGCCAAGCTCTTTTAACAAATGCCTATCCTTGATTGCTCAAGCGTCTCTGAAGTTTCTGCTGCACTTTGCTGGCATTCCTTTGCTCAACACACTGGAATCTCAGAACAGCAGCATTAGGAAATTGCATGCTTTGGTTGAGAAGTCTTCCAAAAGGGCACACTTTTGATGAGATGACTAGTGAAATCTTGTCAACGTTACAAAACAAGTCCAACTGAACGTGATTACCTCTCCTGTAAGCTAGATTCCACATTAACACTTTAAGTGTGGACACCAAAAAACAAGCAGTACTAATGAAAAGCTGGCACACTTTTCAGCAGAGTGCCAAGTGAACTTGCCACAGAATGCTGCACCCAAAGTCCACTCTCAAGTGTAAAGTGACCACCACCTGCTGCCTCAGAAAGAGGACTGAAACACATAAGGTGGCATCTTGGCCATCTCCGTGAAACTTTAACTACCTTTTATAATGGATAAAGTGGTGAATACTTGTAGTTTAGAGTTCTGAGGCCTCCAGCTCAAGCAATGAATGCAGAGCATGGAATGTCCCACCCGATTTTAGTCGATAACGTGTTCATTTTTATGGGTAGCATGGCCGAGCGGTCTAAGGCGCTGGATTAAGGCTCCAGTCTCTTTGGGGGCGTGGGTTCGAATCCCACTGCTGCCAAACTCCTTTTAACAAAATCCCTACCCTCTAGGGCTCAAGCTTCTCTGATCTTGCTCCTGCAATTTACTGCAGTTCCTTTCCCAACTCACGGGAATCTCAAAAAACACTTACCTCTCTGCTTTAGCAGCATTAGAAAAGCTGCAATCATTGCATGTTTTGTTTGATACATGATACATACATATAATATGCATGTTGTGCACATATTACATACATGCTACACACACTACACACACATGACATACATGTTACACACATGTGACACACGTGCTACTTACATATTACACACATAGTTCACACATATTACACAAATGTTACATACATATGATATACATGTTGCATGCATGTTACATACATGTCACACTCATGTTACACACCATTTAGACACAATTTTACACACATGTCACATGCATGTTACACATATTACACACATATAACATACATGTCATACACATCACATACATGCTACACACATATGCCATGCATGTCACACACATGTTACATGAATATGACACACATATGACATGCATGTTGCACATATCTTACATACATGTTACACACATATGGCATGCATATGACATGCATGGTACACACATGTTACATACATGTTACACATATGACACACAATACACATATGGCATACATATCACACATATTACATACGTGTTACACACATATTACACAGATTATACATACATATGACATACATGTTGAATGCATGTTACATACATGTCATACACTTATGAAATACATGTTACACACGTTACATACATATGACACACATGACATACATGTTACGTACATGTCACATACAAACAATGAATGAAGAGCATGGAATGTAGACTGTCGTGCCTCTTTTTAGTCCTTAGCAAGAGCACTTTCACAGGTAGCATGGCCGAGCGGTCTAAGGCGCTGGATTTAGGCTCCAGTCTCTTTGGAGGCGTGGGTTCAAATCCCACTGCTGCCAAGCTCTTTTAACAAATGCCTATCCTTGATTGCTCAAGCGTCTCTAAAGTTTCTCCTGCACTTTGCTGGCATTCCTTTGCTCAACACACTGGAATCTCAGAACAGCAGCATTAGGAAATTGCATGCTTTGGTTGAGAAGTCTTCCAAAAGGGCACACTTTTGATGAGATGACTAGTGAAATCTTGTCAACGTTACAAAACAAGTCCAACTGAACGTGATTACCTCTCCTGTAAGCTAGATTCCACATTAACACTTTAAGTGTGGACACCAAAAAACAAGCAGTACTAATGAAAAGCTGGCACACTTTTCAGCAGAGTGCCAAGTGAACTTGCCACAGAATGCTGCACCCAAAGTCCACTCTCAAGTGTAAAGTGACCACCACCTGCTGCCTCAGAAAGAGGACTGAAACACATAAGGTGGCATCTTGGCCATCTCCGTGAAACTTCAACTACCTTTTATAATGGATAAAGTGGTGAATACTTGTAGTTTAGAGTTCTGAGGCCTCCAGCTCAAGCAATGAATGCAGAGCATGGAATGTCCCACCCGATTTTAGTCAATAACGTGTTCATTTTTTATGGGTAGCATGGCCGAGCGGTCTAAGGCGCTGGATTAAGGCTCCAGTCTCTTTGGGGGCATGGGTTCGAATCCCACTGCTGCCAAACTCCTTTTAACAAAATCCCTACCCTCTAGGGCTCAAGCTTCTCTGATCTTGCTCCTGCAATTTACTGCAGTTCCTTTCCCAACTCACTGGAATCTCAAAAAACACTTACCTCTCTGCTTTAGCAGCATTAGAAAAGCTGCAATCATTGCATGTTTTGTTTGATACATGATACATACATATAATATGCATGTTGTGCACATATTACATACATGCCACACACACTACACACATATGACATACATGTTACACACATGTGACACACGTTCTACTTACATATTACACACATAGTTCACACATATTACACAAATGTTACATACATATGATATACAGGTTGCATGCATGTTACATACATGTCACACTCATGTTACACACCATTTAGACACAATTTTACACACATGTCACATGCATGTTACACATATTACACACATATAACATACATTTCATACACATCACATACATGCTACACACATATGCCATGCATGTCACACACATGTTACATGAATATGACACACATATGACATGCATGTTGCACATATCTTACATACATGTTACACACATATGGCATGCATATGACATGCATGGTACACACATGTTACATACATGTTACACATATGACACACAATACACATATGGCATACATATCACACATATTACATACATGTTACACACATATTACACAGATTATACATACATATGACATACATGTTGAATGCATGTTACATACATGTCATACACTTATGAAATACATGTTACACACGTTACATACATATGACACACATGACATACATGTTACGTACATGTCACATACAAACAATGAATGCAGAGCATGGAATGTAGACTGTCATGCCTCTTTTTAGTCCTTAGCAAGAGCACTTTCACAGGTAGCATGGCCGAGCGGTCTAAGGCGCTGGATTTAGGCTCCAGTCTCTTTGGAGGCGTGGGTTCAAATCCCACTGCTGCCAAGCTCTTTTAACAAATGCCTATCCTTGATTGCTCAAGCGTCTCTGAAGTTTCTGCTGCAATTTGCTGGCATTCCTTGCTCAACACACTGGAATCTCAGAACAGCAGCATTAGGAAATTGCATGCTTTGGTTGAGAAGTCTTCCAAAAGGGCACACTTCTGATGAGATGACTAGTGAAATCTTGTCAACGTTACAAAACAAGTCCAACTGAACGTGATTACCTCTCCTGTAAGCTAGATTCCACATTAACACTTTAAGTGTGGACACCAAAAAACAAGCAGTACTAATGAAAAGCTGGCACACTTTTCAGCAGAGTGCCAAGTGAACTTGCCACAGAATGCTGCACCCAAAGTCCACTCTCAAGTGTAAAGTGACCACCACCTGCTGCCTCAGAAAGAGGACTGAAACACATAAGGTGGCATCTTGGCCATCTCCGTGAAACTTTAACTACCTTTTATAATGGATAAAGTGGTGAATACTTGTAGTTTAGAGTTCTGAGGCCTCCAGCTCAAGCAATGAATGCAGAGCATGGAATGTCCCACCCGATTTTAGTCGATAACGTGTTCATTTTTATGGGTAGCATGGCCGAGCGGTCTAAGGCGCTGGATTAAGGCTCCAGTCTCTTTGGGGGCGTGGGTTCGAATCCCACTGCTGCCAAACTCCTTTTAACAAAATCCCTACCCTCTAGGGCTCAAGCTTCTCTGATCTTGCTCCTGCAATTTACTGCAGTTCCTTTCCCAACTCACTGGAATCTCAAAAAACACTTACCTCTCTGCTTTAGCAGCATTAGAAAAGCTGCAATCATTGCATGTTTTGTTTGATACATGATACATACATATAATATGCATGTTGTGCACATATTACATACATGCTACACACACTACACACATATGACATACATGTTACACACATGTGACACACGTGCTACTTACATATTACACACATAGTTCACACATATTATACAAATGTTACATACATATGATATACATGTTGCATGCATGTTACATACATGTCACACTCATGTTGCACACCATTTAGACACCATTTTACACACATGTCACATGCATGTTACACATATTACACACATATAACATACATGTCATACACATCACATACATGCTACACACATATGCCATGCATGTCACACACATGTTACATTAATATGACACACATATGACATGCATGTTGCACATATCTTACATACATGTTACACACATATGGCATGCATATGACATGCATGGTACACACATGTTACATACATATTACACATATGACACACAATACACATATGGCATACATATCACACATATTACATACGTGTTACACACATATTACACAGATGATACATACATATGACATACATGTTGAATGCATGTTACATACATGTCATACACTTATGAAATACATGTTACACACGTTACATACATATGACACACATGACATACATGTTACGTACATGTCACATACAAACAATGAATGCAGAGCATGGAATGTAGACTGTCATGCCTCTTTTTAGTCCTTAGCAAGAGCACTTTCACGGGTAGCATGGCCGAGCGGTCTAAGACGCTGGATTTAGGCTCCAGTCTCTTTGGAGGCGTGGGTTCAAATACCACTGCTGCCAAGCTCTTTTAACAAATGCCTATCCTTGATTGCTCAAGCGTCTCTGAAGTTTCTGCTGCACTTTGCTGGCATTCCTTGCTCAACACACTGGAATCTCAGAACAGCAGCATTAGGAAATTGCATGCTTTGGTTGAGAAGTCTTCCAAAAGGGCACACTTCTGATGAGATGACTAGTGAAATCTTGTCAACGTTACAAAACAAGTCCAACTGAACGTGATTACCTCTCCTGTAAGCTAGATTCCACATTAACACTTTAAGTGTGGACACCAAAAAACAAGCAGTACTAATGAAAAGCTGGCACACTTTTCAGCAGAGTGCCAAGTGAACTTGCCACAGAATGCTGCACCCAAAGTCCACTCTCAAGTGTAAAGTGACCACCACCTGCTGCCTCAGAAAGAGGACTGAAACACATAAGGTGGCATCTTGGCCATCTCCGTGAAACTTTAACTACCTTTTATAATGGATAAAGTGGTGAATACTTGTAGTTTAGAGTTCTGAGGCCTCCAGCTCAAGCAATGAATGCAGAGCATGGAATGTCCCACCCGATTTTAGTCGATAACGTGTTCATTTTTATGGGTAGCATGGCCGAGCGGTCTAAGGCGCTGGATTAAGGCTCCAGTCTCTTTGGGGGCGTGGGTTCGAATCCCACTGCTGCCAAACTCCTTTTAACAAAATCCCTACCCTCTAGGGCTCAAGCTTCTCTGATCTTGCTCCTGCAATTTACTGCAGTTCCTTTCCCAACTCACTGGAATCTCAAAAAACACTTACCTCTCTGCTTTAGCAGCATTAGAAAAGCTGCAATCATTGCATGTTTTGTTTGATACATGATACATACATATAATATGCATGTTGTGCACATATTACATACATGCTACACACACTACACACATATGACATACATGTTACACACATGTGACACACGTGCTACTTACATATTACACACATAGTTCACACATATTATACAAATGTTACATACATATGATATACATGTTGCATGCATGTTACATACATGTCACACTCATGTTGCACACCATTTAGACACCATTTTACACACATGTCACATGCATGTTACACATATTACACACATATAACATACATGTCATACACATCACATACATGCTACACACATATGCCATGCATGTCACACACATGTTACATTAATATGACACACATATGACATGCATGTTGCACATATCTTACATACATGTTACACACATATGGCATGCATATGACATGCATGGTACACACATGTTACATACATATTACACATATGACACACAATACACATATGGCATACATATCACACATATTACATACGTGTTACACACATATTACACAGATGATACATACATATGACATACATGTTGAATGCATGTTACATACATGTCATACACTTATGAAATACATGTTACACACGTTACATACATATGACACACATGACATACATGTTACGTACATGTCACATACAAACAATGAATGCAGAGCATGGAATGTAGACTGTCATGCCTCTTTTTAGTCCTTAGCAAGAGCACTTTCACGGGTAGCATGGCCGAGCGGTCTAAGGCGCTGGATTTAGGCTCCAGTCTCTTTGGAGGCGTGGGTTCAAATACCACTGCTGCCAAGCTCTTTTAACAAATGCCTATCCTTGATTGCTCAAGCGTCTCTGAAGTTTCTGCTGCACTTTGCTGGCATTCCTTGCTCAACACACTGGAATCTCAGAACAGCAGCATTAGGAAATTGCATGCTTTGGTTGAGAAGTCTTCCAAAAGGGCACACTTCTGATGAGATGACTAGTGAAATCTTGTCAACGTTACAAAACAAGTCCAACTGAACGTGATTACCTCTCCTGTAAGCTAGATTCCACATTAACACTTTAAGTGTGGACACCAAAAAACAAGCAGTACTAATGAAAAGCTGGCACACTTTTCAGCAGAGTGCCAAGTGAACTTGCCACAGAATGCTGCACCCAAAGTCCACTCTCAAGTGTAAAGTGACCACCACCTGCTGCCTCAGAAAGAGGACTGAAACACATAAGGTGGCATCTTGGCCATCTCCGTGAAACTTTAACTACCTTTTATAATGGATAAAGTGGTGAATACTTGTAGTTTAGAGTTCTGAGGCCTCCAGCTCAAGCAATGAATGCAGAGCATGGAATGTCCCACCCCATTTCAGTCGATAACGTGTTCATTTTTATGGGTAGCATGGCCGAGCGGTCTAAGGCGCTGGATTAAATCCCACTGCTGCCAAGCTCTTTTAACAAATGCCTATCCTTGATTGCTCAAGCGTCTCTGAAGTTTCTGCTGCACTTTGCTGGCATTCCTTTGCTCAACACACTGGAATCTCAGAACAGCAGCATTAGGAAATTGCATGCTTTGGTTGAGAAGTCTTCCAAAAGGGCACACTTTTGATGAGATGACTAGTGAAATCTTGTCAACGTTACAAAACAAGTCCAACTGAACGTGATTACCTCTCCTGTAAGCTAGATTCCACATTAACACTTTAAGTGTGGACACCAAAAAACAAGCAGTACTAATGAAAAGCTGGCACACTTTTCAGCAGAGTGCCAAGTGAACTTGCCACAGAATGCTGCACCCAAAGTCCACTCTCAAGTGTAAAGTGACCACCACCTGCTGCCTCAGAAAGAGGACTGAAACACATAAGGTGGCATCTTGGCCATCTCCGTGAAACTTTAACTACCTTTTATAATGGATAAAGTGGTGAATACTTGTAGTTTAGAGTTCTGAGGCCTCCAGCTCAAGCAATGAATGCAGAGCATGGAATGTCCCACCCGATTTTAGTCGATAACGTGTTCATTTTTATGGGTAGCATGGCCGAGCGGTCTAAGGCGCTGGATTAAGGCTCCAGTCTCTTTGGGGGCGTGGGTTCGAATCCCACTGCTGCCAAACTCCTTTTAACAAAATCCCTACCCTCTAGGGCTCAAGCTTCTCTGATCTTGCTCCTGCAATTTACTGCAGTTCCTTTCCCAACTCACTGGAATCTCAAAAAACACTTACCTCTCTGCTTTAGCAGCATTAGAAAAGCTGCAATCATTGCATGTTTTGTTTGATACATGATACATACATATAATATGCATGTTGTGCACATATTACATACATGCTACACACACTACACACATATGACATACATGTTACACACATGTGACACACGTGCTACTTACATATTACACACATAGTTCACACATATTACACAAATGTTACATACATATGATATACATGTTGCATGCATGTTACATACATGTCACACTCATGTTACACACCATTTAGACACAATTTTACACACATGTCACATGCATGTTACACATATTACACACATATAACATACATATCATACACATCACATACATGCTACACACATATGCCATGCATGTCACACACATGTTACATTAATATGACACACATATGACATGCATGGTACACACATGTTACATACATGTTACACATATGACACACAATACACATATGGCATACATATCACACATATTACATACGTGTTACACACATATTACACAGATTATACATACATATGACATACATGTTGAATGCATGTTACATACATGTCATACACTTATGAAATACATGTTACACACGTTACATACATATGACACACATGACATACATGTTACGTACATGTCACATACAAACAATGAATGCAGAGCATGGAATGTAGACTGTCATGCCTCTTTTTAGTCCTTAGCAAGATCACTTTCACAGGTAGCCTGGCCGAGCGGTCTAAGGCGCTAGATTTAGGCTCCAGTCTCTTTGGAGGTGTGGGTTCAAATCCCACTGCTGCCAAGCTCTTTTAACAAATGCCTATCCTTGATTGCTCAAGCGTCTCTGAAGTTTCTGCTGCACTTTGCTGGCATTCCTTGCTCAACACACTGGAATCTCAGAACAGCAGCATTAGGAAATTGCATGCTTTGGTTGAGAAGTCTTCCAAAAGGGCACACTTCTGAT